>NC_133506.1:49117333-49431000 GCF_049354715.1 Callithrix jacchus
GCTGGCTTAGGAGGGGCTGTGGGAGAAGGACACCCACCCCCTCCCCTTTGACTGCCACGGCCCCCACCTGGTGGCCAGCTTCTCTTTTGCCACCTGCCTGGCCTCCGGAAGGCATTTTGACTTTGCCACACCCTGTTTCTCTTTTTAAGGTTGGTGTGTGTACACTGGAGATCTTAGATTATTGCCTCAATTTAAAAAATGTACTTTTTCGGTCTCTCCCCAATGTTCAAGACCTCACTGCTCCTGAACCTTCCGTGATGGCCTGGGCTTTGTTCTTTGTCTCCACCAGACTAGCAGGAACAGCTCTCTAGAGAGACCCCTTTCTCAGCGGACTCCACCGTAGGTTGATGGCAGTCGAAGACCTCAGAATACTTTCTCCTGTGTGTGCTGGTGGGGGAAGGGAAGGCGGAGAGAAAGGCAGAGGCAGAAATATGAGTAGGGCTGTTGCTCAACCTTCCTGTTCTGCCCCAATCGTGCCTGTCAGACCAGTACTTGCAGGATGGTTTTTTTTGGGGGAGGTGGGGGGGAGCGAATCTTGATTCTACTCTGCTTTCAGGAAACAAAAAACAAAAAACAAAACCGTTGACTCTCTTTCTCTGTATAATTAGACGTCAAAATACAGAGAAATGTTCTTAGCACGTTGCTATCAGAAAAGCAGACATTTTCAACATTGTAGATTTCATACAAGATAAACGCCTTGACCTTGTTCCCCATCCCCGAATAAAATGCCAAACTTCGATTACCAATTCGTAAAAAGTCTAAATCGCTTTATTTTTCCTTCCGACAGTAGGTGTTTGGTGTCAATGTACATTTTCCTACCACAATGCTTTCCTGCCCCAAACTATTAATTTTGTTTTTATGAATAATAGAGTATGCCCCGGTTATTATTTAGTTTGATTGTATGCTAGCCTCATGCTCTGCATTTTAATTTAAGTGTAACTGCACAGGAACAAAAATGCAAATCTCTTCTATTCAAATTCAAAAGAAAATAAATGGATTTTTTATGGCCTAAAGGATCTATTCATTACCAAATCATTTATCTTTTCAGGAAGAACAGTTTATATATCCAATATGTTCTCGTGCTGTCTTTATTTTCTTTATTTTTTTTCTCCTTTGAGAAATATGCTCTCTCTTTCAAATCTGTCTTGAATCTCGGCCGATAGGGGCAGCTTATAGCAGCAAGAACAAGAATAGAATTAACAGCATTAAACAGAAAGCAAAGGTTGCAGAGAAAGCTTGAACATATTGGATATTTAAAAAGCAATAATAAACAAACCTAAATTGGATTGTGTCAAATAAATTCTTTTTTTTTTTTTTTGAGACGGAGCTTCGATGCTGTTACCCAGGCTGGAGTGCAATGTCGCGATCTCGGCTCACCGCAACCTCCGCCTCCTGGGTTCAGGCAATTCTCCTGCCTCAGCCTCCTGAGTAGCTGGGATTATAGGCACGCGCCACCATGACCAGCTAATTTTTTGTATTTTTAGTAGAGACAGGGTTTCACCGTGTTGACCAGGATGGTCTCGATCTCTTGACCTCGTGATCCACCCGCCTCAGCCTCCCAAAGTGCTGGGATTACAGGCGTGAGCCACCGTGCCCGGCCATCACTGCATGTTTTCTCTAAGAAATAATTATGGGATTAGGATGGGAAGAGAAAGCAGGGGACATATAAGCAAATGTTTACCTAGGCGACTTCTCTCTGGGTCCTTAGGATTACCTAAGATGTTTTTTAAATTATTTATTTATTTATTTAGACGGAGTCTCACTCTGTTGCCAGGCTAGAGTGCAATGGGGAGATCTTGGCTCACTGCAACCTCCACCTCCCGGGTTCAAGTGATTCTCCTGCCTCAGCCTCCCAAGTAGCTGGGATTACAGGCATGCGCCACCACGCCCGGCTAATTTTTTTGTATTTTTACTAGAGGTGGGGTTTCTCCATGTTGGTCAGGCTGTTCTCAAACTCCCAACCTTGGATGATCTGCCTGCGTCGGCCTCCCAAAGCGCTGGGATTACAGGCATGAGCCACCATGCCTGGCCTGGAAGCTGGACCCAATTCTTATTGAGATGAAATACCTTTACAGTTACATGGAGGTTAAGACTTTCCTTGTGGAAGAGTGTTTTATGGAAAGTGTGATAAACTTGGGTTTGGAGGAGTAAAGTCACCCCGGATAATAGTGAGTAGCTGTTGGTTTTCATGTGCAAAGAAGAAGGGACAGGTGCAGTGCTCATGCCTGTAATACCAACACTTCAGGAGCTCAAGGCAGGGGCATAGTGAGAACCCAGGAACTCAAGACCAGTCTAGCACGATAGCAAGACCCTGTTTCTATAACAAATTTTAAAAAAATAGCCGGGAGTGGTGGCGCTCATTTGTAGTCCCAGCTATCTGGGAGGCTGAAGCAGTCGGATCCCTTGAACCTAGAAGGTCGAGGCTGCAATGAGCCATGATCTTGCCACTGCACTCCAGCCTGGATGGCAGAGTGAGACCCTGTTTCAGGAGAAAAGAAAAAAAAAAAAAAGGCCAGGTGCGGTGGCTCATACCTGTAATCCCAGCAGTTTGGGAGGCCGAGGCGGGCAGATCATGAGGTCAAGAGATCGAGACCATCCAGGCCAACATGGTGAAACCCCTTCTCTACTAAAAAAAAAAAATACAAAAATTAGCTGAGCATGGTGGCACCCACCTGTAGTCCCAGCCACTTGGGAGGCTAAGGCAGGAGAATTGCTTGAACCCAGGAGGCGGAGATTGCAGTGAGCCGAGATTGCACCACTGCACTCCAGCCTGGTGCCTGGCGCCAAAACAACACTCTGTCTCAAAAGAAAAAAAAAAAAAAAACAAAGTCGGGGAAAGAGCATTAAGAGGTGATGAGAATGAGGCTGGGAGTGGTGGCTCATGCCTGTAATCCTAGCACTTTGGGAGGCTGAGGCAGAAAGATTGAGACCAGGAGTTTAAGGCCGGCAAGAGCAACATAGTGAGAACCTGTCTGTACCAAAACAACAAAAAAAGAGATGATGAAATACACTACATTTGCAGAAAAGCCAGCAAATCTTATTGTAGCTATTCCTTCTTGACTTCTTTTTGTTTTGTTTTGTGTGCAGTGGCACGATCATGGCTTAACTGCAGCTGTGACCTCCTAGGCTCAGCCTCACAAGTAGCTGGGACCACAGGTGCATGCCATGCCTGGCTAATTTTTTTTTTTTTTGAGACAGAGTCATGCTCTATTGCCTAGGCTAGAGTGCAGTGGTGTGATCTTGGCTCACTGCAGCCTCCGCTTTCCAGGTTCAAGCTATTCTCTTGCTTCAGCCTCCCAAGTAGCTGGGATCACTGGTGCGCACCACCACACCCAGCTAATTTTTGTATTTGTAGTAGAGACTGCACTTTGCCTTGTTGGCCTTGAACTCCTAATCTCAAGCAATTCACCTGCCTCAGCCTCCCAAAGTGGTGGGATTACAGACATGAGCCACTGTGCCCAGCCAAAAAGAGTTATTTTTATAAAAAACTATTGCAGCCTGGCCAATATAATAAGACCTCATTTCTATAAATACTAAAAAAAAAAAAATTAGCTGAACATGGTGGCATTTACTTGTAGTCCCAACTATTTATTCCACCTGGGTGACAGAGTAAGATCCTGTCTCAAATATATGTGTATATATATTACATATGTGTGTGAGTGTATGTGTGTGTGTATATATATATATATATGCATAAATATATTATCGTTTATTTCTTTATACACTTATATTATAAATGCCATAACAAAATTAAGAGCTACGGAGTTTTCTTTACTGTTCTTTTATAGATTAGCTTGAAGTTGTACAAAATTAAACACAAGAAATGTATGTGACGGGGCATGGTGGCTCATGCCTGTAATCCCAGCACTTTAGGAGGCTGGGGTGGGCAGATTGATTGAACTCAGAAGTTTGACACCAGCTTCACCAATATGGTGAAAGCCTGTCTCTACTAAAAATACAAAAATCAGCAGCGCATGGTGGTGCACACCTGTAATTCTAGCTACTTGGGAGGCTGAGGCGTGAGTATCCCTTGAATCTGGGAGGTGGAGGTTTCAGTGGGCCGAGATCGTGCCACTTCACTCCAGCCTGGGTGACAGAATAAGACTCTGTCTCAATTAAAAAAAAAAATAGGAGGTCTAACAGAAAGTGAGACTCACAGTAGACCTAGCACTGTGCTCAGTGATTAGTTTATTTAATTCCCAGAGCAGCTTAGTGAATGAGGCTTTATTTATTCCCATTTGACAGGTGAGAAAACAGAGGCTTAACAATATGAAGTGACTCATGTAAGTTCACGTGGCAGTGACAAGGGAGCTGGGATTGGAACATTAGCAGCCTTCATGCTTAGTTCGATTTTTATTTCTTCTGCTTTCTTACCATTGTACTAAGGAGGGACTTAATGCCATTTTTTCCCTACCCACGTGCCATTCCTACCTACCTTCGCTAACTGGCATTACTGATGGTCCACCAGATGTGACACCCATGCTAAACAATGCGGAATACAAAGATCTTAGAGATTGACTGATTAATTGATCTATCTTTTTTCAACTCTGGCCTACAAAAGATCTTAGAAAGTCATATAAGGTTTTCCTTTTTGAGACGAAGTCTTGCACTGTTGCCTGGGCTGGAGTGCAGTGGCACGATCTCGGCTCACGGCAACCTCTGCCTCCTGGATTCAAGCAATTCTCCTGCCTCAGCTTCCTGAGTAGCTGGGATTACAGGCACACACCACCACACCTGGCAAATTTTTTGTATTTTTAGTAGAGATAGAGTTTCACCATGTTGGCCAGGCTGGTCTGGAAGTCCTGACCTCAGGTGATCTACCCTCCTCGGCCTCCCAAAGTGTTGGGATTACAGGTATGAGCCACCATGCTCAGCCTTATATAAAGTTTTTCTTGAGCTGGGCATGGTGGGTCATGCCTGTAATCCCACCACTTTGGGAGGCCGACTCGGGTGGATCACCTGAGGTCAGGAGTTTGAAACCAGCCTGGACAACATGATGAAACCCTGTGTCTACTAAAAATACAAAACTAGCTGGGTGTGGTGGTGGGCGCCTATAATTCTAGCTACTTGGAGGCTGAGGCAAGAGAATTGCTTGAACCGGGGAGGTGGAGGCTGCAGTGAGCCAAGATCGCACCACTGCATTCCAGCCTGGGTGACAGAGCAAGACTCTGTCTCAAAAAAAAAAAAAAAAAAATTAAGGTGTTTTTTGTTTTGTTTTGTTTGGAGGCAGGGTCTTGCTGGATCACCCAGGCTAGAGTACAGTGGCACAGTCTCAGTTTACTGCAAACCCCACTTCCTGGGCTCAAGACATCACCCACCTCAGCCTTTTGAATAGCTGGGACTACAGGTACGCGCCACCACACTCGGCTAATTTTTTGTATTTTTGGTAGAGACAGGAGTCTCACTGTATTATCCAGGCTGGTCTCGAACTCCTGAGCTCAAGTATTCATCCTGCCTTGGGCTTCCCAAGTGCTGGGATTACAGGCATGAGCCACTGTACCCGGTTGATTTTAGGAATATAAAGCCTGATAGAGCAGTTCCAACTCCCTGTGTTTTTACTCACAGATTCTTCACGGAGCGTTTCCCCTGGAAAAGAGACACAGATTAGGTGCACAATTATAGGGGTTTTATTAATATTCTGTGAGTTCCTGAGATGTTTAATCAGCATTAGACTAAAAAAAAGAAAGAAAGAAGAAGAAGAAAACAATTCTCCGAGTTTATTTATGGATTCCCTAGACTTTTAAGATAAGAGGCTGGGCGCGGTGGCTCAAGCCTGTAATCCCAGAGCTTTGGGAGGCCGAGGCGGGTGGATCACGAGGTCAACAGATCGAGACCATCCTGGTCAACATGGTGAAACCCCGTCTCTACTAAAAATACAAAAAATTAGCTGGGCACGGTGGTGCGTGCCTGTAATCCCAGCTACTCAGGAGGCTGAGGCAGGAGAATTGCCTGAACCCAGGAGGTGGAGGTTGCGGTGAGCCGAGATCGCGCCATTGCACTCCAGCCTGGGTAACAAGAGCGAAAGTCCATCTCAAAAAAAAAAAAAAAGATAAGGACACTTGGTTTTTCAGCATAATCCCCAGACTTTTTTTTTTTTTTTTTTTTTAGATGGAGTCTTGCTCTGTTGCCAGGCTGGAGTGCAGTGGCATGATCTCAGCTCACTGCAACCTCCACCTCCTGAGTTCAAGCGATTCTCCTGCCTCAGCCTCCTGAGTAGCAGGGACTATAGGCACACGCTACCATGCCCAGCTAATTTTGTATTTTTAGTAGAGTTTTACTGTGTTGGCCAGGATGGTCTTGATCCCTTGACCTTGTGATCTGCCCGCCTAGGCCTCCCAAAGTGCTGGGATTACAAGCATGAGCCACTGTGCCCAGCAACCCCCAGATTTTATCACCGAGAGGTTCATGGAATTGGATGACTTGTCACACAGAAATAGCTGTAAAAAAATTTTTTTTAATTAAAAAAATAATTGGGTGACTTGTTCAAGAGACTTAACGGAAGTATTGCGTGTTTCATGTTTTATGCTAAGGGCGTAAATGTGTTGTCCTCAGTATTCTCATTCCTAAATTATGGAATTGCTAGACACAGGGCCAGCTTCGTAGGTGTGTGTCTTGGGCAGCAGTTGCTTAGTGTTCTTTGCCCAGAAGTGGCTGGTCTCAATGCCTAGGCTCAAGCAATCTTCCCTCTTCAGCTTCCCAAAGTGCTGGGCCAGCATGCATGTGCCAGTGCACCCGGCCACTTTGAAATTTTTCATAGGTTTTTGAACAGAAGCCATGTGTTTTTATTTTGCGCTGGACCTTACAAATTATGTAGCTGGCCCTTATTAGACATTGTGGGCCAGGTGTGGTGGCTCACGCCTGTAATCTCAGCGCTTTGGGAGGCCAAGGCAGGTGGATCACCTGAGGTCAGGAGTTCAAGACCAGCCTGGCCAACATGGTGAAACCCTGACTTTAAATTAAAAAAAAAAAAAATAGACATTGTGAAACCTAAGAGAGACCATCCCCCGCGAAGACTGAACACTTGAAACTGATATTTATTGAACAGGTATTAATTCATTTATCCTTCTCAGTGACCCAGTGTGACAGGTTCTAATTTTACCCACATTTTACAGATGAGGAAAGCATTCTGTAAATGCAGTCAATTCTTGAAATGTCTAGTGCTGCTTAGTAATTAGAGGGCCTTACTTATGAGCAATAGGTTTAGAATTTTGCCTATTTGCATATATTCTCCATCTATTTGAAACAAACAAGAGCAAACAAAAAAACCAAAAAAAAAAAAAAGGAAAAAGTTGAGCCCCAGCTGTGCAACTTTCTTTCTGAAAACACTGGGTTCTTATCTTGAGTGTTCTAGTACTAATTTAGAAGGTATTTTGATCTTGATTCATCCACTGATCATGTCAGAATAATACTGAATGTGATTAGAGTCCCCCAAAATCAGCCAGACTCTGTCTATAGAAAGTTCTTGCAGTTACCAAAGATGGCTTGATAGGTGTCTGGTAGGGGTAGGGAGGAGAGTGTGGCCTGTGGTTCCTCACAGCGGGAAGCAAGTGGCCTGTGGGTGAAAGAGGCTGTCACTTCAGCTGCAGCTGGGGGCAACCATCCTATTCATTACGAGATCTGAGGAAGCTGGTTTACCAGGCCAGAATCCAGAAATACCGATTTCATCTTTACCAGCTACTCAGTCCAAGGCAGGTCACAGTCTGGATATCCATGGGTTGCTGAATTGTGATTGTTTAAAAATAATATGGCTGAGGTCAGGCGCTGATGCTCATGCCTGCAATCCCAGCACCTTGGGAGGCCAAGGGGCTTGGATAGCCTGAGGTCAGGAGTTCAAGACCAGCCTGGCCAACACAGTGAAACCTTGTCTCTACTAAAAAATACAAAAAATTAGCCAGGCGTGGTGGTATGCATCTGTAATCCCAGCTACTTGGGAGGCTGAGGCAGGAGAATTGCTTGAACCCAGGAGGTGGAGGTTGCAGTGAGCCGAGATCACGCTATTGCACTCCAGCCTGGGTGGCAAGAGTAAGACTCCATTTCAAAAAAGCAAAAAACAAATAAATTAAATTAAATACAGATAATATAGATTGCTAACTCAAAAGAGAACTGAAAGTATTCTCTTTTCATGCTAAATAAAAACACCCAAACTGTGGGGCCTTTAAATGCTAAAAGAAATGCTGCATTCTCTAATTAGTCTTCTCTAATAAAATACTTTTACACTTTTCTGTGCCAACTGGTGTATTATTCCCATAATTATTTGATTAAAAAGGAATGAAGTTCTTTGAAAACCATATTATTGTAATATTAGAGCTGAAATTATACTTGACATTATACCATATTGTCTATGAAGCTTTTTTGGCCTTTCTCATTATACCAATTTCTGAGATTTCTTTTTCTTTCTGTGGCAAAACCCTGTGGACTTCTCATCCTCTTCTCTCTCCCCCTTCTTTCCTTCCTTCTTTTCTGCCAAAAGAAATAAAATAGTTTGTTATTTCGTATGATAGACACTATTTCCTATATAATTTTGGGACAGGCTGGCTTCTTTCTTGAGTAATTTATTAATAATAGTGACATGCACTGTATTTAAAAAATCTAAATATGGGAAGTGGGATGGGAAAAAATAAAAAAAATTATAATTGAGTCTGATTGCATGAAATGTAATCATGTATTTAAGCTTAAACATGAAAATAAATTCCCAAGGGTCTTAAGCTTAAACGTGAAAATAAATTCCCAAGGGTCTTAAGCTTAAACATGAAAATAAATTCCCAAGGGTCTTTTTTTTTTTTTTTTTGAGACAGTTTCGTTCTTGTTGCGCAGGCTGGAGTGCAATGGTGTGATCTTGGCTCACTGCAACCTCCGCCTCCCTGGTTCAAGTGATTCTCTTGCCTCGGCCTCCCGAGTAGCTGGGATTACAGGCGCGTGCCACCATATCCGGCTAACTTTTGTGTTTTTAGTAGAGATGAGGTTTCTCCATATTGGCCAGGCTGGTCTTGAACTCCTGACCTTGTGATCTACCCACCTTGACGCCCCAAAATGCTAGGATTACAGGTGTGAGCCATTGCGCCTGGCCGCTAAGAATTCTTAATAGATTCTCTGATTTTTTTTTCTACTTTAAAAAGTAAAGACAGGATCTCGGTGTGTTGCCCAGGCTGGTCTTGAACTCCTGGGCTCAAGTGAGTCTTCCACCTTGGCCTCCCAAAGTGCTAGGATTAAAGGCATGGGCCACCATGCCCAGTATATAGATTGTCTCATTTAATCCTGAGAAACATCCAAGGAGATGGTATCGCTATCCATGTATTACTCAGGAGAAAGACCTAGAAAGGTTAAATAACTTGCCCAAGGACACACAGCTGGTGAATGGTGGTGCTGATATAAAACCAGATCACTTATAACTGCCTGGTGTGGTGGCTCACACATATAATCCCAGCACTTTGGGAGGCTCTGGTGGGAAAACTGGCTTGAGGCCAAGAATAACCAAACCAGCCTGGTCAACGTATAGAGACTGTCGCTACAAAAATAAAAAAATTAAAAAACTGACAGGGGGTGGGGTGGCTCATGCCTGTAATCCCAGCACTTTGGGAGGCCAAGGCAGGTGGATCATGAGGTCAAGAGATCGAGACCATCCTGGCCAACATGGTGAAACCCCTTCTGTACTAAAAATACAAAAATTAGCTGGGAGTGGTGGTGGGCGCCTCTAGTCTCCGCTACTCAAGAGGCTGAGGCAGGAGAATTGCTTGAACCTGGGAGGTGGAGGTTGCGGTGAGCCGAGATCACGCCACTGCACTCCAGCCTGGCAACAGAGAGAGACCGTCTCAATAAATAAATAACTATGCATCATGATGTGCACCTGTATTCCCAGCTACTGGGAAGGCAGAGACTGGAGGATTGCTTGAACCCAGAAGTTTGAGGCTGTAATAAACTGTGATAACACTACTGCACTCCAGTCTGGGTGACAGAGAAGAAAAAAAAATCCTCTTATCCCAGTTACTCGGGAGGCTGAGGCAGGAGAATTGCCTGAACCCAGGAGGCAGACTTGGTGAGCCGAGATCTCACCATTGCACTCCAGCCTGGGTAACAACAGCGAAACTCCATCTGAAAAAAAAAAAAATCCTCTTACAACTTACCTTCATTCTAGGAGTCCTGTTTAGTTGAATTGAGAAGAAAACCAAGAGGGTTAAGGCATTCACAGGGCTTCGTGTCTTACCTGTCTTGTTTGACTCACATCTCTTCTCTTCCCTCAAAACTAAAAGTGTGATGTCTTTTGATTTGCTTCAGTTTATTTTGGTTTCCAAAGAAAAAAAGACTCACTTGCTTTTTTTTTTTAATTGAGATGAAGTCTTGTTCTGTCACCCAGGCTGAACCTCCACCTCCTGGTTCAAGTGATTCTCCTGCCTCATCCTACTGAGTAGGTGGGATTACAGGCATGTGCCACCAAGCTTGGCTAATTTTTGTATTTTTAGTAGAGACAGGGTTTCACCATGTTCGTCAGGCTTGTCTTGAACTTCTGACGTCAGGCGATCCACTTGCCTCTGCCTCCCAAAGTGCTGGTATTACAGGTGTAAGCCACCATGCCCGGCCTTTCGTTTTTTTTTTTTTTGAAATGGAGTCTTGCTCTGTCACCCAGGCTGGAGTGCAATGGCACAATTTCGGCTCATTGCAACCTTCACCTCCTAGATTCAAGTGATTCTCCTGCCTCAGCCTCCCAAGTAGCTGAAACTACAGGTACATGCCACAACGCCCAGCTAATTTTTGTATTTTTAGTAGAGACAGGGTGTCATCATGTTGATCATGCTGCTCTTGAACTACTGAACTCAAGTGATCTGCCTGTCTTAGCCTCCCAAAGTGCTGAGTTTACAGATGTGAACCAATGCACCCAGCCTTGCTTCTAAGCATTTAAACTGGAGCTAGGCTGTGTGTGTCTGAATCTCAACTTTGCCCCTAACAAATCACGTGGATGGGTGCAGGTTGTTTTACTTTCATGAGACAGTCTCCCGGTCTGGAAAATAGGGATAATGGCAGTTACCCACTTAAAGGTGTTATGAGGATCAAATGAGAAGATGCAGGTAAAACACAGGTAGAAACTGGGGTCTGGCAGGTGTGGTGGCTCACACCTGTCATTTCAGCACTTTTGGAGGTACAGGTAGGTGGATCAACTGAGGTCAGGAGCTTGAGACCAGCCTGGCCAACATGGTCTACTAAAAGTACAATAAAAATTAGCCAGGCGTGATTTCTTGGTGCCTGTAATCCCAGCTCCTCAGGAGGCTATGGCAGGAAAATCACTTGAAACCGGGAGGTGGAGGTTGCAGTGAGCTGAGATGGCATCATTGCACTCCAGCCTGGGTGACAACTCGGCCTCAAAAAAAAAAAAAAACCCAAAACAAACAAACAAACAGAAAAGGAAACTGGGGTCTGTCTTATTAAGCTCAATAGCTTTGCCTGATGATTGAATTTTCTTTTTTTTCTTATTTCTTATTTTTTTGTGTGTGATGACTGAATTTTTTTTAAGTTGGCAAATTTAACAATTAGAAAAAATATATATCTTTTTTTTCCAAAAAGGCCCCAGATTTCTGGCTTCTAAAACTTTATACTTTTTGAAATTGAAAAAAGAGATGGACTTTAACAAACGAATTGGAGAAAAAAAAATTCAGGGTGAGTAGATAAGGAAAAAGTTAGCCAGCATGGGGAAAACATGCCTATGGCTTTAGATAAGGGCTGGGAGGGCCGGGCATGGTCGCTAACGCCTGTAATTCCAGTGCCATGGGAGGCTGAGGCATGAGGAGTTTGAGACCAGCTTGGTCAACATAGTAAAACCTCATCTCTACAAAAAAGGAAAAAACAAAAATTAGCTGGACATGGTGGCAGGAAGATCACTTGAGCCAGGAATTCGAGGCTGCGTGGAGCCATGATTGCACTGTGGCACTCCATCCTGGGTGACAGAGCAAGACCTTGTCTCAAAAAGTAAAAACAACAACAACAAAACCAGTTTACTCAGGCAGCAGAGCAGGGAGACAGATCGTACAAGTACATGAGTGGAAGCTGCGGGTCCAGTGTGGAAGCTCCTGCAATTATCAACTGTAGGAGGTTAGATTGGAGGGGTGTCTGTGGGGGAATGAAGACAGGTGAACAGCGCTGAGAGATTCTTGGGCAGCAAAATTGGTAGGTCAGGTTGATGGTTTGGACAAGGAAGATGAAGAGGAAGGAGGTTGACTCATAGTGTTTTTAACCAGGGAAGCAGGAAAGACTGGAAGAAGAGACGCTATTAAATTATGTAGGTAAGAGGTCCTGAAGATGCTGAGTCAGTGTCAGTAAGACTGGCAGGAGGACTCCAGGGCACCACAGGGATATCATGAATAGGGTTTGGCAGCCATTGGGAGCGGCTTTATGGGACAGGGAAGGATCTAGAAGGACTTCAGCCCCAAGAGGGGATTGCCGTTTTAGTCTTGAATATGCAGAGTGGGATTATGAAGATGTGTCGCATGAAATACCCTCAAATTTGTTCATTTATACTGACCTGAGCTGGTCTGTGAATGGTTGGGGGGAAGCAGCTCCAAAAGAGAACAATAGAGCTTTTCAGTCTCAACAAAGTATGGTCATTAGAGTCAAGGGAAAAAAGACTTCGCTCATAAACCCATCACAGACACTTTGGAACTTACTGCAGCCACAGAAACTGACCTGGAGGCTGGATGCGGTGGCTCACGCCTGTAATCCCAGCACTTTGTGAGGCCAAGGCAGGTGGATCACCTGAGGCTAGGAGTTTGAGACCAGCCTTCCCAACATGGTAAAACCCCATCTCTGCTAAAAATGCAAAAATTAGTCTGACATGGTTGTGGGCATCTGTAATCCCAGCTACTCAGGAAGGTGAGGCAGGAGAATTGCTTGAAACCTGAAACCAGGAGGCAGAGGTTGCAGTGAGCTGAGATCACACGACTGCACTCTAGCCTGGGTGACAGAGCTCTGTCTCAAAAAAAAAAAAAAAAAAAAAAAAACACGGACCTGGATGACTTAAATGATAGAAACCCATGTTCCTATTTGAACAGGATTCTGCTGATTCTGAAGTTAGAGCTGTATGTCCAAATGGCTTTGAATAGAACTAAATGATTTTGATTTGGGCAGACCCATTCACAGTAATCATAAACTGGATATATTTTTCTTAAATAAGAGACCAAAGAATATGTATGTATTTAATATATAACATCTAATACAACATACACTGTTATAAATTAATAAGGGAGAATATGTAACACATAAAAACGATTAATTTATAATTTATTCAAAATAAAAACATTTAATTTAAACATCTATTAACTTAATTATAAATGAATGGAGAAAATACTATGTATATATATCTTCTCCCTTAACTTATCGTCTTAAAATCTTTAGTAATCATTGAGCCCACTTGACGTCTGTGTGCTGATGAAACGTACATGTGCCATGACATCGTGGTATGGGACATTATAGCCTAGTGAATAACACCATCCACCCACAAATGCATTCAAGCTGGTGAAGATGAACAGCCTACGTACATGCGTGAATGAATTTCAGCATGCAGGCCTTCTGCATTTCAACTCGCCCCTCTATCTCTTTTTTTTGCTCAAACAAATTAGGCTTGTAAATATTTTAAAATTGTAATAGCAGATAAAGGCCCTTCACTCTGGTTTTGAGAAGAGAAAAGCAGCAGAGAACAGGGCAATTGCAATCATCTCCTAACTGGTCTCCCTGCCCTGCTCTGGCCCTCCCTCAACCCATTCTCTGTTTTTTTTTTTGTTTGTTTGTTTGTTTTGTTTTTGAGACAGAGTCTGGATGTGTTGCCAGGCGCTAGGCTGGAGTGCAATGGCAGGATCTCAGCTCACTACAACTTCTGCCTCCCGGGTTCAAGCAATTCTCCTGCCTCAGCCTCCCTAGTAGCTGGGACTACAGGCGCACGCCACCACGCCCAGCTAATCTTTGTATTTTTAATAGAGATGGGGTTTCACCATGTTGGCCAGGATGGTCTTGATCTCTTGACCTCATGATCTGCCTGCCTCGGCCTCCCAAAGTGCTGGGATTACAGGTGTGAGCCACCGCGCCCCGCCCTCAACCCATTCTCTATGTGGGAGCCAGAGGGATTTCTTCAAGAGGCAAATCAGATTTTGTCACTCTGTCTTCAAGCCTTCTACAGTGGCTTCCCATCTGACTTGAAATGAAAGCCATACTCTTACAATGGCCTTGGAGCCCATGTGAACTCGGCTCTGCTCGCTTCTCTTTTTCCATCTCTTTCCTCTCTCTCTCCCCTCTTCACTCATGGTCAGGCCACAGTGGCTCATTTCTATACATTTGTCACACCAAGACTGTCCTTGCCTCAGGATCTTTGCAATTGCCGTTCTCCCAGCCAGGTCCACACTTTCCCCACAGTTTTTTTTTTTTTTTTGACAGAGTCTTTCTGGCTGCCCAGGTTGGAGTGCAATGGTGCAATCCTGGCTCATGGCAAACTCTGCCTCCCAAATTCAGGTGATTCTCCTGCCTCAGCCTCCCGAGTAGATAGGATTACAGGCATGCATCTACACGTCCAGCTAATTTTTTTTTTTGAGACAGTTTTGCTATTGTTGCCCACGCTGGAGTGCAATGGCATGATCTTGGCTCACCGTAAACTCCACCTCCCGGCTTCAAGCGATTCTCCTGCCTCAGCCTGGCGAGTAACTGGAATTACAGACATGCGCCACCACACCTGGCCAATTATATATTTTTAGCAAAGATGGGGTTTCTTCATGTTAATCAGGCTGGTCTCAAACTCCTGGACTCAGGTGATCTGCCCTCCTCCGCCTTCCAAAGTGCTGGGATTACAGGCATGAGCCATGGTGTCTGGCCTTTTCTAGTTATTTTATGGCTGGCTTTTTTTGTCCTCATTCACATCTAGGTTCAAATGAATCTCATTGAAAGAAGGCCCTCTGTCCAGGCGTGGTGGCTCACGCCTGTAATCCTAGCACTTTGGGAGGCCAAGGTGGGTGGATCACCTGAGGTCAGGAGTTCAAGACCAGCCTGGCCATCATGGTGAAACCCCATCTTAAAAAAAAAACAAAAAACAAAGAAAAAAAGAAAGAATACCCTCCACAAGGCTGGGTATGGTGGCTCATGCCTGTAATCCCAGCACTTTGGGAGGCCAAGGTAGCACCTCACCTGAGGTCAGGAGTTTGAGACCAGCCTGGCCAAAATGGTGAAATGTCTCTACTGAACGCACAAAAATTAGCAGAACGTGGCAGTGGGTGCCTGTAATCCCAGACACTTAGGAGGCTGAGGCAGGAGAATTGCTTGAACCTGGGAGGCGGAGGTTGCAGTGAGCTGAGTTTGCACCACTGCACTCCAGCCTGAGTGACACAGCCACATTCCGTCTCAAAAAAAAAGAGAAGGCCCTTCCCTACCTCTCTGACCCCCTCTCTCATTATACTGTTTTATTACTAATGGAGCACTTTTCATGCCTTTCTGGATTAACCTGATTTAGCTGTATGTGTTACCTGGTTGATACCTGTGTCTCTCCTGCCTGGGTGTCACCTCCATCAGGGCTGTGTCCCCCAGCCCAGCCACCCCACCGTTCATTACTGTTTGCTGCTGTATGTCCAGATGTGATGGCGGCACTGCCTGACATTCAGTAGGTGCTTGAAATACGTTTTGTTTTTTTTTTTGAGATGGAGTCTCACTCTGTTGCCCAGGCTGGAGTGCAGTGGTGGGATCTCCACAAACTGCAACCTCCACCTCCTGGGTTCAAGCGATTCTCCAGCCTCAGCCTCCCGAGTAGCTGGGATTACAGGCGTGTGCCACCACACCCAACTAATTTTTGTATTTTTAGTAGAGACAGGGTTTCGCCATGCTGGTCAGGCTGGTCTCGAATTCCTGACCTCAGGTGATCCACCCACCTCCGCCTCCCAGAGTGGTGGGATTACAGGCGTGAGCTACTGTGCCCAGCCTGACATGTTTTTTTGTAGTGGATTGACCTAAACCACCCTAAATGCTAGTATTTGGGTGCACCAGAGTGACCATTCTCCCAAGCAAAGCTTTTTGCACATTAAAATCTGTTGCCACAGGCAGAGCTCATGTGAACACAAACAGGTCCAAGTGGTGGCTGCAGCCCAGCCCTCAGTCAGTGTGTCTGGCAGGACAGCAGTTAGCCACACAAGCTGATGAAGTGCACCATCAATCGTCCAACTCCTTTTAAGGTGTGAGTTAGCTAAATACTTTTCAGATTAGCCTTATGGAGGCATAAGGATGGTATCATGGACTTTGGGGACTCAGGGGCAATAGTGGGAGGGGCTTGGGGTTGAGGGATAAAAGACAACACATTGGGTGCAGTGTACACTGCTCGAGTGATGGTTCCACCAAAATCTCAGAAATCACTGCTTGAGAACTTTTCCATGCAACCAAACACCACCTGTTCCGCCAAAACCAGTTACATAAATAAATAAATAAAAGGTTTCAGGATTAACAGAAAAAATAAGATACAATTATCTTTATTCAAATATAATTCTCATGCAATACAACCCACTAATTTAAAGTGTACTGGCCTGGTGCAGTGGCTCAAGCCTCTAATCCCAGCACTTTGGGAGGCTGAGGTGGATGGATCACCTGAGGTCGGGAGTTCGAGACCAGCCTGACCAACATGGTGAAACCCCCATCTCACTAAAAATACAAAATTAGCCAGGCGTGGTGGCACATGCCTGTAATCCCAGCTAGTCAGGATGCTGAGGCAGGAGAATCACTTAAACCCGGGAGGCGGAGGTTGTGGTGGTGCTTTTGCACTCCAGCATGGGCAACACGAGCAAAACTCTGTCTCAAAACAAAAAACAAACAACAACAACAAAAAACACCCCAAAAATAAAGTGTACAAACTCGACGATTTTTAGCATATTCACAGAGTTGTGCAACCATCTCTGCTATCTAACTCAGAACATCTTCGTCACCCCAAAAGGAACCCCTTATTCTTTAGCACTCTCCTCCTATTTCCCCTCCCACCCTAGGAAACCGCAAATCTACTTTCTGTTTCTCTAAATTTGCCTATTCTGCATTGCGTATAAATGAATTTATACAGTATGTGGCCCTTTGTGTCTGCCTTCATTCACTAAACATAATGTTTTCTTTTCTTCTTTTTTTTTTTTTGAGATGAAGTTTCACTCTTGTTGCCCAGGCTGAAGTGCAATAGTACAGTCTTGGCTCACTGCAACCTCTGCCTCCCGGGTTCAAACGATTCTCCTGCTTCAGCCTCCTGAGTAGCTGGGATGACAGATATGTGCCACCACGCCTGGCTAATTTCGTATTTTTAGTAGAGACAGGGTTTCTCCATGTTGGTCAGGCTGGTCTCAAACTCCCAACCTCATGTGATCTGCCTGCCCTGGCCTTCCAAAGTGCTGAGATTACAGGCATGAGCCACCGTGCCCGGCCCTTCCTTCCTTCCTTCCTTTCCTTCCTCCTTCCTTCCTCCCTCCCTCCCTCCCTTCCTTCCTCCCTCCCTGCCTTCCTTCCTTTCCTCCATCTCTCCCTCCTTCCTTTCTTTGTTTCTTTCTTTCTCTCTTTCTTTTTTTCCTTCCTCTCTCTCTCTCTCTCCTTTTATGCTCTGTTAGCCAAGGCTGGAATATAGTGGGACAATCATAGCCAGTGCAGCCTCAAACTCCTGGGCTCAAGTGATCCTCCCATCTCAGCCTGTCAAATGTCTAGCTAACTTTTTATTTATTCAGTTTTTTTTTTTTTGAGACGGAGTTTCGCTCTTGTTACCCAGGCTGGAGTGCAATGGCGTGATCTTGGCTCACCGCAACCTCCACCTCCTGGGTTCAGGCAATTCTCCTGCCTCGGCCTCCTGAGTAGCTGTGATTACAGGCACGTGCCACCATGCCCAGCTAATTTTTTGTATTTTTAGTAGAGATGTGGTTTTGCCATGTTGACCAGGATGGTCTCGATCTCTTGACCTCGTGATTTACCTGCCTCAGCCTCCCAAAGTGCTGGGATTGCAGGCTTGAGTCACCGTGCCCTGCTCTTCAGTTTTTAAATTTTAGATATGGCATCTCACCGTGTTGTTGCCCAGGTTGGTTTCCAACTCCTGGCCTTAAGGGAGTCTCCTGCTTCAGCCTCTGAGTTGCTGGGATGACAGGTGTGAGCCACCATGCCCAGTGAGCATTTCTACACATAAAGGAACAATCTAGGACTGTCAGTTACCTCCTGAACTGACAGGGTGACCACATGGTTCCAGCTAGTCTGGGACTTTCCTGGTTACACTAAAATTCTCATGTTCTGGGAAAACCCTCAGTTCTGAGAAAACTGGAATGGTCGGCCACCTTACCAGGTTGTCCTTAATGCTTGGGAATTCCAGAAGATTCCGATGATACAATGATCCAGTGATGCCCAAATGCAGACTAAGAATGAAGGGTGTCCACATACCTGAGGCACCGACTGCAACTGAGGATACCTCATCCTGCTTCAGACTGACTAATAACAAAACAAAGCATTTACTGGGATGTGGCTCAAGGATGTGTATTTTTCCCAGGGGATTTTTATATATACTTAAGTTTGGAGAATGAAGCTTCTCAAATTGTAGATGGTAGTCCAAGACAGAGGTCCCGATAGCAGCCACTGTGGGTGGGTGCAGGAGAGGAGAGGAGAGAGGAAAAAACCTGTGCATTGGAGCTGAGCAGGCACCTGGCTTCCCATTTGTTTCTGGATAATAAATGATCTCCTCAAGGCTCAGTTTTTTAAATGCATTAAATAGGGATAATTGAAGGCTATAATATGCGTAAAGCCCCTGACATCCAGTAAATGTCTGATAAATTTTGGTTCCCCCTCTTTAGACTTTGAGAATCACAAGAACTGGCCATAAAAAGCAATTCTGCACATGGAAAAACTACTCTGCAGAATATTTCTTCATTAGGACCTCAGTTTCAAAACCTCCCAGGAAGTATCTTTTAGACATTAGCATCTTAAAAATACAATAAAGAGTTTGCTCTGTTTCTTTCCAGATGGCTTCTGTTTATGTCTTGGCTGTTAGGAAGTTCAAAGTCAAATACCAAAAATCTAATCATGTAAAAGCCATTTTTTTTTTTTTTTTTTTTTTTCTTTTTGAGACAGAGTCTCGCTCTGTTGCCCAGGCTGGAGTGCAGTGGCACAATCTTGGCTCACTGCAATCTCTGCCTCCTGAGTTCAAGCAAATCTTGTTTCTGAGTTTCCCAGGTAGTGACTACAGGTGTGCACCACCATGCCCGGTAATTTTTGTATTTTTAGTAGAGACAGGGTTTGCCATGTTGCCCAGGCTGGTCTCAAATTCCTAGGTTCAAGTGATCCTCCTGCAAAACCTCCCAAAGTGCTAGGAACACGGGAGTGAGCCACTGTGCCCAACTGAAGAGTTTCATTGCATACATATTATTGATTTCTTTCAGGTTCTTTTTTTTTGAGACGGAGCCTCACTGTCACCCAGGCTGGAGTGCAGTGGCGCGATCTCAACTCACTGCAACCTCCACCTTTCAGATTCAAGCAATTCTCTTGCCTCAGCCTCCCAAGTAAGTGGGACTACACGTACACTCCACCATGCCAGCTAATTTTATGCATTTTTTTTATTTTTTATTTTTATTTTATTTTTTAAAGACAGGGTTTCACCATGTTGGTCAGGCTGGTCTTGAACTCCCAACCTCAGGTGATCAGCCCACCTTGGCCTCCAAAGTGCTTGGATTACAGGCATGAGCCACCACGCCAGGCTGTTTTTTGTATTTTTTAAGTAGAGACAGGGTTTCTCCGTGTTGCCCAGGATGGTCGTGAACTCCTGAGCTCAGGCAATCCACCTGCCTTGGCCTCCCAAAGTGCTGGGATTACAGGTGTGAGCTGCTGTGCCCGGCTGGTCTCAACTTTTTATTTTGTAATCACTGTAGTTTAACAGAAATTTGTAAAGACTGTAGAGAAGTCTCATGTATCCTCCATCTAGTTTCCCCTAGTGGTTACATCTTATAAACCGTAGTCCTGTACCAACACCAAGAAATTGACAGTCCCACAATGGGTGTGTGTAGAGTTCTATGTCATTCTGTCACATGTGTAGATTCATGTAAGCCACTGCAATCAAGGTGCAGAGCTGTGCCATGACCACAGAGATCTTACTCAACTTACCCACTTTTAGTTAGTCATACCCACTTCTCTCCTCTTCATCACATAACCCCCTGCAGCCACTTTCCTATTCTTTGTTTCTTTGTCTTTATCATTTTGTCTTTTTTTATTTTTATTTTTTGAGATAGAGTCTTGCTCTTGTTCCCCAGACTGGAGTGCAATGGCACGATCTTGGCTCACCGCAACCTCTGCCTCCTGGGTTCAAGCAATTCTCCTGCCTCAGCCTCCCGAGTAGCTGGGACTACAGGCACACACCACCATGCCCAGCTAATTTTTGTATTTTTAGTAGAGATGTCGTTTTGCCATGTTGACCAGGATGGTCTCTATCTCTTGACCTCGTGATCCACCCACCTTGGCCTCCCAAAGTGCTGGGATTATAGGCGTGAGCCACCGTGCCCGGCCATCATTTTGTCTTTTGTCTTTTTTTTTTTTTTTTTTGAGATGGAGTCTTGCTCTGTCGCCCAGGCTGGAGTGCAGTGGTGCGATCTCGGCTCACTGTAACCTCTGCCTCCTGTGTTCAAGCAATTCTCCTCCCTCGGCCTCCTGAGTAGCTGGGACTACAGGTGCGTGCCCCCATGCCCAGCTAATTTTTGTATTTTTAGTTGAGAGGGGGTTTCACAATGTTGGCTGAGATGGCCTCAATCTCCTGACCTCATGATCCACCTGCGTCGGCCTCCCAAAGTGCTGGGATTACAAATGTGAGCCACCACGCCCATCCTGTCATTTTGTCATTTTTGAGAATGTTATATAAATTTAATCCTACAGTGTATATCTTTTGAGATTGGCTTTTTACTATTTATTTATTTGAGATGGAGTTTCACTCTTGTTGCCCAGGCTGGAGTGCAGTGGTGAGTTCTTGGCTTACCGTAATCTTTTGCCTCCCAGGTTTAAGCGATTCTCCTGTCTCAGCCTCCCCAGTAGCTGTTATTATAGGCAAACGCCACCATGCCCAGATAATTTTGTATTTTTTAGTAGAGATGGGGTTTCTCCATGTCGGTCAGACTGGTTTCGAACTCCCGACCTCAGGTGATCCACCTGCCTCAGCCTCCCAAAGTGCTGGGATTACAGGCATGAGCCACCATGCCCAGCCTATTCATTTTTGAGACAGGGTCTGCTCTGTCACCCAGGCTGGGGTACAGTGGTGTGATTTTGGCTCACCGCGACCTTTGCTTCCTGGGCTCAAGTGATCTTCCCACCACCTCAGCCTCCTGAGTAGCTAGGACCACAGACTCAAGCCACCACTAATTTTTTTGTAGAGACAGGGTCTTGCCATGTTGCCCATGGCTGGTCTTGAACTCCTAAACTCAAAGCAATCCACCCACCTCCGCCTCCCAAACTGCTGGGATTACAGGTGTGCGCCACTGTGCCTGGCCAGGTGGCTTTTTTCCCTTCCAATATGCCCTTGAGAGCCATCCAAATTGCTGGATGTGTCCACAGTTCATTCCTTTCCATTGCCAAGATTTTTCTGCATATTATGTTTTAAGCAATAATATACTATTCTTATTTAAATCACTCTAAAATTAGGTAAAAAAATGGAGCTATAAAAAGGATATTTTACTAAAAAAAGCTACTCATGGCATTATGCTGCTCATTTACTGACTATTTGATCCTTAAAACAGCCCTGTGGCAGGGCACCATGGGTCATGCCTCTAATCCCAGCACTTTCGGAGGCCAAGGTGGGCAGATCACTTGAGGTCAGGAGTTTGAGACCAGCCTGGCTAACATGGCGAAACCCTATCTCTACTAAAAATACAAAAATTGGCCTGGCATGGTAGCATACACCTGTAGTCCCAGGTACTTGGGAGGCTGAGGCTCGAGAATGGCTTGAACCTGGGAGGTGGAGGTTGAGGTGAGCCAAGATTTTACCACTGCACTCCAGCCTGGGTGACAGAGTGAGACTCCGACTCAAAAACAAAACAAAACAAAACAACACAACAAAACCCCCAAAACAGCCCTGTGAGCTGATTATTTTTATCTGTCTTCCCTTTTTTTTTGGAGACAGGGTCTTACTCTGTCACCCAGGCTGGAGTGCAGTAGTGCAATCATGGCTCATTGCAGCCTCAACCTCCTGGCCTCAAGTGATCCTTCCGCCTCAGCCTCCTGAGTAGCTGGGACTATAAGATGTGTGCCACTGTACCTGTCTAATTTTTGCATTTTTTTGTAGAGATGGGGTCTCCTTGTGTTGCCCAGGCTGGTCTTGAACACCCGGTCTCAAGCAACCTGCCTGCCTCAGTCTCCCAGAGTTCTGGGATTACAGGCATGAGCCATGGTGGCCGGCTATCCACTTAAAAATAAAGCCCAGAGAGGTTAAGCCACTTGCCTAAGGTCACAAAGCCAGGCAGTCTGGCCCAGAGCCTAGGCTCTCAACTATGACAGCCTAAATGCCTACACTGCTACACACCTCCAACCTAAGTTGCCTGTCTCCCAAGTACACCCAGTGTGACAGCTGTCCTGGCAGCTCATCAGTGCCACACATTTCAAGCTGAGGGTCTTGGGTAGATAAGATTCAACACTTTCAATCCAAACAGCAGGAGTCTAATTACTCAGACTTAGTTTCTGGGCTGGACAGCAAGTCTTCAAATAGAATAGTGGTCATTACAGAACTATGGCGAGTGGAAATCATGAAATATGTTAACCTAGCCAGGCGTCTAGCAGGTCGCTCACGCCTGCAATCCCAGCACTTTGGGAGGCTGAGGTGGGCTGATCACGAGGTCAAGAGTTTGAGACCAGCCTGGCCAACATGGTGAAACCCTGTCTCTCCTAAAAATATAAAAATTAGCCAGGTGTGGTGGTGCACATCTGTAATCCCAGCTACTCGGGAGGCTGAGGCAGGAGAATTGCTTGAACCCAGGAGGCAGAACTTGCAGTGAGCTGAGATCATGCCATTGCACTCCATCCTGGGGGACAAGAGCAAGACTCCATTAAAAAAAAAAAAATAGTGGTTGGGTGTAGTGGCTCATGCTTTTAATCCCAGCATTTGGGAGGCCGAGGCTGGCAGATCTCTTGAGGCCAGGAGTTTGAGACCAGCCAGGAAACATGGTGAAACCCCATCTTTACTAAAAGTACAAAAATTAACCAGGCTTGGTGGCACACACCTGTAGTCCCAGCTACAAAAACAAACAAACAAAAACAGCCAAAGTGCTGGGATTCCCGGGGTGAGCCGCCGTGCCCAGTCTAGTTTCTTTTTTACAAAATGCTTTTTATTTTGGTAACATATATAAGGTAACATTAGCCATTTTAACATTTTAAAGCCTTCAATTTAGTGGCATTAATTACATTCACAATGCCATGGAATCATTACCACTATCTATTTCCAAAATATTTCATCACCCCAAAGAGAAACTTCATACTCATTAAGCAACGACTTCCCCATTCCCCACGTTGAAGCCCCTCGTAACCTCTAGTCTACTTCCTGTTTCTATGAATTTGACTATTCCAGATATTTCTTATAAGTGGATTCATGTCATATTTGTCCCCTTGTGTCTAGTCTCTTTCACTTCGCATGACTTTTTTTTTTTTTGAGACCAAGTTTTGCTCTTGTTGCCCAAGCTGCAGTGCAATGGCATGATCTCAGCTCACTGCAACCTCTGCCTCCCGGGTTCAAGCGATTCTCCTGCCTCAGTCTCCCGAATAGCTGGGATTACAGGCATGCACCACCATGCCAGGCTAATTTTTTGTGTTTTTAGTAGAAATGGTGTTTCACCATGTTAGCCAGGCTGGTTTCAAACTCCGGACCTCAGATGATCTGCCTGCCTCGGCCTCCCAAGTTGCTGAGATTACACCCTGGGCCTTTAAAATTTTTCTATTATTTTGGTGATGGAGTCTCTCTCTGTCACCCAGGCTGGAGTGCAGTGGTACAATTTTGGCTCACTGCCACCTCTGCGTCCTGGGTTCAAGTAATTCTCCTGCTTCAGCCTTCTGAGTAGCTGGGATTACAGGGGTGCACCACGATATCCTGCTAATTTTTGTATTTTTAGTAGAGGTGGGGTTCCACCATGTTGGCCAGGCTGGTCTCAAACTCCTGACCTCAAGTGATCTGCCCACCTCGGCCTCCAAAAGTGATAAGATTACAGGTATGAGCCACTGTGCCTAGCCTATTATTTTCTTTTCTTTCATTTTACCATGTTGGCCAGACTGGTCTCGAACTCCTGACCTCAAGTGATCCACCTGCCTTGGCCTCTCAACGTATTGGGATTATAGACATGAGCCACTGTGCTCAGCCAGCCAAACATATATTTTTAAACCATGCTTGACACTCAAGCCAAAATAAGTTCCTTTTCTGGGTGTATTTTTGTTGTAATGTTCAAGGATACACATGAATAATTGCACACAATTGCAGGCTAGACCAATATTAGGCAAGCTGCGTTAATACATCTCTTTCCTCGAGGCTGTGTTTGCTTGAATTTTCAAATTCTTGGCCACATCACAATTAGTAAGTCAATTTTCCTCATGCAACTTCACCTTACAAGCAGGTAAGTTCTTAAGTATATGCAGCATTTGATTTCACCACATGTATGACTTAGTTCTAAGATTGTAGCTCAGGCACCAAGGCATAATCAATTGAGGATAAAATTCTTTAGGAAATTCAAAATATTTCAGGAATCTTAAATATTCTACTTACAGATGGAATAAAATGTGTTCTCTGTCCATGGAACCAGCACATGTGGTGAGCACAATTCTGTGGAAAAAAAAAAAAACCCACTCTGCGTCTACATTCTGTGCATTTTGTTGTCGGTATGTTCTTGAATTGAAAGATCCTCTCTGCCAGTTCTGAGAAGCAATTTGTTATTTTCCTCTAAACTCCTCGGTTGTGGCGAGACTTGCCTCCCAGCTGAATCCGTCTGCTGCAAGAATGTGCTTGCGTGATATTTAATCCCTTACTGGGAGCCCAGATAGAGTTTCTTGCCAGAACTAGAGATTGCCTCTTTTACAAATTCCCCTTTCTAAGCAAACTACGATAACCCACAGTTGGGGCCAGCAACATCCTTTTAGTGCATTTTTAAACAAGAGAAAAGGGCTCCATCTTGTATCGTAAATTACAGTAACATTCTTTTTAACCACAGAGGTGCAGTTCACGTGAGCTGAAACAGTCTATTTCAGGATCTCATGGGTAAGCTGTATACCCATGAACAACTGTATAGAGCAACTGTTTATAACTCCTAGACCAGTGGCATGCTGGTTAACTGGCTCTAGTGGGTAGAGGCAAAGGGGTCTTGATTGTGTTCGCCAATTTCCATGGTGTAAATATTCCCACCATGTCTAATATTAGACTGCAGTCTGTGAGGGTAGAGTTGAAAAGAGATGTACAAAATCAGCTGTCCAGAGCTAGTACAAAGAGCTCTGATGCACCACATTCTCAAACCCTCCTTTGACTTGAGACCCAGAACCTAAATCTCTAGAAGCAGCAGCATCCCATTCTTTCTTGGAGATAGTTAAAAATGAGGTTTTGCTATAACCATGATATCTGTCTCCATCCCAAAATCCCAGAGGCCTTGCTAATTCTTTCCAAGTAACAGAATTTACCTAAATTGTTCCAAAGTTAATATTAAACCTCAATCACTGTTCTGACCCAGGGCATAAACATCCTAACAAATCAAATGCTTTTTTATTAAATACATGTGTACACATACACATGCAAACTCACACACACAGACACACACAGACACACAAACACACACATACACACACATGTGCACACACATGCACATGTACCAGTACACATGCACACACACATACACATATACACAAGCACACAATACCCAACTGTGCACATACACACACCCATGCACACACAAAGCATCTCATCAGTGACTCCCTGCTGTGGAATTAATTTTATTTAAAAATAATTGTCACATGTACTTTAGGATTTGCAATTATTTTGACAAAATGTTCTTGTCATATTGATGTCATTCTAACAACATGTTATTGGTATTTTTGTTCTCCAAATGCCAGTGTTTCCCAGGAAACTGACCAGCGGGAAGGAAGGTGGGTGGGGAAGTGAAAGTGTGTCAGAAACTGCAAATTAGAGTTCTGCTTAAGTTTAGTTTAACTTCTAGGGTGACTGACTAATCTTCTTCCTAGGGAGGAAGAGCGTTCTGATTTCTTAGGAGTAACTGAAAACTCCTCTGGGATCCTTTGAGCTTCCTCTGCATCCTGAGCAAATGTTTGTGACATAAAGTTGGTGCTTCTGATTTCTTTATCTGATTATCCTATTAGATCAGGCTCTTCATCAGGTAGCTGGCTTCTTTTTCTCTTTAACACACGTAAGTGTCCAGACAAGTAACTGAATCTGTGTGTGGAACACGTGACAGGACTTTATATCAAAACAAAAATGACACCACTGAGATTTCAAGATTCAGACAGGCTCATCTTTTTCATGAGTTCATCCTATGCAATCAAGCCCCTTTTAAGGTCACTACCTTAGCAGCCAACTCTATTGAAAGTTGCATGGGAGGTGGTGGTTTTTGCAAATGGCTCAAGGAAATGACAAGGTGGTGTTGTGAGGGTTAAAGGCACCATGTTAATAGTGTGGGCAGAGAGAGGAATGTGGAATGGAATCACAGCTTTGTTGCTCCGCACCTGAGAACAACACTTAATTGCTTTGAGCATTGGTCTGTTCCTCTGTAAACTAGGATCACATCTAAAGCCTAAGGACGTTGTAAAGATTAAATGAGATAATATGTGGAGAAGGCTAGCAGGCTGACTGGTCCATCAACAAATGGAGTTCCTGTCCCTGCCTTCCTACCTCCACCAACTACCTCTTTTTTTTTTAGTTAAGTGTGCTTTTTATTTTTATTTATTTTTATTTTTTTATGAAAGAAAGAAAGAGAAAGAGAAAAGGGGGAGAGAGAACAGGAGTCTTGCTCTATTGCCCAGGCTGGAATACTATCTAAAAGTAGGTATTAAAAACCTCTTTTATGCCAATAATTGTGCTTAACAGCAGAGACAGGAAGGAATAAGGAAAGAAAATAACAAACAAACAGCCAACTAAGATTTCATTTAAGTCTGTGAAATGCTATGCAAATACTGAAGCGTGATTTGCTTCCACTTATGTGGTCACTTTCAAAATAGGTGTAATGTGATACTAAAAAAAAAAAGTATGTTCTCTGGACCTGGGGTGAAGATTCTATATTCACTGAGTTTACTTGTTCCAGGTCTGAGTTCAAATCATAAATGTCCCTGTTAATTTTCTATCTCGCCAGGTGCAGTGGCTCAAGCCTGTAAGCCCAGCACTTTGGGAGGCCAAGGCGGGTGGATCACGAGGTCAAGACATCGAGACCAGCCTGGTCAACATGGTGAAACCCTGTCTCTACTAAAAATACAAAAAATTAACCGGGCATGGTGGCGTGTGCCTGTAATCCCAGCTACTTAGGAGGCTGAGGCAGGAGAATTGCCTGAACCCAGCAGGCGGAGGTTGCGATGAGCCAAGATCGCACCATTGCACTCCAGCCTGGGTAACAAGAGCGAAACTCCGTCTCAAAAAAAAAAAAAAAAATTTCTGTCTTGTTGATCTGTTGAATATTAACAATGTGGTGTCAAAGTCTCCCGCTATTATTGTGCGGGAGTCCAAGTCTCTTTATAAGTCATTGAAAACTTGTCTTATATATCTGGGTGCTCCTATATTGGGTGCATATATATTTATGATTGTTGACTCCTATTGTTGCATTGATCCTTTTATCATTATGTAATGTCCTTTTTTGTTTCTTTTAGTCTTTGTTACTATTAAAGTCTATTTTGTCAGAGACGAAAGTTACAACTCCTGTTTTTTTTTTTTCTCTCAATTTGATTGGTGAGTCTTCCTCCAACCTTTTGTTTTGAGTCTTTGTGTGTCCTTGCTTATGAGATGGATCTGGATACAGAGTGCCGATGTGTTTCGACTTTTTATTCAGCTTATGTGTCTGTGTCTTTGATTGGGGAGTTTAATTCATTTAAATTTAGGATTAATATTGATATTTGTGGGTTTAATCTTGTCGTTTAATGCTAGCTGGCTATTTTGTCCATTATTTGTTATAGATTCTTCATTATGGAGATACTCTTTAACTTTTGGTAAGTTTTTGGGATGACTGATACTGGTTGTTCCTTTCTGTTTGTAGTGCTTCTTTCAGAAGCTCTTGTAAAGCAGGCCTGGTGGTGATGAAATCTCTGAGTGCTTGCTGTTCGTGAAAAATTTTATTTTTCCTTCATTTATAAAGATTAGTTTGGCTGGATATGAGATTCTGGGTTGAAAATTCTTTTCTTTGAGAATATTGAATATTGACCCCCCACTCTCTTCTAGTTTGTAGGATTTCTGCTGAGAGATCTGCTCTAAGTCTGACAGGCTTCCCTTTATGGGTAACCTGACCTTTCTCTCTAGCTGCCCTTAGAATTTTCTCCTTTATTTCAACCCTGGTGAATCTAACAATTATGTGTCTTGGGGTTGCTCTACTTGAGGAATATCTTTGTGGTGTTCTCTGTATTACCTGGAGTTGAGTATTGTCCTGCCTTACTAGGTTAGCAAAGTTTTCCTGAATAATATCCTGAAGAATATTTTCCAGCTTGGATTCATTCTCTTCATGACATTCAGGTACACCTATCAAACGTAAATTAGGTCTTTTCATATAGTCCCGTATTTCTTGGAGACTTTGCTCATTCCTTTTTACTTTTTCTTCTCTAATCTTGTCTTCCTGTTTCATTTCATTAAGTTGGTCTTTGACCTCTGATATCCTTTCTTCTGCTTGATTAATTTGAGTGTTAAAAACCTGTGCATACTTTGCGGAGTTCTCGTATTCTCCAGTTCCATTAATTCACTTATATTCCTCTCTAAATTGTCTATTCTTGTTAGGATTTCATCAAACCTCTTTTCAAGGTTCTTAGTTTCTTTACATTGGGCTAGAACATGTTCTTTTAACTCACAGAAGTTTCTTATTATCCACCTTCTGAAGCCTAATTCTGTTATTGGAACGCACTTGTTCTCCATCAGGCCTTGTTCCCTTGTTGATGAGGAACTGTGATCCTCTGTAGAGGGAGAAGCATTCTGATTTTGAGTGTTCTCAGCCTTTTTACACTGGTTTCTTCCCGTCATTGTAAATGTATCCACCTGTCATCTTTGTAATTACCGATTTTCAAATTAGGTCTCAGTAGACATCCAACTTGTTAATTCCCAGCTCCGAAATCTGAGCAACCCACTTCGCTGGCTAAAACAGTGGTATCAAGATTCTTGGTGCTTTTCTGCCCGGGAGTCTCCAGTCTGGCTTCCCTCCTGAATCCCTTCTTCAATCACCTCAACGACTCTGCCTTGGCAGAGCTCCAAACGTCGACCAAAATGGGACCCAGTCCCGTTTACTCTGCAACAAGAACTGCCGCACCAACCATGAGAGTCGCTCTGGTGACCCGAGGGGCTCCTCTGCTGGGAATCTCCTGGTCCTTGAGCAACAAAAATTCGTCTAAAAGTGTGGTGTCCTCCCGTTCTCTGCGCTTTCACTGGGAGCTACAAGCCTGAGCTGCTAGTGATCGGCCATCTTGGATCTCTCTCTCCAAGTGTGCTTTTTAAAACTGGTAAAGCTGGGCACTGTGGCTCATGTCTGCAATCCCAGCACTTTGGGAGGCTGAGGACAGCAGATCACAAGGTCGGAAGATCGAGACCATCCTAGCCAACATGGTGATATCCCAACTCTACTAAAATACAAAAAATTAGCCTATAGTCCCAGCTACTCAGGAGGCTTAGGCAGGTAAATTGCTTGAACCCAGGCATCGGAGGTTGCAGTGAGCCAAGATCAAGCCACTGCACTCCATTTGGGTGACAGAGCAAGACTCCGTCTCAAAAAAAAAATTGTGGTAAAATATACATAAGACAAAATCTACCAGTCTAACCATTTTTGTTTTCTTTCTTTCTTTTCTTTCTTTAAAGACAGGTTTTCACCATGTTGGTCAAGCTGGTCTTGAACTGACAACCTCAGGTGATCTGCCTGCCTTGGCCTCCAAAGTGCTTGGATTACAGGCATGAGCTACCGTGCCCAGCTCTTTTTTTTTTTTTTTTTTTTAACAGCGTTTTACTCTGTTTCCCAGGCTAAAGTGCAGTAGAGCTTTGACCTCCTCTCAAGCCATCCTCCCATCCCAGCCTCCAGAGTAGCTGGCACTACAGGCATGTACCACCATGCTCAGCTAATTTTTCTTTTCTTTTTGTAGAGATGGGGTCTTCCTGTGTTGCTCAGGCTGATCTCTCACACTCCTGGGCTCAAGCATCCTCCCGCCTCAGTCTCCCAAAATGTTGGGATTACAGGCATGAGCTACCATGCCTGGCCTCATTTTAGCCATTTTTCAATGCACAGTTCAGTGACATTAAGTACATTCACCCCATTGTGTGAATGTACCATCATCCATCACCAGAACTTTTTCACCATTCCAAACTGAAACTCCGTCCCTGGGAAACCCTCACTCCCCATCCGCCCCTTTCCCATATACTGGCAACCTCCACTGTACTTTTCTGTCTCCATACATTTGACTATTTTAGGTATCTCTCGTAAGTGGAACCATACAATATTCATATTTGTCCTTTTGTGTCTTGCTTCATGCCCTTAGCGTAATGTCCGCAAGGTTCATCCATGTTGGGGCATGTATCAGTATTCCTTTTTTTTTTTTTTTTTTGAGACAGGATCTCTCTCTGTTGCTCAGACTGGAATGCAGTGACACAATCACAGATCATTGCAACTTTGACCTCCCGGGCTCAGGGCTCAGGCAACCCTCCCATCTCAGCCTCCCAAGTAGCTGGGACCACAGGCACACACTGCTATACCTGGCTAATATTTCCTCTTATTTTTATAGAACAGGGTCTCCCTGTATTGTCTAGGCTGGTATTAAACTCCTGAGGTCAAGTGATCCTTCGTGGCCTCCCGAAGTGCTGGGATTATAGGTGTGCCACCACACCCAGCCCAGAATTCACTTTTAAAAAATATTTTCTATTTTAGTAGAGATAGGGTTTCACCATGTTAGCCAAACTGGTCTCGAACTCCTTACCTCGTGATCCACCAGCCTTGGCCTCCCAAAGTGCTGGGATTACAGGTGTGAGCCACGTCACCCTGCCCCAGAATTCAATTTTTAAAGGTAGAATAATATTCCACTGCATGTATATATTACATTTTGTTAATCCATTCATCTGATGATATATATTTGGGTTATTTCCACATTTTCATTATTGTGAATAATGCTGTGGTGAGCCCTCGTGTACAAATATCGATCTGTTTGAGCCATTTCCATTTTCAAAGTGTGTTTGAGAGTCTTGGACTCCATTCTTACCTATGACATTGATGGTATGTGTTCCAGAATAGCCTCAAACCTTCCTCCTTAGGATTCCTTGAGTCCAGGAGTTCGGGACCAGCCTGAGCAACATAGTGAGATGCTGTCTCTATAAAAAACAAAAAATTAGGCGGGCTGGGTGCAGTGACTCATGAATGCAATCCTAGCACTTTGGGAGGCCAAGGCGGGTGAATCATCTGAGGCCAGGAGTTTGAGATCAGCCTGCCTGGCCAACATGGTGAAACCCCATCTCTACTAAAAATACAAAAATTAGCAGGCTGTGGTGGTGTGCGCCTGTGATCCCAGACACTCAGGAGGCTGAGGCAAGAGAATGGCTTGAACTTGGGAGGCTGAGGCGGGAGAATCGATTGAAACCTGGAGCGGAGGTGGAGGCTGCAGTGAGCCAAGATTGCACCACTGCACTCCAGCCTGGGTGACAGAGTCAGACTCCATCTCAAAATAAATAAATAAATAAAATGAGCCGGGCATAGTGATGCATGCATATGGTCCCAGCTACTCGGGAGGATTGAGGTGAGAGGCTCACTTGAGTGCAGGAGGTCAAGGCTGCAGTGAGCTATGATCATGCCACTGCACTCCAGTCTGGGTGACAGAATGACACCCTGTCTCAAAAAAAAAGAAAAAAAGAAAAAAAAATCCAGAAAACCTCAACCCTACCTTTTCTGAGAGGTCTTCCCTGTTTGCCCTACTCAAAATAGACCCCTTGATTTAGCTTCAGTTTTCTCATGAGAATTACCAGTATCTACCATAACAGATGGCAACAGGGAGACCCCATCTAAATACCAGAAAATATTAGCCGGGTGTAGCCATGTGTGCCTGTGGTCCCAGCAACTTGGGAGGCTGAGGTGGGAGGATCACCTGAGCCCTGAGCCCAGGAGGTCGAGGCTGCAGCAATTTGTGATTGCGTCACTGCACTCTAGCCTGCAACAGAGCAAATCATAAATACTGATTTGTTTATTAACTGCCTCCAAGGACTGCTATGTCAGTTCTAGGAGGGCAGAAACTTGGCTGTAGCTGGATTCCAGTGGCTAAAACAGTGCCTGGTATACAGTAGGTGCTCAATAAAAACATATGTAATGACTGAGTGGCCACTGGTTGCCTTACCTCTGCTTGTCTGCTACCCACTCACCCTGAACCACAGCTGGGGACACACACGGCCTAGTGTAGAAACACGCCTACAGGGCCGGGAAGGAGCTCACAGGCAGCTCTGCACCAGAGTCCGCTGACAGACACCAGTGCCAGTGCGTCTGCAGCCGGGATAGCGAGCCACGTCCTCTGCTTGTCTGGGATCCCGGAACAATCCAGGTGGTGAATGCTGCCTCTGGCCTTGCCCTTCCCAGGACTTGGTCTGACGTTTGACCCTGTTCCCTAAGGTTCAGGGTGAGCTCTGACTCTCACATGCAACAGAGGTATAAGGCTCAGAGAGGACAGTATGTGACACACGACAACCATGTTTCAAAACAAACCAACTTCATTCACTGGCTCCTCATTGCGTTATGTGAAAACATGGCCTCATGGTGTCCACTGGTTCCACTGACTGCCTGCTTCAATCCTGATGCATGTGTTTGAAGAACTTGAACCTTCCTTCCTCCCTCCCTCCCTCCCTTCCTTCCTTCTCCCCTCCCTCCTTTCCATCTTTCCTTCCTTCCTCCCCCTTCCTTCCTTCCCTCCTCCTCCTTCCTGCCTTCCTTCCTTCCCTCCCTCCTCCTCCTTCCCTCCCTCCCTCCCTCCCTCCTTTCCTTTCCTACTTCCCTCCTTTCCTCCCTCCCTCCCTCCCTTCCTCCTCTCTTCCTTTGTTCCCTCCCTCCCTGTTCCCAGGGGCATCACAATGACTCTCAAATGTGTGTAAAGTCCATTCAGGCTTCAGGGCCAAGCTGCCTCTTTCAGGCATTGAGCAAAGCAGAAAGCCCCCAGGAGCAGGCTGGGAATGGATAGCAGGCCCCAGGGTACTTCACTTCACCCTTCGGGCACTTTGAGGTCAAAAGAGCCAACATGAATGCCCTTTGCCAACTCTAAACCATATCATTTGGCAGTGTTGTCACTAGTTGGTGCAGGTTAGAAATGAATGGTCCTTGCTTGGCAGCTAGCTGTGTGAACCTGGACAGGCTGCTCAACCCCTGGGGGCCTTGGTGTCTTCATTTTTAGAACAAAGCAGCTGAATGACTAACAACCACAACGCACTGACCACGTATCTTGAGCATGGATGTAACATCAATCGGCTTGAATTCCGCAGAACACACCCTGGAAAGGGGTTTTGCAGGAATATTCAGGTGTCCTGTGATGTCTCAGTTTTCCTCTGATGTCCTCAGCTTAGTTATTACAAAATCCACCAGAGTTGCTGGAAACCAAGCATCTGCGACGTCGAGGTGAGGAAAGGAGAGGGCAGGTTACCGTAAGGCCGTGGCTGATTCCAAGGGTGTTTGGCGCTGGCTGGGACATTTTGGTTTTCCCAGCTGTGGGGAGGGCCACTGTGGGTCGCCTAGTGGTGAAGGTGCTGAGATGCCGCACAATATACAATGCACAAAGCAATCCCCACAGTGAAAAATTATCTAGCTCCAAATGTCCACAGTGCTTCAGAAACTGCCTTTTTCAGGGCTGGGGTGAGCCGGGTTGTGAAGGCTCCCTCTCTCTCACAGGCTAGCCCTCACTATGGGACTTTAGCTTCGGGACCCGATCCTGAGCCAGGATTCTTTTATTTTATTTTATTTTTTTGAGAGGGAATTTTGTGCTTGTTGACAAGCTGGATTGCAATGGCACAATCTCGGCTCACTGCAACCTCTGCCTCCCAGGTTCAGGTGATTCTCCTGTCTCAGCCCCACAAGTAGCTGGGGTTACAGGCACATGCCACCATGCCTGGGCCAGGATTCTGCATTAACCCTTCCCCAAACCCAGATCCCCTCCTTCCTGTAGCCCCTTCCCCTCCCAGGTAGCTTGCCGGTCAATCCCAGAGAGTGCCTTGTGTCTAGCTGTGTTTGCTGGGCTTCATTCATGCACTTAACAAACACTGAACACCCCTCCGCACCCGATCCTGCCATCGGCAGCAGGGGACAGTGGTGACCATGACAGGGACCTTTTCCCTTGCTTGCTATAACCTTCCCCAAATGGGATAAAGAGAAGTCCCCCCCACCGCCCCCGCAGGCGGTCCAGGGGTGTGGGTGGACAGGGGCTCCTGCACAGAGCCATCAAATTCTTCTTTCCAACCACAGAGGGGTGTCCTGGTGCTTCCCAGAGCACCGAGTATGCCTGGAAGGTGGGGAAAGCCCCCAGGGGTGGGGGAAACACTGGGACCGCTGAAACACCCCCTCCTCTGCGCCTTAGGCATGTCCCTAGCCACCTGGTTTGTACTAAAGACCCAGCACCTCCAACTACTGTGGAATGCAACAGATCAGGAGAGAAGGATGCATGAACGCTGTGCAGGGGAGCTGGGGAGGGGCTTGCCCCGCAGACCCTTCACTCCCACACCCTCCTTCGGCCTTTCATATCTGCACGGGCTCCTCCTAGCCATGGTGCTCTTCTCCTTGCCATCCTTCTCTTCCACAGGTGTCTCAGACGCACTGGCTCCACTTTCTTTCCCCTCCTTCATGTTTTCCCTTCGTAACTCTCTTCCCTGGTCTCTATCTCCAGAGAACTGAATTTCCTGCTTTTCTTTCTTTCTTTCTCTCTCTCTTTCTTTCTTTCTTTCTTTTTTTTTGAGACAGTCTCTGTTGGAGTGCAGAGGCACGATCTCAGCTCACTGCCATCTCCACCTCCTGGGTTCAAGCTATTCTCCTGCCTCAACCTCCCAAGTAGCTCGGACTACAGGTGTGCGCCACTGCGCCCAGCTAATTTTTACAATTTTAGTAGAGACGGGGTTTCACCATGTTGGCTAGTATGGCCTTGATCTCTTGACTGTATGATCCATCTGCCTCGATCTCCCAAAGTACTGGGATTACAGGTGTGAGCCACCACCCTGAAGCCGTCTTTGCTTCCCAATCTGCAGACCTCCCATCCTCCCAGGCTGCCTGTTCTTCCTTCAGAATCTATTTTCTATTGGTTTCCTCCTCCCATTCCCCGATCCCACCTGGTGCTGGCAAAACTTCTTTGGCCAACTTCCAGCTCCAGCCTGAGGGTGCCATGGGCCTCTTCCTGGGGGTCCAGCCATTCATTCTGCAGCAGGGCACTCTAAGTGTGCCAACTCTGGAGGCCGATGAACTAAAGAGTGTCTTGACTGCACCGTTGCCTAGCTTTGTGGCCTGCGACAAGTGGCTTGATCTCAGTGTGCGTCAGTTTCTTCATCTGTGAAATAGGCGCCATGATCGTCTCTGCCTCTTGGGTTGGTGTGAAGTTTAAACAAATGAGTGAATGTATGTAAAACGCTCAGAACAGTGTCTGGCACATAAGAAGTGCTTGATAATGTTGACAATTCCTTTTATTATTATTATTATTTTTAATTGAGACAGAGTCTTGCTCTGTCACCCAGGCTGGAGTGCAGTGGCACTGTCTCGGCTCACTGCAACTTCTGGTCAGGCTGGTCTTGAACTCCTGACCTCATGATCCACCCGTCTTGGCCTCCCAAAGTGCTGGGATTACAGGCATGAGCCACCGTGCCCGGCCCCTTTTATTATTATTATTATTGTAATCCTCAAGATGAGGAGTCTATTTCTTGTTGGCTGAGCAGGTGGATCACTTGATTCAGGAGTTTGAGACCAGCCTGGCCAACATGGGGAAACCCCATCTCCACTAAAAATACAAAAATCAGCCGGGCATGGTGGTGCATGCCTGTAGTCCCAGTTACTCAGGAGGTTGAGGCAGAGAATCACTTGAACTGGGATGTGGAGGTTGCAGTGAGCTGGGATTATGTCACTGCACTCCAGCCTGGGTGACAGAGTGAGACTCCATCTCAAGCTAAGAGTATATTTGTTTCTTTTTCCTTAAAGTATCAAACACTGAATCTGTTCCTCCAGTTGCTACTACCAAAGCTCTACCCATGTCTGCTTCTCCTCGATATCTGTCATAGGTAGGTCTACCATACAGATCTTCCTCTCATCTCATCCTGAGCTTCTGCTAGACAAGGGTATGTGGAAGGTTTTCAGGAAACACAGCCCCTTCTCTGGAGGGAGTTTCTGGTGTGAAACAAAATTCAGGAAAACTGCTGACCCAGGTAGATCCCAGGCTGGCCCCAAGACATTTTGCTTGGCCTTCTTGGGCAAAGTCGGCTCCATGGGTGTGCCACCTGGGCAGCCGCACAGGGCCCTGCTCTCGGAAGGGCCCCATGCTTGGTTTAATGTTTCATTATTGATGTCTTGAAACTCCATACATTTGAGCCAGGGGCACCAGAGTTTCCATTTACACCAGGCCCTTCACATAATAAAGCTCTTCATGAGTCTGGCTTGTACCATTAATTATTCTTTTAAAAAATTATTTAATTACACTTTAAAAGTAGGAGGCTGGGGGTGGTGGCTCATGCCTGTCATCCCAGCACTTTGGGAGACTGAGTCGGGTGGATTACTTGAGGTCAGGAGTTCGAGACCAGCCTAGCCAACATGACGAAACCCCATCTCTACTAAAAATACAAAACTCTGCCGGACGTGGTGGTGTGTGCCTGTAATCCTAGCTTCTAGGCAGGCAGAGGCAGGAGAATCATTTGAACGCAGGCAGTAGAGGCTGCACTGAACAGGGTTCATGCCTCTGCATTCCAGTCTGGGTGACAGAGCAAGACTGACTCAAATAAAAAAAAGGGGGCGGTGGGAATCAAAGTACTTTCTTTCCCTCTGAGTGTTCCTACTGGCCGAGAATGGTGTCAATGATAAAACAGTAGTTTATCTTGACTGAAGGAGGCAAGAAGATGTGAGGACGCCGTGCATAGTGTGGTATCTTGGATGGGATACTAGAATAGGAAAAGGACGTTAATTAAAAAGTTGATGGGGGAAATGATCCAAGATGGCCTATCGCTAACATCTCGGGATTGCAGCTCTCAGTGAAAGCGCAGAGAACTAGAGGACGCCACACTTTCAGACAAATTCTGGTTGCTCATGGAGCAGAAGATTCCCAGTGGAGGAGCCACACGGGTCGCCAGCACGACTCTTGTGGCCGGCGCAGCGGTTTTGCCGGCACCTCGGTGCGGCAGCTCTCGGAGCAGAGTAAACAGGGCTGGCTCCCCTTCTGACCGAGGTTTGGAGCCCCGGGAAGCAGAGTCGCCTATTACAGACACAAGAAGGAAGCCAGACAGGAGAATCCTGGGCAGAAAACCACCATCAATCTTAACGCCGCTGTTCTGGCCCTGGGAAATAACAACTTGAACGTCCACTCAAGAGACCTAATCTGAAAGTAGGTAATTTCAAAGACGACAGGAGGATAAATTTACAATGATGGGAAGAAACCAGCATTAAAAAGGCTGAGAATACTCAAAATCAGAACGCCTCTCCCTCTAAAGATGATCACAATTCCACATCAACAATGGAACAAGTCTTGACAGAGAATGAGCGCATCCCAATGACAGAATCACTCTTCAAGGAATGGATAATAAGAAACTTCTGTGAGTTAAAAGAACATGTTGTAGCCCAACGTAAAGAAACTAAGAACTTTGAAAAAAGATTTGACGAAATCCTATTGAGAATAGACAACTTAGAGAGGAATATAAGTGAATTAATGGAACTGAAGAATACAATACAGGAACTCCGAGAAGTATGCACAGGTTTAAACACTCGAATTGTTCAAGCAGAAGAAAGGATATCAGAGGTCAAAGTCCAACAATGAAATAAAACAAGAAGACAAGATTAGAGAAAAAAGGATAAAAAGGAATGAGCAAAGTCTCCAAGAAATGTGGGACTATGTGAAAAGACCAAATTTACGTTTGATAGGTGTACCTGAATGTGATGGAGAGAATGAATCCAAGCTGGAAAATACCCTTCAGGATATTATTCAGGAAAATTTTCCTAAATTAGCAAAGCAGGTCAATATTCAACCCCAGGTAATACAGAGAACACCACAAAGATATTCCTCAAGAAGAGCAACCCCAAGGCACATAATCGTTAGATTCACCAGGGTTGAAACAAAGGAGAAAATACTAAGGGCAGCCAGAGAGAAAGGTCAGGTTACCCACAAAGGCAAGCCTATCAGACTTACAGCAGATCTCTCAGCAGAAACTCTACAAGCCAGAAGAGAGTGGGGGCCAATATTCGACATCCTCAAAGAACAGAACCTTCAGCCCAGAATTTCCTATCCAGCCAAACTAAGCTTCACAACTGAAGGAAAAATAAAATCTTTTATGAACAAGCAAGTACTCAGAGATTTTATTACCACCAGGCCTGCTTTACAAGAGCTTCTGAAAGAAGCATTACACACAGAAAGAAACAACCAGTATTAGCCTTTCTAAAAATATACCAAAAAGTAAAGAGCACCAACATAAAGAAGAATTTTCATCAACGAATGGATAAAACAGCCAGTTAACATCAAATGGCAGTAACCCTAAATTTAAATTGACTAAAACCCCCAATCAAAAGACAGCCAAAACCCAATGGCATGTTACATCCAGACCTGTTTCACATGCAAGGATACACAAAGACCCAAAACAAAGAGATGGAGAAAGATTTACCAACCAAATAGAGAGCAAAAATAAATAAATAAATAAATAAAAAGCAGGAGTTGCAATTCTCGTATCAGATAAGATAGATTTTAAAGCAACAAAGATATAGTGTTAAAAGGATCAATGCAACAACAAGAGCTAACTATCCTAACACCCAGATACATAAAGACTTAGATTCAATGAGACAGAAAATTAATAAGGATATCAAGGACTCGAACTCAGATCTGGAACAAGTAAACTTAATATTTATAGAGCTCTCCACTTCAAATACACAAAATATACATTCTTGTCAGTACCACATCACACATACTCATAGGTTTAAATGAAACATAGATTGGCCATTATTAATACCCATTTTTTTTTTTCAGAATAAAGCAATATTTCCGTTCACCCTCCCTCTTTCTCTTCCTCTTTCTTCCTCTCCTTTACTCATTTTTTTTTCTTTCCTTCTCTCAAAAAAAGAAAAAAAAAAAATCAACTTGTAAACCTCTAGATCCAGGTCGGCAATGTCTCTCTTATTGCTTCATTTCCTTCCTTCCCTTCCTTCCTTCCCTCCCTCCCTCCCTCCCCCCTTCCTCCCTCCCTTCCTTCCTTCATCCCTTCCTTCCTCCCTCCCTTCCTCCTTCCCTCCCTTCCTGCCTTCCTCCCCACCGCAAAAAAAAAAAGTTGATGAACCTGGAGGCCAGGCGCGGTGGCTCACACCTATAATCCCAGCCCTTTGGGAGGCCGAGACAGGTTGATCACGAGGTCAAGAGATCGAGACCATCCTGGTCAACGAGATGAAACCCTGTCTCTACTAAAAATACAAAAATTAGCTGGGCATGGTGGTGCGTGCTTGTAGTCCCAGCTACTTGGGAGGCTGAGGCAGGAGAATTGCTTGAACCCAGGAGGTGGAAGTTGTGGTGAGCCGCGATGGTGCCATTGCACTCCAGCCTGGGTAACAAGAGCAAAACTCTGTCTCAAAAAAAAAAACAAAAAACAAAAAAAACTAAAAAAAACTTGATAAACTTGGAATAGAGTCTGAAGTTTAGTGAATAGTATTTCATCAATGTAAATTTCTTAGTTTTAGTAAACAATTTAGGATTAAGTAAGATGTTAATAATTAGGGAAGTTGGGTGAAGGGCCCATGGTAACTCTGTAGGTCGTCTATAAATCTCAGATTATTTCAAATTAAAATGGCCAAGAAACTTCAAAGAAAATAGAACGGTTTAGGATGTTTCCCGTTCTCCATCAAAAGTCATCAATATTATAATAATTAATCATACATTTTATTTTTGGAGGTATTATTTAAAAACTTTTATTTTTTAATTAAAAAAACTTTTTTTTCTCTCTGCTCCCTCTGCTGGCTCTATTTAAACTTTTAAATACTATATATATATATATAGTATAATACTATATATATATATAGTATATATATATTCTTTTTTTAATGAGATATATATATATAGAATATATATATATATTCTTTTTTTAATGATATATATCATGATATGTATTTTTGTATTTTGTATTTTGAACTTAACATTCCTAAGTTATAAAAGATTTTGAATCTCCCTCCTGTCTTCAAGTCCCTTCCCTGGAGAAAATTTATTATTTCAAGTTTCTCATATATATTTCCCGAGTTATTTTAGGAATCTAGAAGCCACCTCTGTGGTGGGAATTGTGTACATTTTCTTTCCTTTTCGAGACAAAAATCTTTCTCTGACACCCAGGCTGGATGCAGTGGCACAGTTCTGGCTCATTGTGACCTCTGCCTCCTGGGTTCAAGTGATCCTTCTGCCTGAGCCTCCCAAGTAGCTGAGACTACAGACGTGTGCCACTACACTTGGCTAATTTTTGTATTTTTAGTAGAGATGCGGTTTCACCATGTTGGCCAGGCTGGTCTCGAACTCCTGGCTACATGTGATTCTTTCACCTTAGCCTCCGAAAATGCTGGGATTACAGGTAGGAGCCCCCATGCCCAGCTGTTGTTATTTCCCAGTGTATTTTGGATTCGCTTCATACCTGTACAGTACTTCCTTACTCTTTGCTGTAATTGCTGCATAGTATTCCTTTTAATGAATAAATTTACATCACTGTCTCCCATGAATAAGCATTTCAATAATTGTTGCTCCTTTGCTCTTACAATCAGTGCTGCAATAAATAACCTTGTACGTTATTCCAAGTGTGCGGAAGTACCGCTGAGGGATAAATTCCTAGGAGTTATGCACACATTTTGGAGAAAATAATGAAAAGCAAATCTCCACTGAATTTTCTCCTTCAAGACTTGAGAGGTGATAAAACACATTCTCGGAGGCCAGTGTCTTGTTTTGGAAACACCATGTTCAAGGAGGCACCGGTCTCCAGCCCTGCAGAGGCATGAGGAACTGCTTCAGATCACTAATCTGGCATTAATACCCTCCTGAAAGGGTGCACGGGACAGTAGCACCCAGAGAGTTTACACACTTGAGACACGACTTGAAAGTAATCAGAGCTGGTAGCCATCTGCCTGGCTCTTTCTTAGGAGAGCCAGCACGTTTATCCACTGCAGGCACCAGGAGAGCCTACACTGGCTTCAGTCTCGGTCAGCGCTCACCATCATTCTGGGGGCCAGAGCGGGCGCTGGTTTTCCCTGAAGCGCTTGCATTTGTCTCCAGGCTGAGCTGGGCTTGAAGAAAGATGCCTCCTTACCCATCTCCTCTGTCTGCCATGAGAAAAAATGACTTTTTTTGGAGGGACTTTCAGCGTCAAAATCTTTTCTTCTTTGCTTGGTAAACAATGATTACTACTTGTGAAATCCAGTTTTTCTTTCTTTCTTTTTTTTTTTTTTTTTGAGACAGGGTTTTGCTCTATTGCCCAGACTGGAGTGCAGTGGTGTGATCTTGGCTTATCACAATGTTTGACTCCTGGGTTCAAGCCATTCTCCTGCTTCCTTCCGAGTAGCTAGGATTACAGGCATGCGCCCAGCTGATTTTGTATTTTTTAGTAGAGATGGGGTTTCTCCACGTTGGTCAGGCTGGTGTTGAACTCCCGACCTCAGGTGATCTGCTCGCCTTGGCCTCCCAAAGTGCTGGGATTACAGGTGTGAGCCACCGCACCCAGCCCACCTCCTATATTATTAGTAGTAGGTCACTTATTATATATAAAGTAATTAAATCTTTGATTTAATAGATTCATATCTATTTGGGAGCAATAAAATAAATGAATGAAAGAAAAAACTTCTGTTGTGGGATACACAGTCTTGCTCTATCGCCCAGGCTGGAGTGCAATGGCACGATCTTGGCTCACGGCAACCTCTGCCTCTCAGGTTCAAGGGATTCTCCTGATTCAGCCTCCCAAGTAGCTGTGATTACAGGCACATGCCACCATGCCCAGCTAATTTTTGTATTTTGAGTAAAGATGGGGTTTCACTATGTTGGTCAGGCTGGTCTTTAACTCCTGACCTCGTGATCTACCCACTTTGGCCTCCCAAAGTGCTGGGATTACAGGCATGAGCCACTGCATCTAGCTGAAATCCAGTTTTTCATTTCACTTGGAAAGAAAGATTTTCATTAGCTCATGAGTATTTTATTTTTTGAGACAGGGTCTCACTCTGTTGCCCAGGCTGGAGTGCAGTGCTGTGATCACAGCTCATTGCAGCCTTCACCTCCCAGGCTCAAGTGATCCTTCCAATTCAGCCTGCCTAGTAGCTGAGACTAAAGGCACACACCACCACACTTGGCTAATTTTTTATTTTTTGTGGAAATGGGGTCTCACTATATTGCCTAGGCTAGTTGCCAATTCCTGGATGCAAGTGATCCTCCCGTCTTGGCCTCCCAAAGTGCTAGGATTATAGGCGTGAGCCACCATGCCCAGTCTTATGAGCTTTTTCTCTCTGTCACTACTAGAGGTAACTGTCTGAGCTGCTCACAAATCTACAAAGCTCAGAGTGGGGACTGCTCTTGAAAGCGATGATGCTGATTAATAAAAATAATAAAATTATACCAGCTACCATGTGTTGAAATGTATTGTTTTACATGTTGCTACAGAATGGTGTCCCCCCTCCCAATTCATATGTTGAAGCCCTAACCTCAAATGTGATTGTACTTGGAGTAAGAAAGTAATTAAAGTTAAATATCATCATTAGAGTGGAGTCTTCATACAAAAATTAGCTGGGCGTGGTGGCAGGCGCCTGTAGTCCCAGCTACTCCGGAGGCTGAGGCAGGAGAATCGTTTGAACCTGGGAGACTGCGGCTGCAGTGAGCTGAGATCGGCCATAGCACTCCAGCCTGAGTGACAGACGTAGACTCTGTCTCAAAAAAAAAAAAAAAAGAGTGGAGCCTTTATCTGATGGGATTAGTGCCTTTATAAGAGACACCAGGCTGGGCGCAATGGCTTATGCCTATAATCCCAGCACTTTGGGAGGCTGAGGTGGGTGGATCACCTGAGGTTGGGAGTTCGAGACCAGCCTGACCAACATGGAGGCACCCTGTCTTTACTAAAATTACAATGTTAGCTGAGGGTGGCGGCAAATGCTTGTAATCCCAGCTACTTGGGAGGCTGAGGCAGGAGAATCACTTGAACCCAGGAGGTGGAGGGTGTAGTGAGCCGAGATCTCACCATTGTACTCCATCCTGAGCAACAAGAGGGAAACTCCGTCTCAAAAAAAAAAAAAAAAAAGAGAGACAGCAGGCCAGGCCCGGTGGCTCCTGCCTGTAATCCCAGCACTTTAGGAGGCCAAGGGGGTGGGGTGGTGGCTCACCTGAGGTCGGGAGTTTGAGGCCAGCCTGAGCAACCTGGTGAAACCCCATCTCTACTAAAAACACAAAAAGTTAGCCAGGTGTGGCAGTGGGCGCCTGTAGTTTTAGCTACTCAGGAGGCTGAGATGGGAGAATCCCTTGAAGCCTGGGGGCAGAGGTTGCAATGAGCCTAGATCATGCACTGCACTCCAGCCTAGGCAGCAGAGCGAAACTCCATCTCAAAAAGAAAAAAACGAAAAAAGAAGAGACACCAGACCAGCCTGAAAAACATGGCAAAACCCCATCTCTACAAATACAAAAAGAATTAGCCATGTGTAGTGGTGTGCACCTGCAGTCCCCACCCCAAAGAATTTCAGTCTCATATTTTCATCCTCTATTTTTCTGAGAGCCATAAATCGTAATTAAATACATTATAATCAACATCATGAAAATTAGAATTATACAAATTTAAAATAGTGCTGCATTATGTATTAACAATGTCTAACTCTCCACAAAATTTGATGTGGTGTAAATTTTCCTTCACATTACAAATTTGTCAAGAGGCCAGGTGTGGTGGCTCATGCCTGTAATCCCAACACTTACAGAGACAGAGAGGCGGGTGGATGACCTGAGGTCAGGAGTTTGAGGCTAGCCTGGCCAACATTATCTCTACTAAAACTACAAAAATTAGCCAGGCATAGTGGGGCATGCCTGTAGTCCCAGCTACTCAGGAGGCTGAGGCAGGAGAATCACTTGAACCTGGGTAGCGGAGGTTGCAGTGAGCTGAGATTCTGCCATTGCACTCCAGCCTGGTGACAGAGCGAGACTCCATATAATAAGAGACCCCCCGCCAAACCCAAATTTGTCAAGAAACACACCTTTTTTTTTTTTTAAGAGATGGGGTTTCACCACGCTGGCCAGGCTGGTCTTGAACTCCTGACCTCGTGATCTGCCCACCTTGGCCTCCCAAAGTGCTGGGATTAAAGGCATGAGCCACCAAGGCCTGGCCAAGAAACACAATTTTGGGAGTTAGCAGGTTCAGTGCTATTATAAATTGTGTATAATATAGCCATATAACAATGCCAGTAAGTTGATAAACAGAAATGTTTTGAATTATGAAAGTTATTTGGGTGCAAATACTTTGCAAAAATATTTCTGCTCTGTACTGAGCATTGAATAAAAGTATCTCATGCAGATTTTTACATGCCTATAGGTACAAAAATACTTTTGACTTTTCTCAATCTGTAGAGATTTACTATAGTATTCAACCAACACTCTGTATACTTCTGTATAATTGTTCACAGAAATTATTTCTCAGATAATTTGCACTTATCATCAAACTTGTAATTATCCCCATACATACAAAGTTGCCTTTGAACATGGTATTTCCATATAGCACAAAGCTAGATAATTTTATTTATTTATTTGTTTAATTCATTTTTTTGAGGTTGAAGTCTCATTCTGTCACCCAGGCTGGAGTGCAGTGGTGTGATCTTGGCTCACTGCAACCTCCACCTTCTGGATTCAAGCAATTCTCCTGCCTCAGTCTCCCGAGTAGCTGGGATTACAGGCATGCATCACTACCTCTGGCTAATTTTTTTTTGCATTTTTAGTAGAGACAGGGTTTCACCATATTGGCCAGGCTGGTCTCGAACTCTTGATCTTGTGATCCGCCCACCTCAGCGTTCCAAAGTGCTGGGATTACAGGCGTGAAACACCATACCCAGCCTACTTATTTTTTTTTTGAGATGGAGTTTCTTGTTGCCCAGGCTGGAGTGCAATGGTACGATCTCGGCTCACCGCAACCTCTGTCTCCTGGGTTTAAGCGATTCTCCTGCCTCAGTCTCCTGACTAGCTGGGAATACAGGCGTGTGCCTCTATGCCCAGATAATTTTATGTTTTTAGTAGAGATGGGGTTTCTCTGTGTTGGTCAGGCTGGTCTTGAACTCTCGACCCCAGGTGATCCCACCATCTGCCTCAGCCTCCCAAAGTGCTGGGATTACAGGTGTGAGCCACTGTACCCAGCCTAAGCTGAATAACTATATTGTTCCTGTGTGTGAGTCTTCTGGAACATCTCTGGGCATCTGGAGTCAAAAAGTGTTTATTCTTTAGTGAAAAGGATGGCCATTGTGGTGAAAGATATTGAAAAATGACATCAAAGTCTGGGTGTGGTGGCTCACACCTGTAATCCCAGCACTTTGAAAGGCCAAAGAGGGTGGATCACCTAAGGTTGGGAGTTTGAGACCAGCCTGATCAACATGGAGAAATGGCCATCTCTACTAAAAATACAAAATTAGTTGAGTGTAGCGGCACATGCCTCTAACCCCAGCTACTCGGAGGCTGAAGCAGGAGAATTGCTTGAACCAGGGAGGTGGAGGTTGCGGTGAGCCAAGATAGCATCATTGCACTCCAGCCTGAGCAACAAGAGCAAAACTCCATCTCAAAAAAAAAAAAAAAGAAAGAAAAATGACATCGAATTGCTCAGACCTTGCAGATTACAGTGGAAATGCCTCTTCAATCTCATATGTTCCTTGAATGGTCTTTGTTAATTGGAGCCACAGCAGGAATGACGAAGAGACACTAAAATTATGACGGAGGATTGCTTACTGGCTTGCCTACTATATTTGGGTCTATTCTTAGTGAATGAGTCACAGTGAGGTACAATTTGTTTTTCCAAAGACAAAAATAAATAGAATAAAGGAGGAGTTGGCAAAATTTTGTAAATGGTGAGATATTAACTATTAAAAAAAACACAATGGATACTTTAGGCTTTGGAGGCCTGATGGCCTCTGTAGTAACTGTTTTTTTTCCTTTCTGAGACAGGGTCTTGCTCCGAGGCTGAGGCTGGAGTGCAATGGTGTGTTCATGGCTCACTGCAGCCTCCATCTACTGGGTTCGAATGATTCTTGTGCCTCAGTCCACAGCTGGGATTACAGGCCTGTACAACTGCACCTAGCTGATTTTTGTATTTTTAGTAGAGACGGGGTTTCGCCATGTTGGCAAGGCTGGCCTTGAACTCCTGGCCTCATATGATCCTCTTGCCTCTGCCTCCTAAAGTGCTGGGATTATAGGCGTGAACCAATATGTCCACCTGGCCTCTCTGTAGCAACTACCAAACTCTGCCTTGCCTGTGAAAGCAGTCATACACAATATGTAAATGAATCAGCATGGTTGTTTTCCAATAAAACTTTATTTATAAAAACAGGCAATAGGTTTAGTTGTCAACCCCTGGAGAAAAGCATAAATATTTAAAGCTATAGATATAAATTTTCTGGGCACAGTGGCTCACACCTGTAATCTCAGCCCTTTAGGAGGCCAAGGCGGGTGGATCACCTGAGGTCAGGAGTTTGAGACCAGCCTGGTCAACATGGTAAACCCTGCCTCTACTAAAAATTAGCTGGGCATGGTGGTGCGTGCCTGTAATCCCATTTACTCAGGAGGTTGAGGCAGGAAAATTGCTTGAATCCAGGAGGTGGAAGTTGCAGTGAGCCGAGATCATGCCACTACATTCCAGCCTGGGCAACAGAGTGAGACTCCGTCTCAAAAAAAAAAAAAAAAAAAAAGATGTGAATTGATAGATGTAAACATAAACAGGTTGGTCTTGAACTTCTGACTTCAAGTTGATCCGCCTGCCTTGGCCTCCCAAAGTGCTGGGATTACAGGCTTGAGCCAATGCCTCCAGCCTAGGCCTTATCCCTTGGGCAGGTCTGATTTTTGCCTTCCATTTTTCTTTCTTTTTTTTTTTTGAGATGGAGTTTCACTCTTGTTGACCAGGCTGGAGTGCAGTGGCATGATTTTGGCTCACTGCAACCTCTGCGTCCTAGGTTCAAGTGATTTTCCTGCCTCAGGCTCCTGAGTAGCTTGGATTACAGGCATGTGCCACCATGCCCAGCTAATTTTGTATTTTTAGTAGAGACAGGGCTTCTCCATGTGGTCAGGCTGGTCTCAAACTCCTGACCTCAGGTGATCCACCCACCTCAGCTTCCCAAAATGCTAGGATTACAGGCTTGAGCCACTGCACCTGGCCTTTCCTATTTTTCTCTTTTTATCTGTCTGGAATATGGGAATGGTTGGTGGAGTTGAAGTGGCAATTTTCTGACTAAGAGGGAAAGTCCGAGAAAATATTAGAAATCTCATCCTTTGTGTCTTTGAACCAATGAATGAAACCAGCAGGAGCTGACCTCTGGACTTCTTGCTATATGAAGGAAACAATCCTTCTATGCTTAAGCCACTATTTAAGTTGGGTCTGTATTGGCTGCTGAACCAAAAATCTAATACATTTGAGGAAAATAATAAACATATAGTCCAGCTTACAAGTAGTAGAAGTAACAGGAAGCTAAGGCTATGTGAACTCTAGAGCGGCAGTACTTCTGACTGAAGACTTCCAATCCATCAGTTGGATCTGGGTGTCAAATCTTGCCCTCGCCACCAACTTTGTGTTTTGTTTTGTTTTTTTGAGATACTATCTCACCCTGTAGTCAGTGCTGGAGTGCAGTGGCATGATCTCAGCTTACTGCAACCTTGACATCTGGGGCTCAAGTGATCCTCCCACCTCAGCCTCCTGAGTAGCTGGGACTACAGGCACATACCACCATGCCCTGCTAAGTTGTATATCTTTTGTAGAGATGGGGTTTTGTCATGTTGCCCAGGCGGGTCTCGAACTCCTTGGCTCAAGCGATCTGCCTGCCTTGGCCTCCCAAAGTGCTGGGATTACAGGCGTGAGCCACCGCGCTCTCATCCTCCACACTTACTCACTCTATGCCTTGGTTTTCTCCCTGGCAAAATAGAGATCATAATATTATATGACTTATGATATTGTTATAAAACTTAAATATGACAATGCATATATAAAGTGCTTGGCACACAGGAAATGTTCAAAAAAGATAATATTATTGTTACTGCTATTATTATTATTTTGTTGACTTGAGATGAATGATTATTCACTCTCTGAAACAAAGGGGCAGGTGAAAACAGTGATGATATTTCTTCCCCTCCCCTCACTCTTCAGTCCTCTCCTTCATCTAGAACAATACATGGAAATCCACTCACAACCTGTGAGTTTTTAATAATTACGATATGTTGGGATGAGTGCTCCATTCTGGGAGTTCTGGGTGAACTCCCGTATTGGGTGGAGAACAGAAATATGAATGGGGTACAGTGGGGAGAAACCAAGAAGAGGTTCAGTTCTATTATTGGGTGGGAAAATCGTCCAGAAATATTTTATAGAGGAACTGGTATCTAAAATGTGGGTATTGAAGAGGGTGGTGTTGGCTATTATCTATTATTATCGGGAACAATTTTTTTTTGAGACACAGTCTCACTCTGCCACCCAGGCTAGAGTGCAAGTGGCATGATCTCAGCTCACTGCAACCTCTGCTCCCGGCCTCAAACCATCCTCCCACCTCAGCCTCACAAGTAGCTGGGTCTACAAGCACGTACCACCACGACTGGCAGATTTATGTATTTTTTTGTGGAGACAGGGTTTTGCCATGTTGGGCAGGTTGGTCTTGAACTCCTGGACTTGAACTCCAAGGGATCTACCTGCCTCAGCCTCTCAAAGTGCTGGAATTACAGCTGTGAGCCGATATGCCTGGCCAGGAAGAATTTTAAAACCAATAATGGCATGTAAATATTTTTCCTTTTCTTTCTTTCCTTTTTGTTAATTTTGAGACAGAGTTTTCACTCTTCTTGCCCAGGCTGGAGTGCAATGGCACAATCTCGGCCCACTTCAACCTCCACCTCCTGGGTTCAAGCGATTCCAAAATATTAAGAGTGTCCGCCACCATGCCTGGCTAATTTTGTATTTAGTAGAGATGGAGTTTCACCATGTTGGTCAGGCTGGTCTCGAACTCCTGACCTCAGGTGATCCAACCTCCTCTGACTCCTAAAGTGCTGAGATTACAGGTGTGAGCCCCCGTGCCTAGACATATTTTTGCTTTTCTTTTCTTTCTTCTTCTTCTTCTTTTTTTTTTTTTTTTTTTTTGAGACAGAGTCTTACTCTATTGCCCAGGCAGGAGTGCAGTGCCAGATCTTGGCTCACTGTAACCTCTGCCTCCCGGGTTCAAATGATTCCCCTGCCTCAGCCTCCAGAGTAGCTGGAACTACAGGCACTGGCCACCACACCCAGCTAATTTTTTGTATTTTAGTAGAAATAGGGTTTCCTCATGTTGGCCAGGATGACCTTGTGATCTGCCCGCCTTGGCCTCCCAAAGTGCTGGGATTATAGGCGTGAGCCACCGAGCCCAGCCCATCTCCCCTTCTTGATCTCTTCTCCGACCCTCCACTCTGGACTCTGTGGCTGCCCTCCTGGAATGTATGAACAGATTCCCCTCATCTACAGTTTCCCGTTGGGTTTTAGCCAAAGGGAGACACTCGGAGGGGATGGAGGGAGGAGGAAAGAGAGGTTGGAGCATTTTAATTCCCTGGTGCCTTCTCGGCTAGGTTGCCCCAGGTTGGCTGCCTTGCTCTCCTGAAGGTCACAGCCCTGTTCAGGTAGCTTTCTCTATGCTGTGTTCTTTAGATTAGGGAACCACACCTACCTGTGTTTTTCTGGCCTGGGGGCAATAATGACTCCCAGCTGCATCGATTAGTCTCAGGGTGTTCACTATGTCTTGTTCTTCACTCTTAACCCTGCTTATATCTTTGAAATCCTTTTGTTCAACTCTCCTTATATGCTAACCCTATTTTAAGGAGGCATCCGTTTCAGGCTGGGATCCTCACTGGTAAACTCAAATGCCCACCAGGAAACGGGTAAAGTGGACCAAGTCTAATGCCATAGGGAGGGGTGGTGACTGTGGTGAACTGGAGAGCCGTGAAGTGGGCAGCAGTTACCAGACTCCAGCTGCCTGTGCCCTTTGAGAGTATGATTCTGGAATTAATTTCTCTCCCTCTCTTTTTTTTTAGATAGAGTTTTGCTCTTGTTGCCCAAGCTGGAGTGCAATGGTGTGATCTTGCTCACTGCAACCTCTGCCTCCCAGGTTCAAGAGATTCTCCTGCCTCAGCCTTCCAAGTAGCTGGGATAACAGGTGCCCGCCACCACACCCGGCTAATTTTCTGTATTTTTAGTAGAGAAGGGGTTTCACCACATTGGTCAGGCTGCTCTTGAACTCCTGGGTCCGGGCGTGGTGGTTCTTGCCTGTAATCCCAGCACTTTGGGAGGCCAAGGTGGGTGGATCACGCCTGGAGATCACGAGATGTTGGAGATCGAGAGGTCAGGTGATTTGGCATTTTTGGCAGGCTCTGGGAAGGAGACTACTCCACAGCTGTCTGCTCATGACTTCTTCCCTAGTAATAAAAGAAAATTAAAAATTTTATTTTTGGAGGGAGGAGGGTGAAAACAAACAAACAAAAAAGTTTATTTTACGTCCAAGCGCGGTGGCTCCCTCCTGTAATCCCAGCACTTTGGGAGGCCAAGGCGGACAGATCACCTGAGGTCAGGACTTCGAGATCAGCCTGACCAACATGGAGAAAACCCTTTCCCCCACCAAAAAAAAAAAAAAAAATCCCTGCATTGCAAGGAAAAAAAAATTATTTTAGCTGGATGTGGTGGCTCACGCCTATAATCCCAGAACTTTGGGAGGCTGAAGCAGATGGATCACCTGAGGTTGGGAGTTTGAGACCAGCCTGACCAAAATGAAGAAACCTTTCTCCACTAAAAATTCAAAAATTAGCCAGGCATGTTGGCACTCACTTGTAATCCAGCTACTTGAGAGGCTGGGGCAGAATAATCATTTGTACCTGGGAGGCGGAGGTTACAGTGAGTCGAGATGGTGCCATTGTACTCCAGCCTGGGCAGCAAGAGCAAAACTCTGTCTCAAAAAAAAAATTCATATTCATTTCTAAAAATCTTTTATTTATTAAAAATGTAACTTTATTTCTTTTTTTAAAATTTATTTATTTTTTGTAGAGATGGGGGTCTCACTATGTTACCTAGGCTGGTCTTGAACTTCCGGCCTCAAGCGATCCTCTTGTCTTAGCCTCCCAGATGCTGGAATTATGGTGGCTCATGGAACTGTGCCTGGGCAAATTTAATTAATTAATTGATTCATTCATTCATTCATTTGTATAAATTTAAGAGATAGAAGTGCAGTTTTAGTCCAGGCGCAGTGACTCATGCCTGTAATCCCAGCACTTTGGGAGGCTGATGTGGGTGCATCAGTTGAGGACAGGAATTGGAGACCAGCCTGGCCAATATGGTGAAACCTTGTCTCTACTAACAACACAGAAATTAGCCAGGCGTGGTGGCGAGTGCCTGTCATCCCAGCTACTTGGGGGACTGATGCAGGAGAATTGCTTGACCCTGGGAGACAGAGGTTTCGGTAAATTGAGATTGCGCCACTGCACTCCAGCCTGGGGGACAGAGACTCTGTCTCAAACAAAACACAAGTGCAGTTTGGCTGCATGGATATGCTGCATAATGGCGAAGTCTGGACTTGTACGTAACCATCACCTGAACGATGTACGTTAAACAGTCATTTTTTAAATGATTCTTTTTTAGAGACAGGGTCTTGCCATATTGCCCAGGCTAGTCTCCGACTCCTAGAGATCCTCTCACCTCAGCCTCCGAATGTGTTGGAATTATAGGCATGAGCCACCACACCTGAACATATTAAACTCATTAAATAATTTATCAGGCTGGGTGCAGTGTCTCATGCCTGTAATCCCAGCACTTTGGGAGGTCAAGGCAGGTGGATCACAAGGTCAGGAGATTGAGACCATCCTACTTAACACAGTGCAACCCCATCTCTACTAAAAATACAAAAAATTAGCCAGGCATGGTGGTACACACCTGTAGTCCCAGCTACTCGGGAGGCTGAGGCAGGAGAATCGCTTGAACCCAGGAGGTGGAGGTTGCAGTGAGCTGAGATCGCGCCACTGCACTCCAGCCTGGTGACAGAGTGAGACTCCGTCTCAAAAAATAATAATAAATAACAATAATAATAATTTATCATCTTTCATTGCCCCCACTCCCTTCACCCAGCTGAGCCCCAATTTATTATGTCACACTCTGTGTCCATATTTATTTATTTATTTAGAGACAGAGTCTAGCTATGTTGCCCAGGCTGGACTCAAATTCTTGGACTCAAGCCATCCTCCTGCCTCAGCCTCCTGAGTAGCTGGGACTACAGACATAAGCCATCTCACCCAGCCAAAAAAAATCCCAATTTGTTTCAAGTGAGAAAATATTCAGGCCCACAGAATTAGAAGTGAGCCTGAGGTAACAAGCATGAAGAGGAAAAGTCAACCTGTGAACACAAGTAGAGCAGAGAAGGAGATCAGGTCTACACCACATGGCTCCTTCCGTCTTCTTGTGTGAGGTAGTGAAAGGTGTTTCTTGCTTAAGCTATTGTTAGTTGGATAAGCAGTGAATTACTGCTGCAAGGATGCCCAACTACAACATGTGCAATGAAATTATATTAGATAAAGAGGAGAAAAAAATTGGCAAAGTTGGAGGGCAGATAGAAGGTAATCAAAGCCAGCAGTCAGGCATTTGGGAATTCAGACCTCATTATTTTCATTTTCCAGATGAGAAAACTAAGGTTCCAGAGAAATTAACTTGTCCAATATATATACTTTTTCTTTTGTTGAGATGAAGTCTCACTCTGTTGCCCAAGCTGGAGCATAGTGGCACAATCTTGGCTCACTGCAATCTCCACCCCCCAGGCTCAAGTGATTCTCCTGCCTCAGCCTCCTGAGTAGCTGGGACTACAGGCATACTCCATCTTGACGGGTTAATTTTTTTTTTGTATTTTTTTTTTTTAGTAGAGACAGGGTTTCATTATGTTGGCCAGACTGATCTTCCTCATAATCTTATAAGAAAACCAAACTTCAAAAACTTGAGTGACTTTAATAATTGAAAATTGCCCAAAAGAACTCCCTTCTATGCCACTTGAGGTAGAGTCAAAGAATGCTTCCCATCCCTATGTGGAGTGTATCTTTGTAGATCTTCCCATGAAGAAGGGAGTCACTTTTTTACCTTTTGAATCTGGGCTAAGCCATGTTATTTCTTGGCCGGCATGTCATTAGTCATGACATATTGCTAATGGGGGAAACAGAGGAGTCAAAAGTACTTGTAGGCAGTACAGTCGTCAAATGGGACTTTTCCTCTTTGAGAATTTTTACAATTGGAATAAATTTGGCCAGGCGTGGTGGTTCACGCCTATAATCCCAGCACTTTGGGAGGCCAAGGTGGGTGGATCACTTGAAGTCAGGTGTTCAAGATCAGCCTGGTCAACATGGCAAAACCCTGTCTCCACCAAAAATACAAAAACTAGCCGGGCATGGTGGCAGGCACTTGTAATCCCAGCTACTTGGGAGAATAAGGCAGGAGAATCGCTTGAGCCCAGGAAGTGGAGGTTGCAGTGTGCCAAGATTGTACTACTATACTCCAGCATAGGTGACAGAGTCAGACCCTGCCTCAAAGAAAAGTACTTGTACATTGGGATTTGCCTTCTTACTTCTCTTGGGAAGCCTATAACTTCACGTGAAGGAGCTAGCTGTTGGATGGTGACATCCAGACATGTGACCCAGTTGCTCTTGCTACTCAGGTGATAGCCTCCAACCACCAAATATGGACAGAAAGCCGTTTTAGGATTATCTGGCCACCAGCTGACCACAGACACCTGGGAATACCCAGCAGCGATCAGATGAGTTGGCCCAGAAAGGAAGAACCACTCAGTCCACCTTTAAAGTCACGAGCTAAACATTTAGCCACTAAATGTTGGAGCGGTTTGTTATGTGGCAAAACTAATGGATACGCCGACTTTCATTATATCAAACAAATGTTGCAAATAATTGAGTGAAATGCATAGATATTGAGAACGTCTAAAGTAAAGGTTGAAGTTAAATCTTTTACGCAAAACACATGCCCAAGTTCTGTCCCCTTTCTCATTAGTGATAAGATCATTGGCCATTAAAAGCTGTCAGCCAAGAAATACAGTGTCCCAGAGACAAGGAGTATGAAAAACACATTCTATTTTCACACCTTAATGTTATTAAGATGTTGAAAGTGTTAAATATCAAATTCAATCTCAACTAGGTTTGACCAACTTGTCTCAGTTTGTCTGGGACTTTTACATTTTAGTACTGAAAGTCCCATGTCCAAGGAAACCCCTCAGTCCAGGGACAACTGGGACAGTTGCTCACTGCTATGTTTGTTTTGTTTTGTTTAAATCAGCCCACATCATGCTTTGATTTGCTACAGTTTGGATGAATATGTATCCCTTTAAAATTTGTATGTAGGAACTTAATCCCCAAGTGATAGTATTAAGAGCTGGGGCCCTTGGGAGGTGATTAGACTGTGAGGGTTCTGTCCCTGTGGATGGGATTAGTGCCCTTATAAAAGGGCTTGAGGGTCGAGCGTGGAGGCTCACTCCTGTAATCCCAGCACCTTGTGAGGCCGAGGCAGGTGGATCAGAAGGTCAAGAGATCGAGACCATCCTGGCCAACATGGTGAAATCCTGTCTCTACTAAAAATACAAAAATTAGCCGGGTGTGGTGGTACGCGCCTGTAGTCCCGGCTACACTAGAGGCTGAGGTAGGAGGATTGCTTGAACCTGGGAGGCGGAGGTTGCAGTGAGCCGAAATTGCGCCACTGCACTCTAGCCTGGCAACAGAGTGAGATGCTGTCAAAAAAAAAAAAGGGGGGGGGAGGGGTGGGGGGGCTTGGGGAAGAGCGTTTTTCTCTCCTATTCTGCCACGTGAGGACACTGTTCATTCCATCCAGAGGACGAAACAGCAAGGCTCCATCTTAGAAGCACAGGAAGCCCTTACCAGACACTGAATCTGCTGGTGCCTTGATCTTGGACATCCCAGCCTCCAGAACTGTGAAAAAGACATTTTTATTATTTGTAAATTACCCAGTCCGTGGCATTTGATCATAGGAGCAGGAATGGACTAACACAAGCACCCAAAGCTCAACTTTAGTGTTAGTTCTAGCAAGGAGGAATCTTGCAAATTATTATTGATATATGACAATAGATATTTAGAAGCTGGGAAGCGAAATAATTTCTCACGTTTAGATGTAAGTTACAAATTAGACTTGCTTTTGATACAAAAGCTACTTCTGTGAGTTTGCACTAACTGCTCCTCCCAGACAAGTCATATTCCTTTGAGAAGTCCCAATTGGAAAAAAGTTGTTTTTTTTTTTTTTGAGACGGAGTTTGGCTCTTGTTGCCCAGGCTGCAGGATGGAGTGCAATGGCACAATCTCAGCTCACCGAAACCTCCACCTCCCAGGTTCAGGTGATTCTCCTGTCTTAGCCTCCTGAGTAGCTGGGATTACAGGCATGCACCACCACACTTGGCTAATTTTGTATTTTTAGTAGAGACAGGATTTCTCCAAGTTGATCAGGCTCGTCTCGAGCTCTTGACCTTAGGTGATCCACTCATCTCGACCAACACAGATTCTTTTTTTTTTTTTTTTTTGAGATGGATTCTCACTCTGTCACCCAGGCTGGAGTACAATGGCACAATCTCAGCTCACTGCAACTTCCCCCTCCTGGGTTCAAGTGATCCTCCTGCCTCAGCTAACAGGGATTACAGGCACCTGCCACCATGCCTAGGTAATTTTTGTATTTTTAGTAGAGACGGGGTTTCACAATGTTCTCAACTGGGTCTCAAACTATTGACTTCAGGCGATCCACCCACCTTGGCCACCCAAAGTGCTGGGATTATAGGTGTGAGCCGCCATGCCTGGCCAAGATTCCTGAATGTGAGATAAGCATTTATGGAAACTGACCCTGTCTATAATCTTCTTCCATTCTTACCTGCAAGTCATGAATTATATTTATGAACTTAATGTTAGGAAAATCCATGTGTCATTTATTTATTCACTCTTTCATTCATCTATTTATCCAACAACATTATTAAGTGCCCAGTAGGTGCTATGTACTGTGCTAAGAGATGAGAATAAATACAATGGTGAGCAAAAATAGACACTGCTCCTGCCTTCCAGGAATTTTTAGTATTGTAGAGTAGAGGATGGTCATCAAACAATCAGATGAATGCAAAGCTACAACCATGACGAGAGTGGCAAACAAGAAGTGGTGTTATAAAATTTTGTGAAGTAAGGTTGGGCGCGGTGGCTCATGCCTATAATCCCAGCACTTTGGGAGGCTGAGGCAGGCAGATCACAAGGTTGGGAAATCAAGACCAGCTTGGCTGATATGGTGAAACCCCATCTCTACCAAAAATGCAACATTAGCCAGATGTGGTGGTGGGCACCTGTAATCCCAGCTACTTGGGAGGCTGAGGCAGGAGAATTGCCTGAACCCAGGAGGCGGAGGTTGGGGTGAGCCGAGATCGTGCCATTGCACTCCAGCCTGGGTAACAAGAGTGAAACTCCGTCTCAAAAAAAAAAAAAAATTTGTGAAATTAAAGGAATTTGACTTTGTCTAAGGGGGGAGTCATTTAACAAAGGAATCCCGACGGGACAAGGGAGTCAAGATCTAGAGGTGAAATGAGAGTAGAGGTTGAGTGGGCAAGGAGAAAACATTCCAAGCGAGGTGAGGGAATGTAAAACACCTGAGCAGAATCCTTTGGCAAGAGGCAACCTGGACCATTTGAAACAGGCCTGTGCAGATGGAGTAAAAAAATAGGGCAAAGAGTGACAGGAAGGAAACCCCTAGTGGGAGACGTGGGCCTGGCTGAGCAGCATCTCAAAGCCTGTCATGGGTTGGAATGTGTCCCTCCAAAAAGATATAGTAGAGTCCAATCTGCCAGTATTTCTGAATAGGGCCTTATTTGAAAACAGGGTCATCGCTCATGTATTTAGTGAAGATGACGTCACACTGTAGGGTGGATGGGTTCCTAAGCTAATGGGACTGGTGTCCTTCCAAGAAGACACAGATCCGAGGGGAGAAAGCCATGTGACAACAGAGGAAGACGCTGGAGTGAACTGGCTGGAAGGAATGTCGAGGATCGATGGCCAAGTAGGGCGAGGCAAGAAAAGATTCTCCCCTCCAGTGGAAGGTGGCCGTCCTGACACCTTGATTCTGGACTTCTAGCCCCTAGAACTGTTAGGAAGAAAATTTATGTTGTTTTAAGTCACCCAGTTGGTTATACTTGGCCATGACATCCATAAGAAATTAATACAAAAAGGCCGTAGTAGGATTTTCATGTTTATTCCAAGAGCAGTAAGGAAGCATGCCTAGAATTTTTTTTTTTAGGCAGAATCTCACTCTGTCACTTAGGTTGGAATGCAATGGCGCGATCTCGGCTCATCGCAACCTCTGCCTCCTGGGTTCAAGTGATTCTCCTGCCTCAGCTTCCTGAGTAGCTGGGATTACAGGCACGCACCACCACACGTGGCTAATTTTTGTATTTTTAGTATAGATGGGGTTTCACCATGTTGGTCAGGCTGGTCTCGAACTCCTAACCTCATGATCCGCCTGCCTTGGCCTCCCAAAGTGCTGGGATTACAGGTGTGAGCCACCGCGCCTGGCTGGCAAGAATTTAAACAAGGTAGGGGGAATGGAGGGTGTTAGTCTGGTTAAGGTGTGGGGAAGGGAACAAGAATGTGTGCAAGGAGACTAGTTAAGAGGCTTGAGTGAGGGAACTGCTTAGGAGGCTGCAGGGAGATGAGTTAGCAGTTGATGTGGTTGCCCGGGAGAGGGATGACAGAAGCTTGGAACAGGTGTTAAGGGTAAAGATGAGGCTGAATGAATGGATTTTGGATCTCTATGGTGAGTGAGATACAGAGGTGTGTCAACAATGACTTCAAGGCTTTGGGCTCTCTCAACTGGATGGATGAGGACGCCAATCACTGAGCCGGTGAAACTTAGTGGGGATCTGACTCCAGTTAGCATAAGGTCTGACAGTCAGCAGAATGGGGTTCGATGTTCTTAAAACAAACACACCCCAAAGAAAGCTTCCTTTTTATTTACATAAATAGAATTGTAATAAACACATTCTGTAATGCCTCCTGTTTTTACAGCATAATATTTCTGGGAGAACTGGTACAAATAAGCACTTGGAAGTTGATTTCTTTCTTATTAACAACTGCCTGATATTTCATTGTGTAGATATAGGATGATATATTTAACCAATCTATTTATGTATTTATCCTGTTTCCAGATTTTAAATTATTTCTAGCTTCACCCATGAAAAGAAATACATTTTTACATTGTTACCTAGTATATCCACATACAACACACACACACACATACACACACACACAGCAAAAAGTTTCACAAAATAGTACTTATATGTCATTCTATTCTATTCTATTCTATTCTATTCTATTCTATTATTTTCTATTCTATTCTATTCTACTCTATGCCATCCCATCCCATCCCATCTACAAGTAATAGCCAGGCCTGGCTCAGTGGCTCCCCATATGTAATCGCAGCACTTTGGGAGGCCAAGGTGGGCGGATCACGAAGTCAGGAGATCAAGACCATCCTGGCCAACATGGTGAAACCCCATCACAAAAAATAAAATAAAATAAAGTTAAATAAATAAATAAATAAAAGTAATAGCCATGACCCACTAAATTGATTTACTGCCTACTGACAGTTCACAACCTGTAGTTTGAAAAACATTTCCAACACATATTTATTAAACGGAAAGGGAAAAGTAGACCAGGTATGGTGGCTCATGCCTGTAATCCCAGCACTTTGGGAGGCCGAGGCAGGCAGATCACGAAATCGTTAAGTTCGAGACCTGCCTGTCCAACATGTGAAATCCCGTTAGCTGGGCATGGTGGCAGGCACCTGTAATCCCAGCTACTCAGGAGGCTGAGGCAGGAGAATCGCTTGAACCCAGGAGAAGGTTTCAGTGAGCTGAGATTGTGCCACTGCACTCCAGCCTGGGTGTCAGAGTGAGACTCTGTCTTCAAAAAAAAAAAAAAAAGGGAAAAGTATTTATTTATACCTATTTACACTCCAATACTGTCTGAACATTTTTGTAAATAATTTTGTGAATTGTTAATCCTTACAATGACAGTGTCCCAATGGGCTAGGAATTATCATCTCACCATTTTCCAAATGATGCAACTGAGGCACAGAGAGGTGGACAAGTTGCCCAAGGTCACATGCTAGTATGTCGGAGAGCTGTGCTTAAATCCAGGCAGTCTGGCTGCGGTTTATGCTCTTAATCATCAGCCTATGGCATTTCCTCTAGCCTTAGGAACTGATGTGAGACTAACCAGGTATTTAGCAATGCACAGCTGTAAATAGCCTCTCCAGTATTTCAAACCACAGCGGGGTAGGTTCCTATACTTGATAGTCAAACAGGACATAAGTGTATTACTCTGCTATTCGTATATCTTGATAGCTATAGAAGCCAAACAAAGACTCCTGAAATTTAATAATCTCCTCCAGAAATTTAGCTTCAGCAACACACACACATATGCACACACAGACACACACACATACTCTCTGCCTCTCCGTCTCTCTCCAAAAGCCCCAAACCTCAAGCTTCCAAATAATCAATGATGACCACTCTCAGTGCTGGACTGGACTTAACGATACTATTACAGGGTCACTTCTTCTTCAGAGGTAGTGCTCAACTTCTCCATTATTTATTGATTTTCCCCCAAAGTTATCAAGTTCTAAAGCCTAATTATTGGTGTAATAGCTGAGATGTTAAGAGAATTGTAAGCCCCTTTAGCTAATGCATAGCATATGTTGGAGGGATTCAGCTAATTCACATATCTGTCTGCACTATTAATAGAGAAGGTTACATGCCAATTATTCAGGCTTCAATCAGCCTGTTTGGATACAATAGAGGCAGTGTTCACACACTTGATGTGCCACATTCCTTCCCGACATCAGAAGCAGCTGGTCCAGATAAAGACCGCTGGGGTTTTGATATTTAGGAATCACGTCCATGGAAGAGCTGGAGTTGAGACTTGATTGCTTCATGGACAAATTACCTGCAGGTATCTTTAACCTGGACTCTTTTGAAAAATGCTTAGTAGGTTTGCAGTTCACTGGGCTTTACACTTTTCCTGCTCAGACTTGTTGGGTGGGTGGGTGGAGGTGCTGAGGAAGAGGAGAAAGACAAAGGAACAAATAGCTCCAATGACAAAGCAGGGAATAATAGGGACGGGAAAATGGATTCCAATAAAATAAAGAACCCACACACATTCTTGTGCCCAGTTTTAGAACCAAAGAGGTAAAGACATTTTCCTACTAAGAGTTCAAACTTGTGCGTTGAAACATACATAGAAGGATAAATATCTCTGTATATTTCACCTGCGTTCTTTTCTTTTTATATTTTTCCCCTTTCACTTATTTTTTTTCCTCTGATTCAGAAGCTGGACTGGAAGTGTTGTAATATCATCAGAAAATGCTGTTTCCGGTGGTATTTTTAACCAGGAACAGAAGCTGAAGTGTCTGAAACCACGGGAGAAAGCCTCTGCTCTCCTGAGAGCTGTTCTCTAATTTTGTTGGCGGAGAGCATTGGATCAGTGATCAGAAAGTTAAAATGGCAGATGTTGGGGCTTCTAGGGGGAGGGGAGGCAGATACCTGATACCACCCGGCATTTGCTTTTTTGCCCTTCCCATTACCTTCCTTTCTCAGATCACAATATTAAAACAGAGCTGTCGTCCACTTTTCTAAGGTCACACAGCCAAATGATGGCACAACAGTAAACAAACAAAGAAAAAAACAATCAGCCCCAGGACCTGCCTCTCAGGCTGTATCATTACCCTCCCGACATTTCTCAAATACAGCAGCTGACCTCAATACCGTTTAAAAAAATCACCAAAAGCTAACAACCAACAGGCAGATACCACACGTCAGCCGTTGTGTTGTGTGCTAGTTCGGCTCCATGTGTATTTTTTTCACCCTCCCAGATGAAAATACAGTAATTAACTCCATACAGAGGGGGATAGAGGGAGGAAACTCCCCCCCCCCTTTTTTCCCTTCCCCTAGACTTGAAAAGAAATTCTGGCAGATAATTTGGCTGAACATGAAAAGGGAGAGGCTGCTTACAGCCGCCCAAATAAAGTGCTAGGTTGGTGAGGCTTTTCGGGCTGAGTTGGTTATTTCACGCCATGAAAAGCAGACATTTATCTGTTCCCATGGAGATGTGATTTCTACTAGTCAATCAGGCACTGGGGAGGTCAGACAATAGCCAGTAGTTCCCTTTTTCATCTCAAGAGACAGTCCATTCCTGTTCTATTGTAACATTTCACCTACATTTAAAGGAATCTAAATGATTTCTTAGAAATACCTACAAACACGGCTATTATATTTTCAAGTGATCAAAATTAGCAGGAATTCCAGCTGCTCAGAGGAAGATAGGGCTTGCCCCCCCGCCCCCCGTCCCCCCAGTTTCAAATCATAGGTTGTTCCAGCACCATTCTTATTTGCATAAATTTGGCTTCCAAACTTGATCCCTCCCTCCTGGATAAAATAATTAAGAAGGTCATAAATTACATGTTAAAATTTGGGGAGTGGGCAGAGGACTTCAAACAGAACGTCATGGGAGCAAGAGAACGCCGCGCAGAAGGGAGGAAAGCCCAGAACTACTGCAAGTTTGATAGACTGTAAACTTTGTTCCCGGTCCCAGGACTGGGAACTGCCTGAAAACGGCACATGGAGAAATGCTTAGGGCTGTTACTTGATCCTCAGTGTTTGCTATCAATCCCAGAAAGCAGATCATGTCTATTTGCCAAATATGTTTATTTCGGTCGGTGAATTGCAGTATAAGCGCTTAGAAACTAGGATCCGCATAAGGACTTTAAAAATGATCTCAGAAGTGTCTCTTTTTCTGCATCATTTTCACACACATGCCTACGGCAGAAGAAAATGTAACGGGGTGGGGGGGCCTTCTTAGAGCTAATTGAGAAGCAAGTGGGTATTTCCATGGGATCTCATTTTAAAATGCTGTCTGAGCGGCTTTTCCAACTCTTGGAGCATATTCGAGATAAATACGGTCAAATGAGACTTACACAGAAGGCCGTTCACAGGATGGCAGCGTAACAGAAAACAGCAGACAGGCAAAGCCAGGATTTTATCATTAAGTAACTTCATGCTTGTTAATCGAGTCACTCAAGTGCAGCTCAACTGCGCAAGGCAGGAAAGTAAACACGAATAGGGCTCCTGGTTCGCGGCAAGCCCGGCCTCCACAGTGAGAACTGTGACTGCGTTTCCAGCTCCTTGAAGGAAGAGAGGCTCTGGCCTCTTCTGGCGGGCGGGCTGGAACAAAGACACCAATAGGGCCACCTCGGAAAGCGTTTTTGAACAGTTTCAGCAAATAGCATTTAGAGGAAGGGAAAGACTCCATGTACAGTGTAACATCCCATTACTGAGGAGCCAAGAAACAGGGATTTACCTCAAACGTTCATGGAGCTCGATTTCTCTGGAAAGACATGGCACACATTCCTCATGTATCGGGGACCAGTATTTGGCCACGTCCTGTGACCGTATGTTTATCATATTTTCTCAGTTTAGTTTTTAAAAATTAAAACAGAAGTAATACCTAATCTCTTTAAAATGTTCACACAGTATAAAATTAAGGCAAAGGAGTTGAAGTTTCTCATTCCTTTTGCTCACTCCCACGCAGCTCGTCAGCTCACCAGAGATAGCTAATAACTGCTTTTTAACAGTGTGAAACATAGTTTCCAGACATTTTCCATAAAATGCACATATACAAATACACAGGCTTTGTTTTAAATATACCACTGGAATCGTATTTGTAGACACTGTTATACAACTTGCTTTTTTCACTTTGAATCGTGGGCAATTTTCAATGTGTGTATTTTTTTTAGTGAGCTATAAATTTTGAGGAACCACGTCATACATGCTCCTGGGGAAAATTCAAATTAAAGGGCTTGTGGGGAAGTGGGGGTCTCGCTCCTCCTCTGCAGACAATGACTATTAGCAGTTTTTAGTGTATCATGCCAGAAATAGTCCACACATAGATCAGCATATATGCATATCAAACACTCACACCTTTCTTTGTCCTTACTCAAGTATCTTTCAGCATTTTCCACTTAAACCTCTTGGCCAGCACTCTATGTTAGAAAAATTTGATATTTTAAGTGGTGGCATAGTATTTCTTTGAATGGTATTCCTTAACGTATTTCACTTACCCTTTTTGACAAGACTTTTTGCTTCTACAAACAGCGCTACAGTAAGTAGTCTGGTGTGTACCCAGTGATTTTTCTGCTCAAACACACTCACCCCTTTCTGAAAGCGACTCGTATTACGCCACACCTGTCTTAAAGTTGCTGTAATTCAAAGAAAAATTGATCAAATTAACTTTTTATTTTTTTAAACGAGGGTTTTAAACAGAACCTTATTAACCCATTAAAAATCTGTGATAAACTCATGCCTTTCCTGTGGGTTTTAGTCTCTACTTCAGCTTGAGAGTAAGAGATTCATGAAAATGAAAAGTCTATCCCATCCCCACCTCCCCACCCCCTATCAGCCATGCCAAGATCACTACATAGCATCCCATGCTTGCTTATTACAAATGCATACTTCACATTGAGTAATTCCTTTCCATCTATTCCTTTCATCTTGGGCTCAGAGAAAGATCGCAGCTCATCAGCTCATGCTTACAACTTAGGTGCAGATTTCTGCTCTTTTTTTGTGTGTGCAAGAGTAAAGCCATTGGGGATTTAGAACAAAGTGTATCCTTGGAAAGAAGTGGGTAGAATTTTGTGTGTGCAGGAGGTGGGGGAGGGAACCCCCTCCCGAGGGAGGAGTCCGATTTCATTATACAGTTGGAAACCCGGTGAAATCATGTATACGACTGGATCTTTTTGCTCAGCGAGTGAGGTCTTTTTGTTCTTTGTCTAGCAGTGTGTACAGCAAATTTCTGTTGTGCCTGGGAAGAAGGAAATTTGAGTTAAAGAGGAGGCCCACTCCATATGCCTTGAAACGAGCACACTCCCTGAGACATTTAATTCACGAAGAGATTGAAACGAGATCAGAATGAAAGAGGAACCCGGGCTGCCCATGTTGGAGAAGGAAAACCTAAGAAGTAACCATCCCCAAGTTAAAAATGACGTGGGGATGAAAAAATGGATTGGCTGTTGTATTTGTCATTGAAATGCACAATCTTGTTTACTATTTATCTTGAGTCTCTGGGAGCTCTCCTGCTGCTTAGGAAAAAAAGAGGCAAGGTTTAGGGAGAAATGTTAGTCATAAGAAAGGCAGGTATTAGAAATCCTAGAGAGAATGGGAGGTGTAAATAGTATGTGGGCATTTGGCAATCACCACAAAGAAATGGGAGACAAAGCCAAGTGTCTGATGCCAGAAATCCTAAAAACCTGAGTGGAAAACCCAGACACAAGAAAAATGTCCAAAAGAAAAAAAAAAAGCGAAATGCCAAGAGATCTTTTTTTTCTCTGTGACGTTACCTAATGGAGAAAATAAAAGTGGGTTTTGTCACGGTCATCGTGGTGCCGTATCCAAAGGAAGTAGCTTCACGATAAGCCTTCAGAGACTCTCTCCAGGCCAGCCCCAGGACAAAATGGGACAAACCAGGGGAACATTTTCTTTCTTCAAAAAGGAGGTGAGATGGGGCAGAAGAAACACTCGCAGGGTGGAGTTATCTCTCTTCTCAAAGACTTCAATCAGTTGTGGTCATTTACAGACCGCTGTCCTTCTCTTTTTATTTTTATTTTTCTCTGATGACTTCACCTTGAAAGGAATTGTTTAGAAAAAAGGGAAAAGGCATTTTTAGTCAAAAGCTAAGCTAAGATCAAATTAAATTCACTGGGCAGAGGAAACATCTTCTGGAGGCTGCGCTGTAGAGTGTGACACTTCCTACTTGCCTGACTTGGGCAGATTGCTTCATTTTCCTACTGTAAAAAAAGGAAAATTATAATAACAGGTAACATTTAGTGAGCTCTTACAGGAAATAAGTATTTTATATACAGATCCGTGTCATCCTCTGAATCTAATGAGGTAGTATAATTATTATCTCCATTTACAGATGAATGGAAGTCAGACCACTCAGCTAGGAAATGGGGGAGACAGAATATAATTCTACATTAGGGGTTGGCAATTACAGCCTGAGGGCCAAATTCAGCTCAGTATGTGTTTTTGTAAATAAAGTTTTATTGAAACCTAGACTTATTTGCTTATGTATTGCCTGTGGTTGCTTTTGAGCTAGAATAGCAGACACTGTATGATCAGTGAGACTCAAAATATTTACTGCCTCTTTGCAAAAATCCTTACAGATTTTTGATCTAGCTTAGCCTAGCCATGCTCTTAATCTTACATACATCTTGCTCCAAAACTACTTTTTTTTTTTTTCTTTTTGAGATGGAGTCTCACTCTGTAGCCCAGGCTGGAGTGGAGTGGCACGATCTCAGCTCACTGCAATCTCTACCTCCCGGATTCAAGCGATTCTTGTGCCTCAGCCTCACAAGCAGCTGGGACTACAGGCATGAACTACCACACCTGGCCAATTTTTGTAATTTTGGTAGAGATGGGGTTTCTCCATGTTGGCCAGGCTGGTCTTGAACTCTTGACTTCATGTGATCTGCTGGCCTTGGCCTCCCAAAGTGCTGAGATTACAGGTGTAAGCCACGCCTGGCTGGAAAACGGCTTCATTTTAAAAATGTGATGTTGACCAGGAAAAACAAAACTTAAATGTCAGAAGTAGTAATAGTTATTAGATAACTGAATCTATTAGGGGTCCAGGAATATTAAAAACAAAACAAAGCTTTTAAAATCTGTTTTCCCTCTTTCTACCTTATTTCCCTCAAAACTTGAAAATGCTTTTATCCTAAATTTACAACAAACAAAAAACCTTTACGGCCTCATCAGCTTTATTGAAACTACATGTAGATGCTTATCTAAAAACTAAAAGTGCAGGGCGTGGTGGCTCATGCCTGTAATCCCAGCACATTGGGAGGCCGAGGCGCGGGTGGATCACAAGGTCAGGAGTCTGAGACCAGGCTGGCCAATATGGTGAAACCCCGTCTCTACTAAAAAAGGAGGTTGCAGTGAGCCCAGGTCGCACCATTGCACTCTAGCCTGAGCAATAAGAGTGAGACCCTGTCTCAAAAATAAAATAAAATAAGTAAAATTAAAAAACTTATATCTTCTGTGTTTCCAAAATTCCAGGCCCCTGGCTGTGAGTTCTGAATATTCTATGCCAAACCTTTCTGATAACTCTATGAGGCAGGCGTCATTTTCATTTTGTAGATGAGAAGGAGGCCCAGGTGCACCAGGTGCCTCAGCTAATACATGACTGAATGACCCCAAATCCCATACATTTTTCTCCTCTGAGAGGAGGCCTGTGTTCGACTGTTCATCTTTCCATTCAGGCAAATTCTTACCTACTTCAAAGCCTACCAGGTGCCAGGCACTGCCCTGTGCTCCAGGAATCCAGGAGTGAACAAGACAGATAGTAACTAAGTTTTAGTCAATGAACAGGATATTTAAGGTGACGAGGAGGAATGCCAGGAAGGAAACGACATGGGATAGAAGAGACAGAAAGTGATCAAAGTTGGGTGTAGCAATAGGGGCCGCAGAGGTTAAGGAAGAGGCTTGAATGATGAACACAAACCACAGGGTGAAGATCTAGACCACCAAAGAGAGTTCCAAGCAGAGGAAACAGCAAAGGCTCCTTCCCTCCCTCCCTCCTTCCCTTTCTTCCTCCCTCCCTCATTTCTTCCTCCCTTCCTTTCTTCCTTCCTTTTTTTGAGACAGGATCTCTATCTGTCACCCAGGTGGGAGTGCAGTTCATGGCTCACAGCAGCCTCCATCTCCTGGGCTCAGGTTATCCTCCCACTTCAGCCCCCCAAGTAGCTGGGACTACAGGCGTGTACCACCACACCCAACTACTTTTTGTATTTTTTGTAGAGATGAGTTTTTGCCGTGTTGCCCACACTGGAGGCACATTTCTTGAAGTGGGAAACATCTTGGTGTGTTGAGAAATTCTGTTGATTATTTGTGGCTTTTCCCCATTCAGGAGTCACTTAACCCTTGTCCATGCTTGAGGGTCTTAGGTGCTGCTTTCCTTTTTTATTTTTAAACTTTCTATTATTATTATTGTGACAAGCTTGCTCTGTTGCCCAGGCTGGAGTGCAGTGGTGCGATCTCAGTTCATGGCAACCTCCGCCTCCTGGGTTCAAGAGATTCTCAGCCTCCCCCAGTACCTGGGACTACAGGCGCGTGTTAGGTGCTGCTTTTCTAGATGAGAAGGAGGCCCAGGTACACCAGGTGCCTCAGCTAATACATGACTGAATGACCCCAAACCCCATACATTTTTCTCCTCTAAGAGAAGGCCTGTGTTCGACTGTTCTTCTTTCAATTCAGGCTGCTTTCTTTTTCTTTTTTTTTTTTGAGATGGAGCCTCACACTTTTGCCTGAGCTGGAGTGCAATGGTGCAATCTCTGTTCACTGCAATCTCCGCCTCCTGGGTTTAAACGATTCTTCTGCCTCAACCTCCCGAGTAGCTGGGATTACAGGCATACGCCACCACGCCTGACTAATTTTTTCTATTTTCAGTAGAGATGAAGGTTTCACTGTGTTGGCCAGGCTGGTCTCGAACTCCTGACCTCATGATCTGCCCACCTCGGCCTCCCAAAGTGCTGGGATTACAAGTGTGAGCCACTGTGCCCGGCCAGGTGCTGCTTTCTAAGTGCCAGGGTTAGCTGAGAGTTTGTCTTCAGGTCTATGAAATGTGGCTCTGGTTTCCTAACCTTGCTTTCTCTTTCCCTTTGTCAGCCAGGAGAGCAATATGTTCCTCATTCATCTGTGATTGCAAACAGTAAGTTACCAGTCACTGAGTACGTGCTGTGTATTATGCCGATTGTTTAGTTGTATTAGCTCATTTAATCTGCAAACAACCCAATGGAATATTGAGGAATAATAGTCTTAAAACAGGAGCATGCCCCTCTCTCTTCCTTTCTCCTCCATCATGGTGTGTGCTTGACTCTGCTTCTTGCCATATCTTCTCACAAAACTTTCAGGATGAAGCAATTCCTGGCCAAGAAACAAAAGCAAAATTGTCCCATTCCCTAGTGGATTCAGATGAAAACTGGTAATAAAATCAGGTACGGGCCAAGCGTGGTGGCTCATGCCTGTAATCCCAGCACTTTGGGAGGTTGAGATGGGCAGATGAGGTCAGGAGTTTGAGACCAGCCTGGCCAGCATGGTGAAACCCTCATCTCTACTAAAAATACAAAAATATTAGTGGTGGCATACGCCTGTAATCCCAGCTACTCAGGAGGCTGAGGCAGGAGAATTGCTTGAACCCAGGAGGCAGATGTTGCAGTGAGCTGAGATCTCACCATTGCACTCCAGCCTGGGTTACAAGAGCGAGACTCAGTCTCAAAAAAAAAAAAAAAAAAAATCAGGTACAACTCTAAAAGGAGACATTGGAGAAGAACCGAGCTGTGTCTACAGGGAATTGTCTAAGAGATAGCACATATTTATGCTGTATCAAGGTCATGATCATCTTACCATAGCAAGCTGAAAATGTCACCACTATTTGAACCATTGGACAGGTTTTATTGGGAATGTGTTTTTTTCTGCTTGTTTGTATGCTCTGCGCTAGTAGGCTGGGTATAGTAATAAATATGTGAGACCTTTTGTTTAAAAAACAAAGAACAGAAGCATGCTGCACTGATAGTTTTCAGGGGATTAATTTCTAGAATCTACATGTTTATACGTACATTTACTTATTCTGATTCCACATGGGTCTGGGTGAGACAGGAGAGTCTGCATTTCTAACTAGCTTTTGGGTGTTGCTAGTGCTTCTGTTTTCTAGAACACACTTTGATTAGCATCATTCTATACCAGAGGTTGACAAACTTTCTCTATAAAGGGCCAGATAGTTAATATTTTCGGTTTTGTAGGCCCTGCAGTCTTGGTTACAAGTACTCAATTCTGGTGTTGCAGCAGCAAGAAACATGTCAATGGATGGATGTGGCTGTGTCCTAATAAAACTTTATTTACAAAAACAGATGGCGGGCCAGAATCCTTGTGGTTGTAGTTTGCTGACTCCTGGCTTAGACCAATCATGGTTCATCTCCTGGACTCATCTTCTCTGAATATATTGCTGACTAAAGGCTGAATCAGTAGGGATTCTCCTAGTAAAGGAAGAAATAGGTGAGGATTCTTGAGAAGCATGTCAATTGCTGTGATCTAAGCCATTGGCATGGAGCAATTCTTAGGTAATTTTTGGTGGAGGTAAGGGTTAGTGATTCCCCCACGACCTAGCTACAGCTTCTCATAAAATCAAAGCTCTGTTCCAAATTCTGCTACTCTTATAGCCAAATATTTATTAGCAAAGCAGGCACAAAGCTGTTCATACGACAGTTCTGAAAGCTTGACCAAGTCTCAGCATTTTGTTATTTTTCCCCCCTTTATTAGTATCATTATTTTTAAATTTAATTTAGTTTTTTGGCTCTAATCAAATGACTGGTATATTATTATTATTTTTAATTGACACAGTAGTCACACATACTTATGGGATACAGTGAGATATTTCGCTACATGTATATAATGTGTAATGATCAAATCAGGATAATTAGCATAGCCGTCACCGCTAACATTCATCATTTCCTTGTGTTATGAACATTCAAAATCCACTCTGGTAGCTATTTGAAAATATTCGGTAAGTTGTTGTTAATGATAGTCATCCTATGTAGCCTGTAGAGCCTAGCACTCCATTCTTCTAGGTGCTCCGGTCACACCCTGCAGGGAGGGTGGATTCAAAGCAGGCATAACAACATTCCAAACGCTGGGGCCTGTGCTTTCTGGCCTTCGTGAGGCAATCAGAAATTGTCTTAAACCAGTAACTGGAACAGAATCAGTTAGGGAATGAGGCAGGGAAGGGTATAGGTGAAGGTTAGAGTGTTGCATCCTGTAACACATTCTAGTCAATCCACATGTCCTGAGTACCTTTCATTCCACTAATGAAAATCCATTTATAATATCATTATGCAAATTTACTAGTCACTAGTTTCACCAACAGAAACTCTGTTTCTGAACTGTGGGAAGCACTCGCAATGCCTGTGGCTGGAGTGTGGACCTTTCTAGCATTATGCTTGTGAACCATCCTGAACACATTGTTAGCTGACCACTCCTATGATACAACCGAGATAAGACTCACTGTATGGACAGTTTATCACACTGATTAATTACATCGAAGTATGTTCAAGTAAAATACAGACCTGGTAGGGCGCTATGGCTCACGCCTGTAATCCCAGCACTTTGGGAGCCCGAGGCGGGCAGATCACCTGAGGTCAGGAGTTTGAGACCAGCCTGACCGACATGGAGAAACCCCGTCTCTACTAAAAAATACAAAATTAGCCAGGCATGGTGGTGCATGCCAGTAATCCCAGCTCCTTGGGAGGCTGAGGCAGGAGAATCACTTGAATCTGAGAGACGGAGATGGTTGTGGTGAGCCGAGATCGTGCCATTGCAGTCCAGCCTGGGCAACAAGAGTGACACTCTGTCTCAAAAAAAAAAAAAAAAGTAGGTAACCAAATATGTCTACTACAAGGCTTGTGGCAGGAGTAGGGATGACATGGTTAAAATCCTGGCAGAGAGTGGGCACTGATTAAAAAAACAAGAGAGGAATAGAGTGCTGTTACTGCTGTTCAGAGAACGCGTCAGAAATAAAGCAATACCAGTCTGCGTGTATGTGTGTGTGTGTGTGTGTGTGAGTGTGTGATTGTGTGTGAGTGTAATTGTGTGAGAGTGTGATTGTGTGAGAGTGTGAGATTGTGTGTGTGTGTGAGTGTAATTGTGTGAGAGTGTGAGATTGTGTGTGTATGTGTGAGCTCTCAGCCATATGGTTTCCTGTGCTTTATGTACTTTTCTGATTTTACAAGGTAGAGGTATAGATAACGCAAAAGAGGCACTGATTGGGTAAAAGCTGAGTTCAAATCTAGTTGTTGCTCACTAGCTGTATAAGTGTCAGTTGCTAGGTAAGTTGTTAAAACTTTACAAGCAGTCGTGTAGCACACAACTCGAGGTAGAAAATAGTGCTGTCGGCTTTGCCCCCTGCAGCTGTCAAGAAGGGGCCTCATATGCAAAATGGGGGTAATGATGGTGATGATGAAGCAAGAAGGCGTGCGAGACACAGCCTCGTGCCTGCACACAGCAAGCTCTTGGTAAATGTGGGCTGCCATTATCCTCATCCTGATTTTGCAGACAAGATCAAGGCTTACAGAGCTTAAGTGGCATCACTAGCCTGAACATTTGTTTTATTACAGAGAGAGAGCCTGGGAAAATAACAGCTACGCAGTAGTGTCACCCACACTAAAATAGTATATTCCAGGGGTTTGGGTGAGTCTTTTATCTAAGGCTTTTCTAGAAAGTTACGGATACCTTTCAGCAATTTGAGTCTTACATTTAAATGACAATGCTGAAAAAGTATTTAAACAGGGTATTTGGTCAGTGTAGGCTGCATTAGATAAAAAAAAACAGTTATCCAAATTCTTGCTTTTATGTGTCCAGTAGAGAAAGTTCTGAGATTAAGGGTTCTTATCAATTGTAGGAGGTGTTTATCCCCACTATAGCATCTGAACCCACTTGTTAAACTTGGGGAGTTCCTCCCCTATTATTCTTAGTAGGAAGCTGAGTTGGCTTTTCACTACAGAAAATAAAAATGTTGAAATTTGATTTCGGTCCTCCTGAGGGATTTAGGGTTACCGGAATCTTGTATGATGTCATCTTAATTACATCGGCAAAAATCCTACCTCCGAATAAGGTCCCATTTTGAGGTTCTGGGCAGACACGAATTTTGGAGGTGGCAGGGAGACGCTATTCAGCTCTCTATACCTACCAATAATCTTGATTTATTTTAATTTTTTTGAGACAGAGTCTTGCTCTGTCACCCAGGCTGGAGTACAGAGGTGTGATCTCAGCTCACCACAACCTCCGTCTCCCGGGTTCAAGCAATTCTCCTGCCTCAGCCTCCTGAGTAGCTGGGATTACAGGCACACACCACCACTCCTGGCTAGTTTTTGTGTTTTTAGTAAAGATGGGGTTTCACCATGTTGGCCAGGCTGGTATTGAACTCCTGACTTCAAGTGATCTGCCCACCTTGGCCTTCCAAAGTGCTGGGATTACAGGTGTGAGCCCCCACGCCTAGCCTGAACATTTGTTTTATTAGTCAATTAGTTGACCGTCTCCTGCATTAGAATGTGAACACTATGAGCCTGAGTGGTGGTTCATGCCTGTAAAATTGTAAAATACCAACACTTTGGGAGCGCTTTGGGCAGCCAGCCTGGTCAACATGGTGAAACCTCATCTATATTAAAAATACAAAATTTAGACAGGCATGGTGGTGGGTGCCTGTAGTCCCAGCTACTCTGGAGACTGAGAATCACTTGGAACCTGGAAGGTGGAGGTTGCAGTGATCCGAGATCCTGCCACTGCACTCCAGCCTGGGCGACAGAGCAAGACCCTGTCTCAAAAAAGAATGTATGTGGGCCGGGCGTGGTGGCTCACGCCTATAATCCCAGCACTTTGGGAGGCCGAGGCGGGTGGATCACGAGGTCAAGAGATCGAGACCATCCTGGTCAACAAGGTGAAACCCCGTCTCTACTAAAAATACAAAAAATTAGCTGGGCATGGTGGCGCGCGCCTGTAGTCCCAGCTACTTGGGAGGCTGAGGCAGGAGAATTGCTTGAACCCAGGAGGCGGAGGCTGCTGTGAGCCAGGATCACACCATTGCACTCCAGCCTGTGTAACAAGAGTGAAATTCCGTCTCAAAACAAGAATGTATGTGAACACTGTGAAGAGCTACAGTCATGGCATTCAAATTTGGCCCTTTGTCTCTTTCTGTAAATAAAGTTTTATTTACATTTATTTTCTTAAATAGATTGTCCATGGTTGCTTTTGAGCAAAGGTGAGAGGTTGCCCTAGACATTGCAGAGTATTTGTTATCCGGCTTTATACAGGAAACGTGTGGGCCTCTGCTTGTGATTATTGGTCAGCTGCTGTAATACAGTGCAGGGCACATAGGGGACACTCAGCAAATACTTACTGAGCATTTACTAAGTGCTCTTTTCACGGATTATCCCTTATAATCCTCCTCACCACCCCAGCAAGAAGATACTATTAGGTGGTTGCAAAAGTAATTGTGTTTTTTGCAATTGAAAGTAACAGATTCTTAATATTGAGAACCCACAAACCTGCATCCACAATTCCTGAATTCTAGAAAACTCTGAGTGCCATATTTTTGAAATACGAATTTTAAGCCAGGCACGGTGGCTCACGCTTGTAATCCCAGCACTTTGGGAAGCCAAGGCTGGTAGATCACCTGAGTTCAGGAGTTGAAGAACAGCCTGGCCAACATGGCAAAACCCTGTCTCTACTAAAGACACAAAAAATAAAATAAAATAAATTAATAAAATATGAATTTTGAAGCAAAATCTTACCGGCTTCAAGTTGACTCATTTGGTTGCAAAATGGGATTTGAATGAATGTGAAGCTATTTATAGCCTGTATTCTTCTTATTTATTTATTTGAGATGGAGTCTTGCTCTGTCACCCAGGCTGGAGTGCAGTGATGTGATCTTGGCTCACTGCAACCTCTGCCTCCTGGGTTCAAGCGATTCTCCTGCCTCAGCTTCCTGAGTAGCTGGGATTACAGGCACCCGCCACCATGCCCATTTAATTTTTAGTATTTTTAATAAAGATGGACTTTTGCCATGTTGGCCAGACTGGTCTGGAACTCCTGATGTCATGTGATCCACCTGCCTTGGCCTCCCAAAGTGCTGGGATTACAGGCATGAGCCCCCACTCCTGGTTACATCTTTGTATGTTTCTTTGTGGACATCTTGATATATCAGATGACACAGGGAGTGCTGCCCCGACCCCGCTGGAGGTGCAATGTCATATCAGATATAGGTACTGCATCACATTTCTTAAACATAAATATGTAGAATTCCAAAGTGTACTGGTCTATAAGGGTTTGGATAAGAGATTAGGATGTGTATTTTGAGTTATTTTAAAGCTGAGGAATCGAGAGACTAAATACCAGTGCCGGTGAGTGGCAGTGCCTGGACTAGAATCCAGGAATCTGATCCCTGAGTTGAGTTTCTGACCAGTGGGCTCTATTAAGAGAGGCAGACTGATGCTTATTAACTGCATGAACGAAGGCGTAAAGGAGGCTGCCTGGGCCTTGTTCCAACTCCTGGGCTGTTTTGCCTGCTGCTAAGGAGATTCCTGTCTTTCTCTGGCAGAACATCTTTCTGAGCCCAGTGCTGCAGCTGTAAGTGTGTGTGCAAAACATGCGTGGACACACAACACACACACAAACTCACACCTCGGAGAGGAGCTGCGTGCTGCTATACTTCCTGGAGCTTTTCGGCTGCCTGTTGTTTCAGCGATCTCATCTTTATGAATGAGGCAACAGAACCCACTAGTAACCAGGCAAGGGAGTGAAAACAGATGCTTTTCCAGCCAGGCAGGGCTGTGCTGAGCAGTTTGTCATTGTGGTTAAACCTCTGTCTCCATCAAGGCACACTCCTTGTAAAAAATGATTACCATTCTCTCTTTCTCTGACTTTAGGAACTGCCCCGGTCCTGAAAACTCAAAGTCACAGCTAACAGGAAAAGGATAATTTGTCTGTTGGGTACTTAGACCAGAATAGGGCAACGGGGTACAGTAATGCTATTTCTGAAAGCGTGAAGGCCTAATTTCCTCCAGCCAAGAGGGGAAGTGAGCCTGCTTTGCGTGCTTGAAAGCTTCCTTGAGAGGAGGTAAGGTTGCCTCTAGAAGACAGTGGAAAATCAACGTGGTTTTAAGTGAGCAAAAGTCTTATAAAAAAAAACCTCAGGAATGAGATAGGCTATAGATTTGGCCAAGGACAGATCATCAAGCATTATTGTTGATAGAAACACAGTTGTAGAAAGATTAATACTGTATGATTTCCTCTATGTTAAAAAAAGGACATGTATCTACACATGTGTGTGTGTGTGTGTTTAGATGTATAAAAATATTTAAAAAGGACAAGAATACTCTCTTACCATTAACACAGGAAGTAAATAAAAAATGGGGTGGGGTAAGGAAAGGCGTGTCAGAGAGGGAGAGAAGGGTGAGTTTCTATTTTCAGTCATATATACTACAGTGTTTTTCCTTTACTCTGTAATCTAAAATAAAAATAAATATAGTCAATTGGCAAAAGCAAACACCCAAACAAACAACTACAACACAGAAAGCCCTTTAATTTCTAAGAATCAGGAGGCTTCAGACCATGAAAGAACTTCCTGGTTTGAGGCATTGCTCGTGAAATCATGTTTGGAAACTGATCTGGAATTCTACCCTGCCTGGAACAAGGTAGATTCCATAAAATAGTTCTTTTAAAGACTCTTCTTTTATGCTTACTGTTGTGGTGTTTTCCTTTTGTTGTGTGTGTGTGTTTAAAGCATAGGAAACATCCAAATGACTAATGTTGTTTACATTCTATTCTTTAAAATACACATCCTGCTAGGTGAAGGCATAAGACAGTGTCTTTAAATATTAAAGAAAAAAAAAAAAATCCTGTTCAAAAACCAGCTTCTTCCAGAGCCTAAGAGAGAGGCAATTAAGGTCCCTGAGGATGCTTGAGACTGCGTACAAAAAAATTTGGGTCTTTGGTTAATCTACTGTAAAACAATCAAGTTGCATTCTGGCTTTTAGATTATGTTTTAAGTAAAGTTTCACCAGCTTGCTTGTTACTTTTGTATACTTATTCCTTATAAATTGGGTTAAGTAGAAAATAGGAAGAGAAAGAGGAGCCTAAGGGAGGTGGTGATGGTAGGTAAAGCTGGGAACAGGCGCCCCCCTTCTGCCTCATCTCCACTTGCAGGGACATCAAGAATTCAACAAATGGTGGCTTCCGGCAACGCCTCCAGTTGAGAAGCTTTCCTGGTTATGAACCTGAAACAGGCTTTTCTTAGGTGAACAGCGTACATAATTACTGGAATCTTAATCACACGCGCTGAAAGAGTAAATGACCAGCATGGGAAGATTTTGACTAAGAATTGTCAAGGGGCTAATGATTTTCTTAAGTTTGGGATTTTTAAGTTGATAGGATACTCTTCTTGTTGGCAAAACTTTTTCAGTGTCCCTGGGGCTTTCAGGCTACCGAATTGTGTTAGAAAAAGTCTATGAGCAACCACCTTTTAGAATGTCTCTATTAATCAAGCAAAAACATTTTTTTTTCTGTATATCAAATCAAATAAAGAAAAGGTCCTTTGAAAGCTCGATGGAAAAGTTAGGTTTTGTGACTGTCCTTTTCAAAGCACTATTAACATATTATTTCTTATTTGATTCTCTTAGCAACCCAGGAGGTTGTCAGAGTAAACAATCTTCGTGTTATAAATGCAGGAGAAAAGGCATAAAAAGCTAACTCATGCATGTAAACAATTGGTCAGAGAGTTTAGGATTCCTAGCCTGTTTTGCTCAATCTTTTCAGCGACAGCAAGTATAGTTCCTAGCAGGTTCTATTCAAGCATCTCCAGGATTCATCTTGTACTAAAAGCCATGGAAAAAATCTTGAAGAGCACAATGAAAAATCCAGAGAGGAGGCTTACTTAAGCACGATTCACCTCAAACCCCAACTTAAGACTTTTGGGAAGGGACTCATTTTGCCTTCGTCATCAGGAACAAACCAGGAGCATTTATTTGTAAGGCTTGCCAGGAACTTGACTATTTTTGCTTTATTACCTGAGCTGGCTGTGCAGCTGTTGGTCTTAGAAAACTATACTAGATCCTGTGAGTGGGTGGCGATGTGATTCTGCAGACACAGATAATAATTCTAGACAATCGCAGGCTCCTTTTATTCAAGGGGTGTGCCCTGCATTTACAGAAAGAAGACTGAATCACAGAATGGAAAACAGCAATGACACAGCAGAGCAGGAAACAAAAGACTGGGATTGGTTCTTATTCCACCCCCCACCCCACCCCACTTAACTTTTAGACTGCATTGTCTTAAAGGTAGACTTTGATCTAAACGTTGAGTCCCTTTTCATTATAACAGTAATTCAAAAGGCAGGATCTAGGTATCTCAATGGATGATCTGTTGGTCTTTGCTTAAGGGAAAACAAATAAAAGTAACCTGGGCCAAATGCAAAACATGCAAATCAGGAATTCTCTCTTTCTTTGTGTGTGTGTGTGAGTGTGTGTGTGTGTGGGGCAAATAATAGGTTTCTAGCATGCAAAAAAGTGATGTAAAAATAACAACAGGACGGGGCATGGTGGCTCACTCCTATAATCCCAGCACTTTTGGGAGGCCAAGGTGGGCAGATCACCTGAGGTCGGGAGTTCAAGATCAGCCTGGCCATCATGGTGAAACCCCATCTCTACTAAAAGTACAAAATTAGCTGGGCGTTGTTGCGGGCTCCTATAATCCCAGCTACTTAGGAGGCTGAGGCAAGAGAATTGATTGAAGCTGGAAGGGGGAGGTTGCAGTGAGTGGAGATCGTGCTGTTGTACTCCAGCTTGGGCAACCAGAGCAAAACTCCATCTCAAAGAAAAAAAAAAATCAAAGAAAACAACAACAATAATAATCATAGTTCATTTATATGTCAGGCACTATTTTAGGTGCTTTATAAGTATTAATTCATTTAGTGCTCACATCAGCCCTCTGAAATAGATGCTGGTATTATCTTCACCTTATAATTTCGAAAACTGAGGCAAAGAGAGGTGAAGAAACTTGTTCAAGGCTGGTAAGGGAGAAAAACCTCAGTCGCCGTTCTTTCCTTGGTGATACATGTGAACATACTTTTAGAAATGGGTTCACTTTAATTTTAAGCTGGCTTCTGCCAACACAAGCCCATCTGAGAACTCTATTCATTAGAAAAAGAGGACCTCCCCCTCAGCCCAGGGCAGGAGCTGCCTTTTATGGGCTGATGGCATTGAAGGGCATCTTCAAGAGTTCTGATGTGGCAAGTGGAGGCAGGGGTAGAATTCTATGAACTCCTTTCTGTTGGCTGGGAGCCCTGGTGTGGGGCCATACTTCCTGTTTGTGGCGATGCTGTGGCTCGCACACACACTAGTTGTGAGACTTTGGGGAGGATCCTCAATGCCTTTGAGTTTCTGTGTCTGCATCTAAAACACTGGCATGACGCTGCCAAGCTCACACAAAAGCTTGTGGTGAGGAGTCAAGGTTGAATTGTGTGTGAAGAACTTGGTACACAGGAAGCGCCAAGGAGGCAAAACCAAGCATGTGATAGTACCAGGCCAGAGATTTTGGATTGGGTTATAAACTCCTTTATGGGAATTTATGGGGGCAGAGTAGCCATTGGCGGCTCATTCAGAAAGGCCATGGACTAGACATATCCTAAAAAAGGCACTGGAGTTTTATGAGCGATGGATGATGTCTTCACTCTGTTTTTAGCATGGAAAGGTGCCGGTGGTTGAATAAACTGTACCATGAAGCTATGTCCTTAGTAAACTACCTTTCTTGGCGAGGCGCGGTGGCTCACGCCTGTAATCCCAGCACTTTGGGACGCCGAGGTGGGCGGATCACGAGGTAGAGAGATCGAGACCATCCTGGCCAACGTGGTGAAACCCTGTCTCTACTAAAAATACAAACATTAGCTGGGGATGGTGGCACGCTCCTGTCATCCCAGCTACTCGGGAGCTGAGGCAGGAGAAACACCTGAACCTGGGTCGCAGAGGTTGCAGTGAGCTGAGGTCATGCCACTGCACTCCAGCCTGGTGACAGAGCGAGACTCTGTCTAAAAATAAAACAAAATAAAACATCAACAACAAAAAACTATCTTTTTTTTTTTTTTTTTTTTTTGAGACAGAGTTTCCGTCTTGTCCAGGCTGAAGTGCAATGGCGCCATCTCAGCTCACTGCAACCTCCGCCCCCCAGGTTCAAGCAGTTCTCCTGCCTCAGCCTCCTGAGTAGCTGGAATTACAGGCACGCACCACCACACCTGGCTAATTTTTTGTATTTTTAGTAGAGATGCGGTTTCACCATGTTGGCCAGGCTGGTCTTGAACTTCAGACCTCAGGTGATCCACCTGCCTTGGCCTCTCAAAGTGCTAGGATTACACATGTGAGCCACTGTGCTCGACCAATAAACTATCTTTTCTGAATTGTGGTCTTGAGAACCCCATATTGAAATAAACAGAGTGGATACCACTGAACTTGGGAACTGCTTTCAGAATGTCTCGCGTGAGTCTAAATGTACTCACAGATATTCTCTGTTAATGTTAATTATGCCAATGGGGAATCAGGTGCCCCTCATGAGCAATGAAGAATTGCCCCTTAAAGTTGTGTGACTTTGGACACATTTTTTTTTTTTTTGAGACCAGGGTCTTGCTCTGTCACCCAGGCTGGAGTGCAGTGGCCCAATCATGGCTCACTGTAGCCTCAATCTCCTGTGCTCAAATTTTATCCTCCCACTTTAGCCTCCCAAGTAGCTGGGACCACAGGCCTAGGCCACCACATCCAAATAATTTTTATATTTTTTGTAGAGACAGGTTCTCAAACTGGGCTCAAGGGATCTGCCCGTCTTGGCCTCCCAAAATGCTGAGATTACAGGTGTGAGCCACCATACTTGGCCTGGACACATTTCTTAGCTATATTCTGCATTAGCTTCCTCATCTGTAAAATGGAATGATAATAGTTTCTCCTTCTTGGCTTGTGAGGCTTATATAAGAAAGATCCATGTGAAATGTGTGGCACCATTAATGACAAATAGTAAGTGCTCAAAAAATGCCAGCTACCTTAATTGACTGCTATTATTAAATGGAATATAAATCTAAAGGCAGGCTGGGCATGGTGACGCACCCCTGTAATTTTGGGAGGCTGAGGCAGGTGGATTACCAGGTCAGGAGTTCCAGACCAGTCTGGCCAACATAGGGAAACCCCATCTCTACTAAAAATACAAATGTTAGCTGGATGTGGTGGTGTGCCAGTGTAGAGGTAGAACATCCAGACCCCTGTAGCTTGTAATCCCAGCTACTCTGGAGGCTGAGTCAGGAGAATCGTGTGAACCTGGGAGTTGGAGGTTGCAGTGAGCTGACATTATGCCATTGCACTCCAGCCTGGACAACAGCGTAAGACTCCATCTCAAAAAAAAAAAAAGAACCTAAAGGCAATATTGTCATTTTCTGATTCTCTTAAATTTCTGAGTTTAACCTCACAAGAAACTACACTCAGTAGACACACGTTAATGATTGGCTGGGATTATAGGTGTGGGCCACTGCACCCAACTTATTTTTTTACTTTTTAAAAAAGAGATGGAGTCTCACTGTATTTCTCAGGCTGGAATGCAGTGGCTGCTCCCACGTGCGATCCCACTACTGCTCAGCATGTGAGTTTTGACCTGTTCTTTTTCCGACCTGGGCTGATTTACTCCTCCTTAGGCAACCTGGTGGTTCCCTGCTTGTAGGAAGTCACCATATTGATGCCAAACTTAGGACACACAATTGTCATAGTTCACTAGAGCCCAGAACTCCTTCACGAGTACCTGGGACCTCAGATGCACTGCATCGTGTGACTGCACTCCATGGTTTGGTGATAATTGCTCTGCCGCAGGGCCTGGGAACATATTCCATATCTTAGAAGAGGAGAAAGTGACAAAGGTACAGGCTCGCAGAATCTTCCTTATTTATTTATTTATTTTTATTGAGATGGAGTCTCGCTCTGTTGCCCAGGATGGAGTGCAGTGGTGCGATCTCAGCTCACTGCAACCTCTGCCTCCTGGATTCAAGCAATTCTTCTGCCTCAACCTCCCGAGTAGCTGGGATTACAGGCGTGTGCCACCACGCCTGGCCAATTTTTTTGTGTTTTTAGTAGAGACAGGGTTTTACCATATTGGTCAGGCTGGTCTTGAACTCCTGACCTTGTGATCCTCCTGGCTCAACCTCCCAAAGTGTTGGGATTACAGGCGTGAGCCACAGCGCCCTGCTTCAGAAGTTTCCTTTTTAAGGATAAAATATTCTACAAGGTAGTTGGAAAATCAAGTTTTTGTTTGTTTTGTTTTTAGCTGGGCTTCTTGATACTCTAAATTCCAAGGTTCTGTTTATAAGAAAGAGAGGAGGCCAGGTGCGGTGGCTCATACCTGTATTCCCAGCACTTTAGGAGGCTGAGGCAGGAGGATCAGGAAGTCAGGAGTTCAAGACCAGCCCCACCAATATAATGAAACCACATTATAAAATAAAACATTTTATTTTATAAAATAAAAACCACTCTACTAAAAATACAAGCATTAGCCTGGTGTGGTGGCACATGTTTGTAGTCCCACCTACTTGGGAGACTGAGGCAGGAGAATCGCTTGAACCTGAGAGGCGCAGGTGGCAGTGAGCCGAGATCGTGCCATTGGACTCCAGCCTGGGAGACAGAGCGAGACTCCATCTCAAAAAAAAAAAGGGGGAAAGAGAGGAAATAGGACATCTGATGAGAAACTAGCTGTATAGCTGCCTTCTCCCTTCCTCCATGTGAGGACACAGTGAGAAAGCAGAATCTGTAAATCAGAAAGCAGGCCCGTAGCAGATACTGAACCAGCTAGTACCTCCGTCCTGGACTTTCCAGACTCCAGGACTGTGAAAAATACATTTTTGTTGTTTAAAAGCCACAGTTTATGGACTTTTGTTACAGCAGCCTTGAGAGACTAGGGCAACTCTTCACTTTCTCCTTCTTCCTAACCGGTGCCCAGCCTCCTCAGGGTCATGATGTGCTTCAGGGAATGCTTGTTCAGGCCAACAAGGTGGGCTCTCATTAGCTTAAGCTACTCAGGGCAATCACTTTCCTCTCATCAGTGATTCATTTATCATTTTGGACAATGAGATTTGAGGGGACAGGTACGAAGGAGCCTTAAGAAAAGGGTTCTTTCTCTCTAAAGAGAAACTTAAGGAGGTGAAGAGTGATTTTTCTGGCCTTAAGTGCTGTTGTGTGAAGATGTGATGTCTGGCACCATGAAGCCGTATTGTGAACATTAGGGGAGCTAGCCTGGGAGGACAAGGCCAGTATGCTGGGGCTGGAAGAATGAAAAGACAGAAGAAACATGTAATTCAGGAGGCCACTTAAATGGCTGAATTAGCTGGAGATACTTTTCTTCCAGATTTCTTGTTATGTGACGTGAAATCATTCTTATTGTTTAGCTATTTTGAGTTGGATTTTTCTACTACTTGCACCCAAAAGGATTCTGATACTTTTAGTTTTATTTATTTATTTATTTTTAATTTTTTTAGATGGTCCCTTGCTCTGTCATTTATTTATTTATTTTTAATTTTTTAGAGGGTCTGCCTCTATCACCCAGGCTGGAGTGCAGTGGCACGATCTCAGTTCACTGCAACCTCCACCTCCTGGGTTCAAGCGATTCTCCTGTCTCAGCCTCCCGAGTAGCTGGGATTACAGGCATGCGCTACCATGCCCTACTATTTTTTCTTTTTTCAGTAGAGACGGGGTTTCACCATGTTGGCCAGGATGATCTCAATCTCCTGACCTTGTGATCAACCTGCCTCAGCCTCCCAAAGTGCTGGGATTACAGGCATGAGCCACCACGTCTGGTGATTTTTCATTTTTTCTTGAAGTCAAGGTCTCACTCTGTCATCCAGGGCTTAATTGATTCTTTCTCCTCAGCTTCCCAAATAGCTCTAACTACAGGTGCTTGTCACCATGCCCAGCTTATGTTTTACTTTTTTGCAGAGATGGGGGTCTTGCGATGTTGCCCAGGCTGGTCTCCAACTCCCGGACTCAAGTGATCCTCCTGCCTCTTCCTCTCAGAGTGCGGGGATTGCAGGCATGAGCCACTGTGCCAAGCCCTATAAAATGGTTTTTAAAAATATATAATATACACTTATTAGAGACAAATAAGCTAGTGAATGAACCACTAAGGATGGCATTGGAGGTAAGCCTGCACTGAGAGGGAGGGAGAATCATTGTGCAGTTAGTTAAGGCAGTTGCTGGGTCCCCAGGAGCCAGTGCATTCACTTATATTCATATTCCCAGGCTTTGAAATGAGACTTAGCATATTTTATCAGGTAAAATACGGGAGAATTATGAAAATCGTGCAACCAAACACCTCCAAATTGTTGTCTGCCCAGGTCAGCTGTAAGAAAATGAGAAAATCCTGCATAAACAGATGTTATGAAAGATGATGTCTGCCAGAGCACAGGACTGTGGGCCATCTGCCACCACAAATCCTCCTCTGTTCCTTTGAAGAAAGCGCCATTTCCTTCTCTTTCCCCTCATAAGATTGACCAGCATAAACACTGCTAATAACGATATTTCAAAAAACAGTGCCACTTAGCTATTTTTAGCTTCCTCTTGAAGTTTTTTACTTTACATTTTGTTTGTTTTCTTTCTTCTTCTTTTTTTTTTTTTTTCTTGTTTTTGAGATAGAGTCTTGCTCTGTTGCCCAGGCTGGAGAGCAGTGGTATGATCTTGGCTCATTGCAACCTACACCTCCTGGGTTCAAGTGATTCTCCTGAATCAGCCTCCCGAGTAGCTGGAATTACAGGCGTGTACTAGCATGCTCAACTAATTTTTGTATTTTTAGTAGAGACGGGGATTTTACTATGTTGGCCAGGCTGATCTCAAACTCCTGACCTCAGGTCATCTGCCTGCCTAAGCCTCCCAAAGTGCTGGGATCACAGGCCTGAGCCACCGTACCTGGCCTTAAGTTTGTTTTCAAAGTGCATTTCCAACTTAAATAAACCGTCTCAGCAATGAAAGGTCTCAGGTTATTGCATTCTGATTGTCCAGGGAGTAGAGTAGGCAGCGTGTCTGGCTCCTCGGGGGATGCTGGATCATTCATTCAGCAAGCGTGCCTGCTTAGAAGACGATCTGCTGGCCAAGCAGACATGCTGCCACTTGCTGTGCATCCATCTCTGCCAGCGCCTCGAGACTGGGAGCCACCTCCTGACCGACGCACCAGACGCTCTCTGACCTTTCAAGATAACCCGCTAAAATATCATCTTTGAGGATTTTCTACTGAGATTCCACAGAACCTTTCTGTTTTGGTTCCCCAAGACTCTACCAGGAGTACTAAGATCATCCTTGTTGAAAGGGAGGACAGCATTTTAATCCTTTCTTTCCTTCAACAAAACATTACTGGGCACCTACTGCTTGCCAGCAACTGTGCGCCACAGACCATCTCAGATGAATCCCTTTCTAGTAGGGGAGCTCATCAAATACTAATACGTAGAAAAATGAACTAATTTGTAAACTAATGCGGAATTGAATAGTTGTATTTATTTAATTACAGTTAACAAAATAATAGTAATTATTAATCTATGGCAACTCTTATATAGTACTTATTACATGCTGGGTGATGTCCTCAGCACTTTATATATTAATTCTTTTTTTTTGTTTGTTTTTGAGACAGAGTTTCACTCTTGCTGCCCAGGCTACAGTACAGTGGCACAATCTCAGCTCACTGTAACCTCTGCCTCCCGGGTTCAAGTGATTCTCTTGCCTCAGCCTTCCAAGTAGCTGGGATTACAGGCACCCGCCGCCACACCCAGCTATTTTTTGTATTTTTGGTAGAGATGAGGTTTCCCCATATTGGCCAGGCTGGTCTCAAACTCCTGACCTCAGGTGATCTGCCTGCCTCTACCTCCCAAAGTGCTGGGATTACAGGTGTAAGTCACTGCACCTGGACTATATTAATTCATTTTATGCTTTCCTATTTTGCAAATGTGGGAACTAAGAAACCAAAAGTTTACATTTATATACATATGTATACACATATATATGTTTAATATCATATATTATATGATATTAACCATCGCAGCCAGCCAAGAATACGTAGAAATCTTGAACATCATTCTGTGCCATTTGAAAACCTTTAGCCGGGCACGGTGGTTGAAGCCTGTAATCCCAGCACTTTGGGAGGCCGAGGCGGGGGGATCACGAGGTCAAGAGATCGAGACCATCCTGGTCAACATGGTGAAACCCCGTCTCTACGAAAAAAATACAAAAAATTAGCTGGGCATGGTGGCGTGTGCCTGTAGTCCCACTACTCGGGAGGCTGAGGCAGGAGAATTGTTTAAACCCTGGAGGTGGAGGTTGTGGTGAGCCGAGATGGCGCCATTGCACTCCAGCCTGGGTAACAAGATCGAAACTCCGTCTCAAAAAAAAAGAAAAAAGGCCGGGCGCGGTGGCTCAAGCCTGTAATCGCAGCACTTTGGGAGACCGAGGCGGGTGGATCACGAGGTCAAGAGATCGAGATCATCCTGGTCAACAAGGTGAAACCCCGTCTCTACTAAAAATACAAAAATTAACTGGGCATGGTGGCGCGTGCCTGTAATCCCAGCTACTCGGGAGGCTGAGGCAGGAGAATTGCCTGAACCCAGGAGGCGGAGGTTGCGGTGAGCCGAGATCGTGCCATTGCACTCCAGCCTGGGTAACAAGAGCGAAACTCCGTCTCAAAAAAAAAAAAAAAAAAAAAGAAAGAAAGAAAGGAAAAAACCTTTAAATGTTTCCGAATCTTTGCTTCCTTAGTAAGTGTCCAAACGTAATTGAGCATCTCTGTAATGAGGACTGGCCTGACCAGGGCAACAGCTCTGAGCACAGTGACTTGGGTTTCGTTCGTGTGAACTCGCAGCCGTTTGGGCTGCACTTACGTGGACCTCAAGACTTCCTCAAAGTGGTGTTTCTTTGGTTGTGGTTTAAAAATCAGTTTTGAATATTAGGTTATTTTCTTGTGATTTACATGATTTCTAAAAATGGGGCACAAGGCCAAAAGTAAGAAAAAAAGAAGGTAGGCTTTGTATAACCTGTTTCCAGTGAATCAAGATTGCCCTGTCATTTTATATGCTTCCACAGAGGGGACCCTTGGAGGACCCATGACTCTGGCAGGTAAATAAAAGGCTTGAGTTAAGGGAAAATACTAACAGTCCAGTCAAATGTTTTGCATAAACAACAGTTTATGCAATGGCACCACTTGGAATTGATGCAGTTGGTTCATAGTCTGAGCAGAACAATCATAGCACATTAGCCCTCCTGATCTTTCAGGCATATTGGACTTCAATTGCTCACTGCTGGGGGCAAGGGAAGCCCATTTGATTGCTTTTTAGAGGTGAATACTCAGAGCTTTTCACAGAACATTCATCAGCAAGAAATGAACCGTTCAGGCAGCCTGGGCTACAATCTCCAAATTCCAAACTCCTTGAAGTGTGACCTTAATGTCCCTGAGCCTCAACTTCCTCATCTGTAAAATGGGCATAAAAACAGTAGCTGCTTTGCAGGGCTATCTTGAGTATAATGATTACATTGATGTAAAGGAGTTAGTTCAGACTGGGCACGGTGGCTCATGCCTGCAATCCCAGCACTTTGGGAGTCTGAGGGGGGCGGATCACGAGGTCAGGAGATCAAGACCATCCCGGCCAACATGGTGAAACCCCGCCTCTACTAAAAATACAAAAATTAGCTGGGTCTGGTGGCATGTGCCTGTAATCTCAGCTACTCCGGAGGCTGAGGCAGGAGAATCGCTTGAATCAAGGAGTCGGAGGTTACAGTGAGCCGAGATCACGCCACTGCACTCCAGCCTGGAGACAGAGCAAGACTGTCTCAAAAAAAAAAAAAAAAAAAAGAGTTCAGAGCCTGGGGTGAGTAAGGCCTCAGTTAGCACTTCTATTTGCTTCTGTTCCCATTATGTCCTTCCAAGCTCTTAGTCTGTGACCTCAGCGCTGCCATCCTCTGGCACATCTCTGGGTGACCTCAGAAGGAAAGGATGCATATCGCTAGGCTGGTTGTGTGGCGAGAAAGAAGACATCACACTGTGCCCTTGCAGAGAACCTACTCCTTACCAGGGGCTTTTGCTCTATGGCAGGGTTTCTATTTTATTCAAATTCTGTGACAGGTGATCCTTTGTTGAGGGGCCATCCTGGGCACAGTAGGATCTTTAACAGCTTCTCTGGCCTCTGCCCATGATCTAACAGTAACACATACCCTATGTACCCGGACAGGACGGACAAAAATGCCTATGGAAACATTTGCCCAATGTTTCTCTCAAGGCAAAATCACCCCGGGTGAGAACCTCTGGTTTACCGACATATGCCTGAATGGGAAAATGAGTCAAATGTTAGCGCTCACCTTTGTCCTTTTTTTTTTTTTTTTTTTCTTGACAGGGTCTCACTCTGTTGTCCAGGCTGGAGTGCAGTGGTGCAATCATAATTCCCTGCAGCCTCGAACTCCTGGTGTCAAGCAATCTTCCCGTCTCAGCCTCCTGAGTAGCTGGAACTATACACACCACCATGTGTGGCTAATTTTAAAGATTTTTTTGTAGAGATGGGATCTTGCTTGGCTAACCTCTAACGCCTGATCTCAACTGAGTCTCCCACCTTGGCCTCCCAAAATGCTGAGATTACAGGTGTGAGCACTGTGTTCTGCCTCAAACTCTTCAAAAATATATTCTTGGCCAACTTTTGAGATTCTTTTAGAGTGTTCGAAATTAGAGAAGAGATACGCATCTTCATTGATGGGAGAATGTAATTTTATTTTTATTTTTTTGAGATAGAGTCTCACTCTGTCTGCCCAGGCTGAAGTGCAGTGGTGGAATCATGGTTCACTGCAACCTCTGCCTCCTGGGTTCAAGTGATTCTCTGGAATAGCTGGGATTACAGGGGTGGGTCACTATGCCCAGCTAATTTTTGTATTTTTTAGTAGAGACAAAGTTTCACCATGACGACCGCTGGTCTCAAACTCATGACCTCAAGTGATCCTCCTTTTTTGGCCTCCCAAAGTACTGGGATTACAGGCATGAGCCACCAGGCCTGGCTACTTTTTTGAATATTATATGTGATTCTCATAAAATATTGCTACCTCCACAATGCTGTAGGAGCTGGCTCTTTCTTGGGGGTAAGCCACAATCTCATTCACCACAGGTTAGCTACACTAGCTGCTTTCTGATTCTCAAACACAAGCCCTTGTCTACCTCAGGACCTTGGCACTTACTGTCCCTCTGTCTGGAATGTCACCTCTGCAGACTACCTGTCACTGCCTGGCCTCCTTGAATTTCTATACATACGTGATTTCTTCAGGAAGGACCTCCTCTACACACTCCACCCCCCAGTTACTCTCTTTTTGGTGATCTGGTTTTATTCTTCATAGCACTCACCCCAACCCAATTTATTGTTATTTTTTAGCTTGTATATTGCCCATCTGCCCCTAAAAACATAATCTTCTTATCAAACATATTCATTTGTGTATCTGCAGTGCCCTTGCCCAGTATCTTGCCTGTAATAGGTACCAAATAAGTGGCCTCTGAATTTGCTGTTGACTCAGTGAATTTATAAATAGGTAATCAACATTTGGTTGCAGTCATCTTGGATTTGTAGGCAACTGAGTTTTGTTCATTTCCAGTTGCTAAGAGTTGTCTTTATTTGGGACGACAGCACCAAAACATTTCCTGTCTGGTGCACCATGAATATGAAGCTGAGATGTCAGGTGATACCAGACAAAGAATACGTCATGGCAGCTCTTTAAACATGTAAACATATTAAACACTCAGTGCCTCAGCCCCCGGCTCGTGGAGAATTCCATCTTTTAGCAGATGACAAGTTGGGGTTTACAGTCAAAGTCCACTTAGCAAATGTTTGTTCTACAACGTGCTTTCCTTTTGTTTCCTGTAAGTATGGCTTCATGCCCTGCCAGGATCTGAGGTCATAGAAACAGGAGGAGACTATTAACATATCAATGGAGGGATCTCTTTGGAATCCAGAATTTGGAATGATATTAGCATCTTAAGCTCAGAAGCCGTGCAGGCAAGCCTGCTTATTGATTGCCTTTAATTTCCCCTTAAAACAGTGTCTTTTTCTGAATAAAAGATTAATAGAGGAGGGCTCAGTTTGTTGCGTGATTTATGCTCATGTCCTGCCTCCCTTGCATTCAGAAGCGCGTTGCAAGCTTGTCCCCACCCCTGAGATGTTTGGATTCAGTTTCTCAAGAAAAATAGCTGCTGGTCACCAAAGCCTACAGCTTAATTGAATTTGTCTTTGTCCACTTAATCTTCATGCTTACAAAAAGTGGGGGTGGGAGGATTTATACAGAAGAGATGTACCTAAAATATACACACCATCATTAGGAGGGGGTGCTGAAGGAAGAGATAGAGGATGAAAATGAGGATGCCACTTAGAATTTTTGTGCTGCACTTCTCTTTGCTTAAGGCATTGATAAATACACTAGTATCTCCCCAGTATAAACATGAGAATCTAAAAAGTAAATTGTATTGTACCCGCTCTGAGCTGTTCCATCATTTTCGTTTTGGCTATAAATCTGTTTCTTTCTTTGAGGGAAGAAAAAGACACAAAAGGAAAGTGAAAATTTTTGTCTTGCATAAAGTTTGGGACCGACTTCTATAAATAATTGGCTGGCTATATATTGTGTCACCAATAATCATAACACTAATAGCAGCAATCAATTATCAGGTACTTTTTTTTAAAGTCATTGTATGAAATGCTTTATAGTCTTTGTTTTATTTAATCTTGACTCCAACATTCTTTTTTTTGAGATGGAGTCTCGCTCTGTCCCCCAGGCTGGAGTGCAGTTGTGCGATGTCAGCTCACTGCAACCTCCACCTTCCGAGTTCCAGTGATTCTCCTGCCTCGGCTTCCCAAGTAGCTGGGACTATAGGTGCATGCCACCACGCCCAACTAATTTTTGTATTTTTAGTAGAGATGAGGTTTCACCATGATGGCCAGGATGATCTCAATCTCTCATTATTTTTTCCAAGATGGAGACTTGCCCAGTTGCCTAGGCTGGAGTGCAGTGGTGCGATCTCGGCTCACTGCAACAACCACCTCTTGAATTCAAGCAATTCTCCTCCCTCAGCCTCCCTAGTAGCTGGGATTACAGGCATGCACCACTATGCCCGGCTAATTTTTGTATTTTTAGTAGAGACAGGGTTTCACTGTGTTAGCCAGGATGATCTTGAACTCCTGATCTCGTGATCCACCCATCTTGGCCTCCCAAAGTGCTGGGATTACAGGCGTGAGCCACCGAGCCCAGGCCACAATGATATTCTTATCCTAAATCAGCCCAACAATGCTGAAGGTTGGAGGCTGTGTGGGCAGTAGTCCTTTGAGTGTCTCGTAGTTCCCTTCTTTGATGGCGGATATAACGATGGACTGAATGTTTGTTTTCCCCCCAAATTCATCTGTTGAAATCCTAACCCCTAATGCGTTGGTATCTGAAGGCAGGGATCTTTGGGAGGGGATGAGGTCATGAGTGTGGAGCCTTCATGTGTAGGATTAGTACCCTCATAAAGGCAATCCCAGGGAACTCTTCCTTTCTGCTTCTTGAAGATACAGTGAGAAGTTGGCAGCCTGCAACCTAGAAGCTGGCTGTCACCAGAGCCTGACAGCAGTATCCAGAGGTCAGCGGAAGTCAGAGATCAGGATACCAGATGCTGGCATTCTCGTCTCTGACTTCCAGCTTCTAGAACTGGGAGAAGTCAACGTTTCTTGCTATAAGCTACCCAGTCTATGGTATTTTGGTACGGCAGCCCAAAGGGACTAAAACAGACATGTAGAATGATTTTTGGCCTAGTGATCAAAACTGTGCTAGGGTTAAGTTTCTAGAAGAAAGAATGAGATCAGCTTTTGAAAGAAAAAAGTGAAAGTGCTTGCTTTCTAGTTTGGAATAAAGATTTCTGATTCCCTAGTTCTATGGCTCTTGGCATTTCCCCTACACATTTCTAATTATTGCTTCATTTACTCAAATCAAAACCAAAACCAGAACAAGCCCCAAATCCTTCAGATCCCTCAAAAGATACCAGTCGAACACTGGCTTTGTGCAGACTCTGTGACAGGCACCTGGAATGAGGCACCACGACAGACAAAAGTCTTACAATCTAATCATATGGAAGCACATGCCAAACAATTTCACAAGCCATACTTTAATTACCACTTTTTCCACAAAACATTTTGTTACTATAATTGCTATTTTACTTACTTACAATTTTTGGCAACATTAATCAAACAATAAATTTCATCTGAAAGAACAAACCAGCAGAATAGACAAGGAAATTCACAAAGGGTAATAACAAAATAGTAATCTTGACATATTCAATACATTTGTAAACAAAACAAAGTTACATTGGCTTAAAATATATAGAAGTATCAATAGAAAAGCAGAGAAAGCTCTGGAAAGAATTCAACTCACTATATTAATTTTCATTTGGTTACAGTTTAATTACCATTTTTAACTTGCTGTGAAAAGAAACATATGGCCTGGCGCTGTGGCTCACACCTGTAATCCCAGCACTTTGGGAAGCTGAGGCGGGTGGATCACGAGGTCAGGAGATGGAGACCATCCTGGCCAACATGGTGAAACCCCATCTCTACTGAAAATACAAAAATTAGCTGGGTGTGGTGGCGCATGCTTGTAATCCCAGCTACTTTGGAGGCTGAAGCAGGAGAACAGCTTGAACGGTGGAGGTTGCAGTGAGCCAAGATCGAGCCACTGCACTCCAGCCTGGCAACAGGGCGAGACCCCGTCTCAAAAAAAAAAAAAAAAAAAAAAACCCAAAAAACAGCAACAACAAAAAACAAAAAGAAAAGGAAACATACATGGGTGCAGTAAGACTACGTCTGAGTTGCATCTTAACTTCAAAGCTACCCTGTCCACCTGTGATTCCTTTTCCATTTGCCTCACTGCAGTGTATTGGCTAAACATGTAGACAGGTAGATCTAACTACAGGGTTTCAGGTCTGCTTTTAGCCCTTCCTGGCTGTGTGACCTAGGCTAAGTTACTGAACCTATCTGAGCCCTATGTCCCTCAGCTGTTGAGTGAAAATAACAGAAGTACTGACTCCTAGTGTTATGAAAATCGAATGAGATGATCTGAGTGAAAGCACTTAGCCTTGGAATGGGGCACACAGCAGGTGCTCAATTAAGGCTAGTTGTTATTATTAGTCTCTGAAAGGGATCTCTACATTGTTCTCTCCCCCATGCCGAGAGGCACTGAATTAATTTACTCAAGATGCGGCAAGGAGCTTGATTTGGAGACTGACTTACCACTGACCTACCTCGGTCAGAGCCTGGACACTGTTCAACAGCTGTGTATCTTGGGGCAAGTCAGGCAATCCCCTGGAAGACCCCATTGCCCTCGTCTATAAAGGGAAGATAAATCCCTTTGACAATTAGAGTTATTAAGTAGAAAACACTTAGCTCAGGAAATGCCAGCTGCTGTTATTACTATTATTTTATTTTTTGAAATTGTATTGAAGCCTATTTTTTTTATCATACAGCTGCTGTTATTACCACATTATTATTATTTTAGGCTCTGTATGAAACATAATAATGTGTGACTGTGCCTTTTAATCCTACAGTTTTAGTGGTGTTTATGCATCAATTTGAAAGTGGAATTTCAAAGTCCACTGAAAGTCTGTCTCTGAAGAGTGAATTGTCTTTATCCCCAACGTCTCTCCCGAAAGCTCTTATTTAGTGAGTAAATTTACAAGACGGGTGCTAGATAAGGGATTCATGTGGAGTTTGTCCTTAAAACACTTCTTTAATCTCTGCAGTTGCTGTGGAATTTGTGTCATTTTTGCTTGGGTGATCAGATTACATTTCATAAACAATATCCCCTATGTTTAAAAATCTTTAAACAGCCACTTGGAAGTAGCTTGATGTGGACTACAGTTAATGCCTTGTTTAGTGTGGCTCTTCCATGGTAGACGGGGCTGACAATCAACTGTTTATGCCCGCGTCAGACTCCTAAGTAGGTAACTACATTTTTCACTAGTTTTTTGGTTTTGTAATATCCTCATATAGGAGAATTTTGGTACAATGATGGTTCTTGTAACCTTCCAAAAACTGGGATTATTTTTATTGTGCTTTTTGCCCCTATTAAATCTTGGTTTTCTTCATCCAGAACTTTCTTTCAAGACAGGGTCTCACTCTGTTGCCCAGGTTAGAGTGCAGTGGTGCAATCTCGGCTCATTGCAGCCTCAACCTCCCAGGCCCAAGCCATCCTCCCATCTCAGCCTCCTGAGTAGTTGGGACTACAGGTGTGTGCCACCACACCGGGATAATTTTTTTTTGTATATACATACATATTTTTTTTTGAGACAGAGCCTCTCTCTGTCGCCCAGACTGGAGTGCAGTGGTGCAATCTTGGCTCGATGCAACTTTCACCTCCCATGTTTAAGTAATTCTCCTGCCTCCGCCTCCCAAGTAGCTGGGATTACAGGCGTGCACCACCATGCCCAGCTAATTTTTGTAGTTTTAGTAGAGACAAGATTTTACCATGTTGGCCAGGTTGGTCTCAAACTCCTAACCTCAAGTGATCCACCTGTCTTGGCCTCCCAAAGTAATAAGATTATAAGTGTGAGCCACTGTGCCTGGCTGTAATTTTTTTTTGTAGAGATGAGGTTTCACCATGTTGGCCAGATTGGTCTCAAACTCCTGAACTCAAGTGGTCTGCCTGCCTTGGCCTCCCAAAGTGCTGGGTTTACAGGTTTGAACCACCGTGCCCAGCCAGAACTTTCAAACATCAAAATTGCCAGCTCACCCTGACCCTTCACCATCTTCATCACCCTGGTGTGAATGGGGAGAACTGGATATTTTAAAATATTTAACTGGTAAGTAAATAAAATATCCAGTTAAATATTTTAACTGGATTATTTATTTTCTCAACATGGCAAAACCCCCTCTCTACTAAAAATACAAAAATTAGCTGGGTGTGATGGAGCGCATGCATCTGGTTCTGTTCACTGCAACTTGGCCTGGCCTCAGGGTTTTTGCCCTCACTTTTCCCTGGGCCTCTACAGTTCTGCCCTCAGAGCTTTGCCTGGCTTTTTTTTTTTTTTTTTGAGATAGAGTTTGGCTCTTGTTGTACAGGCTGTAGTGAAACGGCACAATCTCGGCTCACCAAAACCTCCACCTCCCACGTTCAAGCGATTCTCCTCCCTCAGCCTCCCAAGTAGCTGGGATTGCAGGCATGCGCCATGACACCCACCTAATTTTGTATTTTTAATGGAGATGAGGTTTCTCCATGTTGGTCAGGCTAGTCTCAAACTCCCGACCTCAGGCGATCTGCCTGCCTCAGCCTCCCAAAGTGCTGAGATTATAGGCATGAGCCACCATGCCTGGCCCTTGCCTGGCTCTTTTCTAACTGTTCCTGTTCATCAAAAATGTCACCTCCTTTGTCTTGCTCAGCAAAAATGTCACCTGCTTCAGGAGCCTTTGCTGACGTCCCCTGTCCCGCTTCAGTGGCTTTGTAGCACTAAGCAGTATCTGGAATTGTCTTCTCTATTTGTTAATTCTAACGTGTTCTCCCTCTCCCCTAGAACAGGGTAGAATAGGAGCTCTCAGTCTCAACACTATTGACAGTTGGGCCCAGGTAACCTTTTGCTGCAGGGGCAGTCCTGTGCCTGTCAGGGTCTGTAGTTCGTCCCCGGCCTCCACTCACTGGATGCCACTAGCAGCTTCTCCTTGCTCCCACCAGCTGGACAATAAAAAATGTCTCCAGATATTAACACATGTTTTCTGGGGGAAGGGGGCAAAATCACATTGATCTAGAATTTAAGGTCTTTTTATTTTTCAAAGATGGAGTCCCGTTCTGTCGCCCAGGCTGGAGTGCAGTGCTGCAATCTCGGCTCACTGCAACCTCTGCCTCTTGGCTGCAAGTAATTCTCCTGCCTCAGCCTCCTGAGTAACTGGGATTACAGGCCTGCACCACCCCGCCTGAGTAATTTTTTGTATTTTTAGTAGAGACAGGATTTCACCATGTTGGCCAGGCTGGACTTCAACTCCTGAGCTCAAGTGATCCACCCACCTCAGCCTCCCGAAATGCTGGGATTACAGGTGTGAGCCACCCTGCCCGGCTAAAATATCCTTTTATGACTGCACCCAAATCTATTTAACGAGTTTTCTGTGGATGGATATTTGGGTTGTTTCTTGATTATTATAAAATGCTGACATGAATAACTTCAACGTACATTAGTTTCCTAGGCCTATCAGAAGGAAAAATCCTCGTATTATATGAAAGTACTGGGTCAAAAGGATGATACTGTGGAGAGATGTTGTGATGATTTCTTTGAGTAGGAGAGTTCAGTTTTCTAAGCATGGTATCAGTGTGGTGGAGGAAGATGAAAAATCCTTGGAGATAGAATCATCAAATGGAAAGAAGGTGAAATTTAAAAGTGGGCTGAAGTCTCATGAACCCGGGAGAGAGGAAGACAGGGGAGTCAGAGATGGGGTGGGGTGGGCGGCCGGGCAGCGAGGACCACACAGATCTAATGAGAAAGCCCATGTTGAAGATGGGTAAGGAGCTTTAAGAACGTCCTCCATTTCCTCCAGACCCTTGGTCAATTTCTGCTACATTCAATTCAATTGGGAGAAAATGTTCAAGTCTTTGCAAGACTGGAGACACTGAAGACACTGGCGATATGCATACTGACACTAATGACTATCACTAATAGGGTCTAGTGATATTCCCAACTTACAGATGAGGAAGGCGAGGTTCAGAGATGTTAGGCTAACTCCATGGCTGCCTGTCTCCTAAACCATAGAGCAGGGACTTGCACTGATATCTGTCTGATTTTTTTTTTTTTTTTGAGATGGAGTTACACTCTTGTCACCCAGGCTGGAGTGCGGTGGCACGATCTTGGCTCACTGCAGCCTCCACCGCCTGGGTTCAAGTGATTCTTTTGCCTCAGCCTCCCAAGTAGCTGGGATCACAGCTGCCTGTCACCATGCCTTGCTAATTGTTGTATTTTTAATAGAGATGGGGTTTCACCATGTTGGCCAGGTTGGTCTTGAACTCCTGACCTCAGGTGATCCACCTACTTAAGCCTCCTAAAGTGCTGGGATTATAGGCGTGAGCCACCATGCCCGGCAATATCTGTTTGATTTTAGCTCCTGTTTTTTTTTTTTTTAACTACTCTGCCATAGCACTTCTGTTAAAGTTATTAGGCAACAAATAAACAAATCTTATTTTAGTATTAAAAATACAAAAAATCATGCTAAACGATGCCCAGGGCTTCTGTTATTATAACCTATGCTTCCTTCTTGTGCCTTTAAAAACATTCAATCATTGCTGTTTATATTGTCTCTATTTAAAAATTTCAAACCATCCCAGCAGAGCTTGCCTGAAAACTGTTAACACTGAAACATATAGGTTAAATTCATACAAGCTGGCCTTATGATAGTCTTTCCTGCAAAATGCACAGTGAATTGCAAATGTTTGCATTTCCCATTAGCAAGTAAATTAGCATCTCTAGAAACAGTAGTTTTCTCTAGACCAGCATTAAATGTCTGTTTTGTTCTTTTCCTTTTGAGACAAAGCCCTGCTCTGTTGCCCAGGCTGAAATGCAATGGTGTGATTTCAGCTCACTGCAACCTCAGACTCCTGGGTTCAGCGATTCTCTTGCCTCAGCCTCCTGAGTAGCTGGGATTACAGGCAACCACCACCACACCTGGCTAACTTTTTTGTATTTTTAGTAGAGATGGTGTTTCGCCATGTTGGCCAGGCTGGTCTTGAGCTCCTGACCTCAGGTGATCTGCCCTCCTCCTCCTTCTCCCAAAGTGCTGGGATTAGAGGTGTGAGCCAGTTTTGTTCTTTTTGAGTTGCTTTTATCTTTCACTTACTCTTCACAATTGTGTGTGACCTCTTCCCCAGTTGCAGGGCTGGTTATAACCTCCTCCATCAAGCCTGAATTAATATTTACTCTTTGCTTCCTGGACCATATCCTTGAATGCTTGCATCCTAACATCCAGCAGGACACCTCCATACCGACTTTTTTTATCCTGGCAGATCACAGACTGATACTTCCAGCACTCTGGGAACAAATTCTTCTACAGGACAAAAATGCATGGCTGCTAGGAAGCTCTTGGTGCCTGAAAACATCTATCAGGATTCAGAGCACAGGTGTGTGTGTGCACGAGTGTGTGCACATGAGTGTATGTGTGCATGTGTGTGTGTGCATGAGTGTATGTTGGATTCTTATAAATTTATTAATTTATTTTTGGGAGTTTTTGGAAAAGGTAGCACAACAGCCTCACAGAGAACACTTCCCTGTTCAGGGAAGTATTAAATAGAAAATGAGTGGGCTGGGCACAGTGGCTCACACCTGTAATCCAAGCACTTTGGGAGGCCAAGGTGGGCAGATCAACTGAGGTCAGGAGTTCAAGATCAGCCTGGCCAATATGGTAAAACCCCTTTTCTACCAAAAATACAAAAATTGAACGGGCATGGTGTTGTACACCTGCAATCCCAGTTACTCGGGAGGCTGAGGCATGAGAATTACTTGAACTTGGGAGGTGGAGGCTGCAGCGAGTAAAATCGTGCCACTGCACTCCAGCCTGGGTGACAGAGCGAGACTCTGTCTGAAAAAAAAAGGGAATGAGTGAATCTTTTTGTATTCTGAAAGGTGTCATCTTGCTGCTCTGATTTGAATTTCTACTTAGCCTCTCGGTTCTTCAGCGAGATCCATTAATCTGTGAAGGCAGGAGGCGGACTGGTGTAGGGCAGAGGTCAGCCCACAGGTCAGTCTGGGTTGCTGCCTAATTTTGTAACTTAGAGATCATGTTTGAGCTGCATATTTCTTTTTCTTTTTTTTTTTTTTGAGATGGAGTTTTGCTGTTGTTGCCCAGACTGGAGTGCAGTGGCACGATTTTACTCGCTGCAGCCTCCACCTCCCAAGTTCAAGTAATTCTCATGCCTCAGCCTCCCGAGTAGCTGGGACTACAGGCGCGTGCCACCATGCCCAGCTAATTTTCTTATTTTTAGTAGAGATGGGGTTTCACCTCGTTGACCAGGATGGTCTCGATCTCTTGACCTCGTGATCCACCCGCCTTGTCCTCCCAAAGTGCTGGGATTATAGGAGTGAGCCACCGCGCCTGGCCAAGTTGCGTATTTCAGTAGGATTTTGCCATGCAGAAGAAAGAGGAAGCAAGAACATTCTAAGATGGCCTAGCAAACTGCAGTCTGGGGCCAAATCTGCCACACTGCCTGTTTTGCCTGTTTGAGTAAATAAGATTTTTTATTTCAACGCTGATACACTCATTTATGTGTTGTCTATGGTTGTTTTTGCTCTATAATGGCAGAGACTAGATGGGCTCCAATGACTAAAATATTTATTCTCCGGGATTTTACAGAAAAAATAAAAAAATTCCACCTCTGGTGTAAGGCTTAAACATTTAGGCTATGAATCAACAGCCTGTGTTCAAATTCCAGCTCCACCAGTTGACTTCTGTGTAACCTTGGTTACACACTTATCAAATGGAAATATGAATTCCTTTGGGTTGATGTGAGGAGTAAATTCAGTAATCCTGGTAAGTGCTTACTCAGTGATACTTATCATGATTCATCTAAATTAAAGATTTTCAGAGGCTTCCCATACTCTTGATGCCCTAGGTTATAATTATACTAGATGTTTTCTGTCCTTAGAAAAATTAAACATCTAAAATATTTGAGGAATTTGGGCAGCCACCTTTCCTGTTCCAGGAATGAAAGGTTCGTAAAATACTGGCAGTACATTTTCAGTATATTTGATGTTGATTAATAGAGTCATGGAAACTTAGAAAGTCTCCAGGGGTGTGCCGTGGGACCCTGTCTTTGATCTACCCTGGATATCATTTTGACTCAGGACTAAGGTTTTCAGATGAAATTTCTAGGAGATAAAATACTGGTATTATAGGATCAAGATCCACAATGGCCTCCATAACTTCAAGTGAAGCACTGAAAGAAATAAGAGAGCATTTATCAGGGATTGATGTAGATTCTGGCATCAATTACTCACGTCTGGGAATGGGGAGACTTGGCCAGACGGCAGTTCTTGGGAAGTAGTTCTGGGGCTTCTGGTTGGCCACAAGTTCAATTGGAGCCAGATGCACACAGCTGCCAATAAGCAAAGGATCTTAGAGTGCATTAATGGAGCCGGGATATGCCTTGTGGGCCCCAAGGACAATAAAGAAAGAAAACAAGTTGAATGAGCCAGGCAACCCTTGTTTGCAGAATGGAGGTTAGTTATGGAGACAAAGTGCAATTTTTAATGAGGATCCTGCCAAAGGTTCATAGGTTGAGGGGAAGGTGGGGGAAGAGGCAAGATGATGAGTCATCTGGGAATTATGTCATAATGAGGAATGGCTGAAGGATTCAGGGATGCTTCCCAGGAAAACAGATGACCACAGGGAAGAAAGCTTTGGGAAACCTCTGAAAGTCGTACAGAAGGAGGTGCCTTGTTATCTCTATTGTTTTGGCAAAATTTAGAGAGAATACATGTGGGGTACTTATCTCTTGGGATATCAGCACAGCTCATGATGGTTCTTATACCCCTCCCCGGAGGTCACTGTCTCAGCTGAGGGAAGTCCCTGGAAGCCATATTTGTTCTTCATAACCCTGTTGAAGCTGATCCAGCAAGAGATGAATGCCTGCTGGAAACCAGAACCGTAGAGTTCTCTCCCCCAGGGCACACGAAAGTCGCCTTAAGGACTGTCAGTCTGCCTCTTTGTATAGTTGGATCTGTAATGTATAAATCTGAGCACAAGGGTAGACATTTTTCACCATCACAGTGTACCAGCAGAGAAAGTCAATCTACAGTGAAAAGAACGGGGCCAAGATGCAGAGAAGCAGGAATGAAAAAGAGGCCAGTCCAGGCACCAGGGCTCACACCTGTAATCCCAGCACATGGGAGGCTGAGGTGGATGGATCACCTGAGGTCAGGAGAAAAAAAAAAAAAGAAAAACAGAAAGTCTTGCTGGCTGGATTTTTTCTTTTCTTTTTTTGAGACAGAGTTTTGCTCTTGTCCCCCAGGCTGGAGTGCAATGGCACCATCTTAGCTCACTGCAACCTCAGCCTCCCAGCCTCCCACGTTCAAGTGATTCTTCTGCCTCAGCCTCTTGAGTAGCCGGGATTACACGCAGGTGCCTCCAGTCCTGGGTAATTATGCGTTTTTAGTAGAGATGGGGTTTCTCCACATTGGTCAGGCTGGTCTCAAACTCCCAACCTCAGGTGATCCGCCCACTTCAGCCTCTCAAAGTGCTGGGATTACAGGTGTGAGCCACCACACCCTGCCTGGATTATTTTATTTATTCACTTATTTTTTTGTAAATATAGGAACTTGCTATGTTGCTAAGGCTGGTCTTGAATCCCTGACCTCCTGTCTCAGCCTCACAAAACACTGGGATTACAGGCGTTCGGCCACCATGCCCATCCTGGGCAGCTTCCTTTTAGCTTCCCATCTCCTGGTTTCGGTTCTTCCTAAGGCCTAATCACCTTCCTGGACTGGGCTTCATGAGATTAGCTTTTCATTCTTGGTATACATTCTCCCTTTTTACTTCTGCTGGTTCAACAAGGTTTCTTCATGTACAACCGAAAGCGTCATAGCTATTTCAGAGTACAGCAGAAAGTAGCTCAGTATACGGAAGGTGTGATGGTGAATCTGTGCAGCCGCAGAGAGAGTTACTTCAAGAAGCAAGGCTATTTCTGTTCCTGGGAGCACATAAGTAGAAGGCAAATAACCCTAGATAACTGGGAGGTGTAATGAAAGAGCTCGGACTTGAACTTCAGTTCACTTGGGATTAATTTTAAGCTCTGCCACTTTCTAGCTGGGACCTTGAGCAATGGTCTTAACTTTTACTGAGCCTATTTCTTTTTTGTTTTGTTTTGTTTTTTGAGACAGTGTCTTGCTCTGTCGTCTAGGCTAGAGTACAGTGGCGTGATCTCAGCCCACTGCAGCCTCTGCCTCTCAGGTTCAAGCGATTTTCCTGTCTCAGCCTGCTGAGTAGCTGGAATTACAGGCACCCACCACTATGCCCAGCTAATCTTCGTATTTTTGGTAGAGATGGGGTTTCACCGTGTTGGCTAGGCTGGTCTCGAACTCCTGACCTTAGGTGATCTGCCCACTTCAGCCTCCCAAAATGCTGGGATTACAGGCATGAGCCACCTCGCTCAGCCTACTGAGCCTTATTTCTTGGGCAAAATGGGGAGAATACAGCATACCTCATAGAATGGTTGTGAGGATGAAATAAGCTACTTTGTTAGTTTCCTATTGCTACTGTAAGAGATTGCCACAAACTTAATGGCTTAAAACAAGCAGAGGCTGGGTATGGTGGCTCACACCTATAATTTGAACACTTTGGAAGGCTGAGGTGGGCAGATTGCTTGAGCCCAGGAGTTCAAGACCAGCCTGGTCAACATGGTGCTACCCTGTCTCTACAAAAAAAAAATACACAAAATTAGCCAGGTGTGGTGGTGCACACCTGTGGTCCCATCTACTTGGAAGCCTGAGGTGGGAGGATCTCTTGAGCCTGGGAAGCAGAGGTTGCAATAAGCTGAGACTGGCACTACTGTACTCCAGCCTGGGTGACAGAGTGAGACTTTGTCTCAAACAAAACAAAATGAAACAAAACAAAAATTTAGGCCAGGTGTGGTGGCTCACTCCTGTAATCCCAGCACTTTGGGAGGCTGAGGCAGAGGGATCCAAGACCAGCCTGGGCAATACAGCCAAACTCCATCTCTACAAAAACAAAAATTAAAATAATTAGCCAGGGATGGTGGCACACACCTGTATACCAGCTACTATGGAGGCTGAGGTGGAAGGATCGCTTAAGCCTAGGAGTTGAAGGCTGCAATGAGCTGTGATCGCATCACTGCACTCCAGCCTGTATGACACAGTGCACAGCGAGACTGCAGCTCAAAAAAAAAAAAAAAGAATTTAATTCTTAATTAGGAGGTTGTTAATTAATTAATTATTTTGAGATGGGCTCTCACGCTGTTCTTAATTAGGAGGTTATTATTTATTATTTATTTATTTATTTGAGACCGAGTCTCACTCTGCTGTCCAGGCGGGAGTGCAGTGGCGGGATCTGGGCTCACTGCAACCTCCACCTCACGGGTTCAAGCGATTCTTGCACCTCAGCCTCCAAAGTAGCTGGGATTACAGGTGTGTACCATGGCTGGCTAATTTTTGTATTTTTAGTAGAGACGGGCCTTCACCCTGTTGGCCTGGCTGGTCTTGAAGTCTGTTTTTTGTCTTTTTTTGAGACGGAGTTTCGCTCTTGTTACCCAGACTGGAGTGCAATGGCACGATCTCGGCTCACCACAACCTCTGCCTCCTGGGTTCAAGCAATTCTCCTGCCTCAGCCTCCCGAGTAGCTGGGACTATAGGAGCGTACCACCATGCACAGCTGATGTTTGTATTTTTAGTAGAGATGGGGTTTCACCATGTTGACCAGGATGGTCTCGATCTCTTGACCTCGTGATCCACTTGCCTCGGCCTCCCAAAGTGCTGGGATTACAGGCATGAGCCATCGTGCCCGGCCATTATTTTTAATAGGATTCTTTTTGATGAATGGTAAGATTTCCATGAGGGGTCTTAAAGAACAAAGATTCAGTTGATCTTGGTTTCCAAACCTCACTTCATCATTTAACTGTGTGATGGTGGGTGAGGTTAATGTGCCTCTCTGAAGCTGTATCCTCACCTGTGAAGCGTGTTCAGTTTTCTGGTATGGTTTCCATGACAGTAGGATTGTAGGCGGAAGCACTTTCTCCAGCACCACACAAGTATTACTTGCAATTCATATAGATAATTCACCAAAACATTAACCAGCAGGTTAACAGCACAGAGACTGTGACCCTGTCGTGGACAAAAAGTTGAGATTAGATGCAAAGTTTCCAGCTAAAACTAGGCACCTCTCAGGTCTCTAGGCTGGAGCCAAGTCACCACAGCACAACTTCAAATGTCCTGGAACAAAGACAGACATTGGCTGTCTGGGAAGCAGCTGTTGCTGTGCCTGGGGGTGACTGACAGGCATCATTTTCTTGAGTTGCTAGCTCATGGTCAAGGTCTGCTTTCTAGAGTGGAGACCTAGATATGCAAGTCACAGCAAGTCAGGCTTGGGGGACCCGGTGTTAGCTGTGGTTGGATCACCCATCATGGATGGCCTTAGGACTTTTTTTTTTTTTTTTTGAGATGGAGCCTCACTCTGTCACCCAGGCTGGAGGCTAGTGGCGTGATCTCGGCTCACTGCAACCTCCACCTCCCGGGTTCAAGCAATCCTCCTGCCTCAGTCTCCAGAGTGCCTAGAGGCACTGAAACGAGCCAACACAGAGTTTGTACTGCAGTGTGACAAAGGCTGTGAATTAGGTAACATAAAGGATATTTCATGTAGCTTTTAGTTTTCATGGAGGCCCAGGGTGTGTCTAATCTGCTACTTTCTTCTTTCTCTCTTCCTCTCTTCCTCCCTTCCTCTCTTTCCCCCTTTCTCCCTTTCTCCCTTCCTCCTCTCTCTGTCTCTCTTTCTCAGGGTCTCACTTTGTTGCCCAGGCTGCAGTGCAGTGGTATGATCTCAGCTCACTGCAACCTCAACCTCCTGAACTGAAGCGATCCTCCCATCTTAGCCTCTCAAGTAGCTGGGACTACAGGTGCACCACCACGCCTGGCTAATTTTGTTTATTTTTTGTAGAGGCCAGGTCCCACTATATTGCGCAAGCTGGTCTTGAACTCCTGGACTCAAGCAGTCCTCCTGCCTCGGTCTCCCAAAGTGCCCGGATTATAGGCATAAGCCACTGCACCCAGCCTTAATTTGTCAAGAAAAGCCTGGAAACTAGATTTTTATATCAGGGCTTCTCATTTTGAAATATTGGCAAAAAATTTAAATATTATTTCACTTGGCATAATGTCCTCAAGGTTCATTCATGTTGTAGCATTTTATTTTATTTTTTGAGACTGAGTCTCACTCTGTCACCCAGGCTGGAGAGCAGTGGTGTGACCTGCAACCTCCACCTCCCAGGTTCTGGTGGTTCTCCTGCCTCAGCCTCCTGAGGAGCTGGGATTGCAGGTGCGCGCCACCCCACCCAGCTAATTTTCCTATATTTAGTAGAGATGGGGTTTCACCAAGTTGGCCAGGCTGTTCTCGAACTCCTGACTGAAAGTGATCTGCCTGCCTCAGCCTCCCAGAGCGTTGGGATAACGGGTGTGAGCCACTGCAGCCGGTCACGATGTAGCATTGTAATGTTGAATAATGTTTCATTATATATATGGACTGTTTTTTGGTTTATTCATTCATCTAATGATGGATATTTGGTTTGTTTTGACCTTTTGACTATTTTGTCTGAAAACAAAAAACAAAACGAAACAAACCCCAAAACCAAACTACAAACCAACAAACAAAACCCAGATCTCTCTGAGTTTGTGCCATGCCCCTGTGCTTTTTCTCATTCATCTGGGCCTCTGAAAAACAAGAATGCTATTATGACCACTTCACAGCGGGATAGTTGGTGTCATAGGGCTTCTACGTCATGTGTTAGCCGGAATTTGAACCCAGGCCATCCCAGTGTGCAGGTTTACCTGTAGGCACAGCAGCCTCACAGATGTCACACCACACTCAGCGTTTGTGAAATGTATCTCAACTTTTGTTGTCATGAAAAATTTCCCACAAGTACTTTCTGCAGTATATAGTACTTTTCTTATATATATATATGCATGTGTGTGTATATATATATATATACATATATATATATATACATATGAATATATGATGGAGTTTTACTCTGTCGCCATGCTGGGGTGCAGTGGCATGATCTCAGCTCACTGCAACCTCCACCTCCCAGGTTCAAGAGATTCTCCTGCCTCAGCCTCTCAAGTAGCTGGGACTACAGGATCATGCCACCATGCCCAGCTAATTTTTATATTTTTAGTAGTGACATGTTGTGATATGTTGGCCAGGATGGTCTTGATCCCTTGACCTCGTGATCTGCCCATTTTGGCCTCCCACAGTGCTGGGATTACAGGTGTAAGCCACCGCACCCAGCCACAAAATAGTTTTTTTTTTTTTTTTTTAACTGAAACAGTCATTTTAAATGGAAACCAGAGTTGTGGTTACAATTACATAGTCCGACACAAAAAAACCCCTGGTGGATCAGGAGTTGGAAGGTTACATAATAATGAGGGTAAGACAGGGTAGAGGAAGAAAAGCTGTTCTAGAACTTGGGGAGCCAGGCTAATACGGCCTCTCCCTGTAATCCTGTCTGTGCTCACCCTTGGAGTCCATCTTGACAGGGCCAAAGCCACCTCTGTCCTCACCACCTGGCCCCCTCAAAAGACTTCAGGGTCCCCACCACGGCCCCGGTAGCTGCCTCTATCATAGCCTCCTCTGCCACCACAACAATCATCTCCACAGTTACCGCCCAAATGAGAGCCTCCCGGGCCCCCTCCCGGGCCATCTGGTTTACGGGCCTTACACTGGTTGCATTCATTCCTCCAAGAGAAGTTCATGCTCTCACAGGTGGGATTAGGACATTTCCAGTCAGCAGCTCATTGCTGTCCTTCACTGCCACCACCTCCACTGGGAAATTCTCCCTGGCCACTGCCACCACTGCCACCGCCTCCACAGCCCATGAGTTCTCCTCGTCCTTGGCCTCCAAGGCCATTGCCATCACCCCGATTAAAGTCTGCCTGGCAGGTAGCAAACACCGCCCACCATCACTATTCCAGGGATGGGTATACCCAGTCTCTATTGATGATGTCTCCATGATTTCATGTTTATACTATTATATTAATGAGGTGAATAGCATTGTCTATATATATATTTGCATGCATTCTCATTTTTTTTAAAGATAAATTCCCAGAAGTGGAATTGCCCAATGAAACAAAATAAAAGACTCCAAATCATTCGATACACACTGCCAAGCTGGCTCTCAGAAAATTGTGCTAATTTACATTTCTAACAACAGTATATAGAGTGCTTTCTTCTGTATGTTCCCAACACTGGTTATTAACAATGGAAATTATTTTGCAAATCTTATAGTTCAAAACATTCTTCTTATTATATATTACCTTATTATTTATGATATCTTCTGGTAAAGTTGAAATACTAACCATACCAAGAGTGGGCAAGAATGTAGAGAGACTTGGCCAGGCACGATGGCTCACTCCTGTAATCCCAGCACTTTGGGAGGCCAAGGTGGGTGGATCATTTGAGGCCAGGAGTTCAAGACCAGCCTGGCCAACATGGTGAAACCCTGTCTCTACTAAAAATAAAATAATTAGCTGGGCATGGTGGCGTGTGCCTGTAATCCCAGCTACTCAGGAGGCTGAGGCGGGAGAATCGCTTGAACCTGGGAGTTGGAGGTTGCAGTGAGCCATGATTGTACCACCGTACTTCAGCCTGGGTGAAAGAGTGAGACTTTATCTCAAACAAACAAACAAACAAAAGAGTAGGGTGTGGTGGCTCATGCCTGTAATTCCAGCACTTTGGAGGCCAAGGTGGGTGGATCACCTGAGGTCGGCAGTTCAAGGCCAGCCTGACCAAAATGGTGAAACCCGTCTCTACTAAAAATACAAAAATTAGCTTGGCATGGTGGTACATGCCTGTGGTTACTACTCAGGAGGCTGAAATGGGAGGATTTCTGGAGCCTGGGAAGTTGAGACTGCAGTGAGCCATGATCATGCAACTACACTCCATCCTGGGTGAGAGAGAGAGACTGTCACAAAAAATAAATAATAGGGCCAACTGTATTGAGGCCCTATGTAGGTTCCGCACATACAGTTGGCCCTATGTATGTGTGGATTCTGTATACATGGATTAAATCAATTGCCAACTGGAAATATTTGCAAAAAAAAAAAAAAAAAAGATGATTGCATCTGTACTGACCATGTACTGATTTTATTTCTTGTCATTTCCTAAATAATTCTGTAAAACAACTATTTACATAGACGTAGATGTTATAAGTAATCTACAGATAATTTACTGTGTACAGGAGGATGTGCAAAGGCTATATGCAAATATACCTTTTTCTTTTGTTTCTCAAGACAGGGTCTCGCTCTGTTGCCCAGGCTGGAGTACAGTGGCACAATCTTGACTCACTGCAATCTCCACCTGCTGGGCTTAAGCTGTCCTCCCACCTCAGCCTCTCAAGTAGCTGGGACTACAGGGGGACGCCACCTGAGCTAATGTTTGTGCTTTTTGTAGAGATGAGGTTTTGCCATGTTGCCAGGCTGGTCTGGAACTCCCGAGCTGAAGTGATCTGCCTACCTTGGCTTCCAAAATACACTTTTTTCTGCCAAGAACTTGAGTCTCTGAGGAGGATTTTGGTGTCTGTGGGAGGTCCTGGAACCAATCCCCCAGAGATATGGAAGGACAACTGTATTATATATAACGTTCTCATTGTTTTAATTATTGATGTTGCTGTTGTTTACTAAGCAGGGGCACCGAATATGGTCAGGCAGGCTGCCAATCGCACAGTTCTCCAAATAGACATCCAAATAGACTGGGATGTGAACCACACCCCTTGGAGCTGTGGAATGTGGCAGCCCCACCAATGAGCTGAACATCATGGCATCCATTGATCAGCCTTTTATGTTTCTTTTTACAAGTATTGCCTTTTATTTTGAGGATTTTACATCTGTAAGCTCTCTTTATATAGGATATTAGGCGTCTGTCACACACGTTGCAAAGATGTTTTCCGGCTTTGCAGTTTGGAGTTGACTTTTGACACCAATGAACTAGTGACAATTACTTCTGATCCGATAACTTATTTGTTGGCAAAGTGCAGTCCTGTGAATTTCTTTCTCGGCACCTAGGATCATGGCTTCAGCATCTGTTCTTCTAGAAAACAGGTTTGTCCAGGAACTTGTATCTGTCATCTTCCTTGTGATTTGTTTGATCAAGTACATTGTCTGTAGAGTTAAGTTGCTGCCGGCTTTCTGGTCACATGCATTAGGCTTTACTAGGCGTTCTGAAGTGCTTACAGAACCTCGCTCTGTAGTAAAAGAACTGTCAAAAGTGCTTCTTTTCTTTCCTCCTTCTGCTTTTATTTTAGTTTGTTGAGGTCCTCCCATAATCTGCCTCCAGGTTAAATGCTTTCCATTATCTTTTCGCATCTAATTCTTATAGCCTTGTGATCCTAGGTGTGGTTACTTCCGTTTTTTTTATTTAAGGAAACTAACTTGCAGAGAAGTAAAAAAAAAAAAAATTTGTGCCCAGGATCACATGGGGAGTAGGTGAGGAAAGTGACTTTTGAACTGATATTGGACAGACTCCAAAAGTCAAGCTCTTCACCTTCACCCTACTACTGCCAACTTACTTACCCTGGCTTTCAACAGGTTGCTTGTGTGTTTTCTCATCTTTTAACCCTGATAAATAGATTTGGTGCACAATAGGACTTGAGATCTATTGGGTTGAGGAAGAGAAAGAATATTCTGTGTGGGGTGTTCTGAGGAGGTGTTTCCAAAATGTTTCCACCTCAGCTTCGGACACAAACATACAATGAATGAGCTGGGCGTGGTGGCTCATGCCGGTAATCCCAGCACTTTCAGAGGCTGCCACAGGTGAATCATGGGGTCAGAAAATCGAGAGCATCCTGGCTAACATGGTGAAACCCCGTTTCTACTAAAAATACAAAAAATTAGCTGGGTGTGGTGGCACGTGTCTGTAGTCCCAGCTACTCAGGAGGCTGAGGCAGGAGAATCTCTTGAACCTGGGAGGAAGAAGTTGCAGTAAGCTGAGATTGCGCCATTGCACTCCAGCCTGGGAGACTCCATCTCAAAAAAAAAAAAAAAAAAAGAAAAGAAAACATATAATGGATGAAAAAGCAGGAAGGCAATAAGCTTACTTCGTTACGCGCTCTTTGGGCAATCAGGTTGTACATGGTGCCACTACGAGCAGTTTCTCATCCTCAGCACTAATGACATTTTGGGTGGATAATTCCTTGTTTCCTGAAGCTGTCATGTCCATTGGATGTTTAACAGCATCCCTGGCCTCTACCCTCTAGATGCCAGTAGTGCCTCCGCCCCTGCTGTGACAATGGGAAATGTCTCTAGACATTGCCAAATGTCCTCCAGGAGGAAGAATCGCCCCTGGTAAACAACGACTGGCCTCTGATTAATAAAGACTTAACAATGCCTTTCACAGCTCCAGAGAAATAGCCATAGATTACAAGCCTAATGAAGATACACTGGGGAGGCTGGGCGTGGTGGCTCATCCCTGTAATTCCAGCACTTTGGGAGGCCGAGGTGGGCGTATCACAAGGTCAGGAGTTCGAGACAAGCCTGGGCTGCACAGTGAAACTCCGTCTCTAATAAAATTATAAAAATGACCCAGGCATGGTGGCGGGTGCCTGTCGTCCCAGCTATTCAGGAGGCTGAGGCAGGAGAATTGCTTGAACCCGGGAGGCGGAGGTTACAGTGAGCTGAGATCGGGCCACTGTACTCCAGCCTGGGTGACAGAGCGAGACTCTGTCTCAAAAAAAAAAAAAAGATGCACTGGGTCATGTATTTCTCTCCTTCTCTCGCTCTTTTTTTTCCCCACTATCAGAACTTCCTAGTGGAAGTTAAATGTTTGATTAGCACACTTAGAAACCTGAGAAATGTTTATTTAAATATGTGGTTAATGCAAAGAAAACATTTTTATCATTCTTTTCTCATTACAGATCATTTGTATTGAACTCACACTGTTTGCCAATCCCAATGCTAAATCCCTTAATGCTTGTCATCTCATTTATGACTCATGGCTTTTAAAAATAGACATGAATGCTATGCCCCTTTTACTGATGAGGAAACTGAGATTTACGAGATTAAATAACTTCTTTAAGATCACTGAGAAAGATTAATATAGCTGAAAACTTAACCCGTTTGTTTTACAGTGGGGTTTATTTACACTACTGACTTCCAAAATTAATATTCATTTACAGTAGAACAACTAAACATAACTGTTAAAAACAAAATGAAGACTATAAAGTCAGTGCTAATCTCACCACTCAGCAATAATCCGTATTGACATTTTGCTATGAATTCATTGAGTCTGCCTTCTCTGCATTTAGAAACATATGCTTTAGAAAAAATGAAACATGTTTAATATCCTAGGTTTTCTCTTTATATTTGGGATGACTTTTCCATCACGATGTTAAATATTCTTTACTAAGCACCATTTAAAAGGGCTATATAAAAATAAAACAATTAACTAGGCATGGTGGCAGATACCTGTAGTCCCAGCTACTTGGGAGGCTGAAGTGCAAGGTTTGTTTGAGCAAAGGAGTTAGGGACCAGCCTGGGCAATACAGTGAGATCCCCATCTCTAAAAGAATAAAAATAATTAGCCGGGCATAGTTCCAACTACTTGGGAGGCTGGGGCAGGAGGGTTGCTCGAGCCCAGGAGTGGAGGCTGCAGTGAGCTATGATCATGCCACTGTACTCTAGCCTGAGTGACGTAATGAGACCTTGTCTCAAAATGAATAAATGCATAAATAAATAAAAAGGCTATTTCATACTCTACCAGGGAACATTTAAACAGTCTCCCACTGTCAGACATTCTGGTTGTATTTTTTTTCCTCCCTCCCTCTCTCTGTCTCCCACCCTCTTGCTTTCTTTCTTTCTTTTTCATGTTATTTACACAAGATAAATTCCTAGCAGTGAAATACTGGAGTAAAAGTAATCATATGTATTTTTAAGAGTGCCGATGTCATCAAAAAGTGATATATTTTTAAGGCTCGTGATGCATACTGTCAAATGCATTACCCCAAAGGTTGTACTGATTTACATTTTAGCTGCGTTGGATGGATGGATGGATATACTTTTTTCCTCCGAAAAACAAAGGGCTTCTAACTAATTAAAAACAAACAAATATGGCCAGGCACGGTGGCTCACGCTGTAATCCCAGCACTTTGAGAGGCCAAGACAGGTGAGTTATCTGAGGTCAGGAGTTTGAGACCAGGCTGGCCAACAATGGAAAACCCTGTTTCTACTACAAATACAAAAATTAGTCAGGTGTGGTGGTAGATGGCTGTAGTCTCAGCTACTTGGGAGGCTGAAGCAGGAGAATGGCTTGAACCTGGGAGGTGGAGGTTGAGTGAGCCGAGATGGTATCACTGCACTTCAGCCTGGGTAACAGAGTGAGACTCCATCTTAAAAGCAAACAAACAGAAAAATACACACACATATGCATATTCACACACACACAAATGCATGCTTGTAGCTATCACCAAGAAAGCCATATTGGCTTTTATTTGCATTTCTTTGACTGCTAGTAATATTTCTTTATGAAACATGAGAAATTTATGCACTTAACAAGAAGTAGTGGGGCAGTACTAGTTAGACTCTGAAATATGAGGAATAGTCAGATCCATCTCATAGATAAAAAAGCGTGTAGACCTAAAATGTTAATGTGTATGTTTAATTATGCGACATAAATGCAAACCAATGTAGGAGAATAGGTTTAAATTCCCTACAACCGTAGTTCTTATATATCTCATACATCTGAACCCTAAGACAAAAACAAATTGACAAATTAATACAAAGAAAACTATGAGGACTTTGAAACCCAAATTAGCAGCAAGAATTTAATATGCAGATGAAACAGCTGCACAGAAGTGAAATCTCTGTAAGCAGTGTGGACGCTTTGTCACCTCCCATTCTGAGTCTGCAATGACTCAGCCCATCCTCTACTTTTCTCCTTAATCACAAAAAACAAAGGCTTCCTCCAGGCACAAATGCATACTTTACATGCCCACCCTGCCTCTTTCTTCTTCCCATTCACCCCACAAGGAAAGTAATATAACTCCGGGTCATTTATTTTAAACCCAAGTAAACAATCAAGTGGGATGTTTAGTTAGCATAAGGAAGGGTGATTTTTAGATCATTGGCAAAAGACAATTGAAATGTAAACTACTTTCTTATAGGGAACTAAAACCCACTTAGCTAAACTTTGAAAACAGACCAAGGATGAGACAGACTGAGCCGATCGGAGCCACAGTGTTCTTATCTGTGAAATGGAGCAAATAATAGCTACCTCATAGATGGCAGCAGATTGAGTCAGAATAATGCAGGTAGGTTGCTTATGACATACAAACTATTATTAAAACATGTTTTCTATTCATCAGTTGGTTTCTTAGAAACAACTCAGACTTTTGTCTTTTAAAAAAAATTTTTTTGAGACAGAGTCTCACTCTGTCTCCCAGCCTGGAGTACAGTGTCGAAATCTTGGCTCACTGCAACCTGGCCTCCTGGGTTTAAACAATTCTTGTGCCTCAGCCTCCCGAGTAGCTGGAATTACAGGTGTGTGCCACCATGCCTGGTTTATTTTTTTGTATTTTTAGTAGAGATGATGTTTCACCATGTTGGCCAGGCTGATCCCGAACTCCTGGGCTTGGAACTCTGCCTTGGCCTCCCAAGGTGTTGGGATTACAGGCACGAGCTACTGTGCCCGGTATCTCTTTTTGGCTGTACCTCTTTTTTCCTCCCTGTATCTATCCCCTTTGCACGTATTACCTTTGTGATCCCTTCCATGAAGAAGTGAGATCTGTTTCCCACTCCTTGACCAGCAGCTGGATTTTTGTCTTGTTTTGGCCCACAGAATCCTGTTTTCTTTACACGAGAAATGTTTCATTCCAAAACAAAACCACAGATTATTTTAAAAGGCCCCAAAGCAGGAGATCTGTGTTTCCTGATGCCCCCATCCCTGAATTTGCTCCACTCAGCCAAGGGCTAGCTGGAGTGTTTCTACACCAAGATTTTTGTTCATTTACATTGATACAATTCAGTTGCACAGAGCGCTTCTTAATCTCTCTGCTCAAATAACTGGATGCGTTTCAAGTGATTTTCTAAGTGAGAGAATCAGTGGTTTCTACGCAGCGTAAACACTGGGAACCTGATTCACAACTTTCTGCGTGGAGTCTGACTTTGACAGAAGGTTCCCTATGGATCTTGATTTTCCTTCCTGGCATCTGACTCCAGGAAGGTGGCGTCTGAGCCACCTCCTGCCAACCAAGTCCTGTGAAAATAAAGCTGGACCCATTCAAGGCAAAACTCCCCATAGCCCCAGCAAACTGGAATGGATTTATATGCACATTTTGTTGATATTTCCTGCTTGTCTCTTGAACATGTAAATGAATGCTCCTCCCTTCTGTAAGAAGCAGGGTCAGGTAAGGACACACTTAGTGCTTACAGGTTTCCCCAATCTCCCAGTCTCACACTTCCCTAATACCTTGACTCATGCAGCCTCACGCTAAACCCTGGCAGTTCCTCCAAATCACTTTTTCTTTTTTTTTCCTTCCTTCCTTCCTTCCTTCCTTCCTTCCTTCCTTCCTTCCTTCCTTCCTTCCTTCCTTCCTTCCTTTCTTTCTTCTTTCCTTTCTTTCTTCTTTCCTTCCTTCTTTCTTTCTTCCCTCCCTCCCTCTTTCCCTCCCTCCCTTCCTCCGTCTCTCCCTCTTTCTCTTTCTTTCTCTCTTTCTCTCTTTCTTTCTTGATGGAGTACCATACTGTTGCCCAGGCTGGAGTAGAATAGTGCAATCTTGGCTCACTCCAACCTCCACCTCCTGGGTTCAAGCGCCTCTCCTGCCTCAGCCTCCCCAGTAGCTGAGATTATAGGCACCCAACACCAGGCCCAGCTACTTCTTTTGTATTTTTAGTAGAGACAGGGTTTTCACTATGTTGTTTAGTAGAGACGGGTTTTCACTGGTCTTGAACTCCTGACCTCGTGCTCCACCTGTGTTGGCTTCCCAAAGTGCTGGGATTACAGGCATGAGCCACTGCATCCGGCCTCCTCCAAATCTTTCTAAGAAATTATTTTGAAGTGAAACTTTATTTCATTGTTATTATTAATTGGGGTCCAATTTTGCATACAGTAAATTGCAATTTTTTTTTTTTTTTTTTTAGTTTGAGATGGAGTTTTGCTCTTGTTGCCCAAGTTGGAGTGCAATGACATATTCTCGGCTCACTGCAACCTCTGCCACCTGGGTTCAAGCGATTCTCCTGCCTAAGCCTCCTGAGTAGCTGGGATTACAGGTGCACACCACCACGCTCGGCTAATTTTATGTTTTTTTAGTGGAAACAGAGTTTTACCATGTTAGCCAGGCTGGTCTCAAACTCCTGACCTCAGGTGATCTGCCTGCCTCGGCCTCCCAAAGTGTTGGGATTACAGGGATAAGCCACCATGGACGGCCAAATTGCAAAGATTTTAAATGTAGTTTTATGTGTTTCAACAAAGCTCTACATCCTTGTAACCACTGCTCCGATTGATACAAGCACTCTTTGGTCACTAGATATTCCCTTATGGCTCTTTCCAGTAATAACCCATCCTCTCCCTAGGTTTTCATTTCTAACAGCTCAGTCTGACCAGTTTTCTAACTTCATGTAAATGGAACCAGACAAGGCCGAGCGTGGTGGCTCAAGCCTGTAATCCCAGCATTTTGGGAGGCCGAGGTGGGTGGATCATGAGGTCAAGAGATCAAGACAATCCTGGCCAACATGGTGAAACCCCATCTCTACTAAAAATACAAAAACATTAGCTGGGCCTGGTGGCACACACCTGTAATCCCAGCTACCCGGGAGGCTGAGGCAGGAGAATTACTTGAACCTGGGAGGCAGAGGTTGCAGCGAGCCGAGATTGCACCACTGCACTCCAGCCTGGAGCCTGGAGACAGAGCAAGACTCTGTCTCAAAAAAAAATGTCACCAGACAAAATGATCCCTTTTGTGTCTGGCTTCTTTCAATATTGAAATGCTTTTGAGATGCATCTGCGTTGTTATGTATGTCCTTAGTTCATTTTAAAATTACTTCTGAGCCATGGTTTTTTGTGCTGCTATACAGATAAACCGTTTTAACAATTCACCCCTTGATGGACATTTTATTTTATTTTTCCAGTTTTGGACTTTTATGAATAAAGCTGCAATGAACATTTCCATATGCATGTATATATTTCTTTTTGGAAATGTGTGTTTATTTCTCTTGGGTAAATACTTGGAAATGGAATTGCCAGGTCAGGGGGTAGAGGTGTGGTTAATGTATGTATAAGAAACTGTCAAACTGTTTTCCAAAGTGAAGAATGTACTTGATTTTGAACTTGTGATTAAATAATGTTCTGCATTGCCTGCCCTTTATTACACAATAACTTTTTTTTTCTTCTTTGGGTAAGAGAGAGTGTAAAAATGGCTGAATCTCTTTTTTCTTCCCTGTGTCCATCTGCTTCGCACATATTTCGTATGATACCTTCTATGGAGAAGTGGAATCTATTTCCCATTCCTTGAATGGCGGCTGAGCAGCTGGATTTTTGACTTGCTTTGGCCAACAGAATGCAGTAGAAATAACAGTGTACCAGCACCAAACTCCAGCCTCGGGAGACCTCATGAGAGTCTGTTTATATTTTGGAATGCCACTACTGCCATAGGCACAAGCCTGACCTGGCTAGATGGATGGGAGACCTCATGGAGAAGGGTCCAGTTGTCTCAGCTAAAGCCAATATAGACCAGCCTACTTCCTGACATATGAGATAGCTCTGTCTGGATTAGCAGAAACACCTACTCAACATGCAGCTGATTACAGAAGCATGAGTGAGCTCAACTTTAAAGGGAAGGACCCATTGGTAGAACCCACAAACTTATAAACAATAGCAAGGCCGAGCACAGTGGCTCACACCTGTAATCCCAGCACTTTGGGAGGCAGAGGTGAGTGGATCACCTGAAGTCAGGAGTTTGAGACCAGCCTGGCCAGCATGGTGAAACCCCATATCTACTAAAAATACAATAATTAGCCGGAAGTGGTGGTGGGTGCCTATAATCCCAGCTATTTGGGAGGCTGAGGCGGGAGAATCGCTTGAACCCAGGAGGCAGAGGTTGCAGTGAGCTGAGATCACTCCAACCTGGGTGACAAGAGTGAAACTCTGTCTCAAGAAAAAAAAATAGTTTGGAGGATTAGACGAATAATTGAAAGAGCATGAACAAAGCTAATAATAAGGCTCAATACATTCTTCCTCTAGTAATAATAATGCTAAACAAAACCGCCACCTGTTCTTTTTACCTTAACACATTTTCTTACAGTAAAATCTTCTATGGCTTTAGGACTAGAAAGGCCTGGACATGCTCAAGACTCGTCCTTCCAGTTTGGAGTATGAGTGCATTTTCCTTCAGCAGACATTTCATCACCACATGGTCTAGTGATTTATTTTCATTGATTGAGAAAAACCTATGACAAATGCAGAGTTGTCAAATCTCAAGTGCTTTTGCCATGGATTTGGAGTTTATGGTATTACAATAGCCTTGCCAATGCCTTTAAAAGCTAGTGGTACGTGAAAAGCAAGATGTGTTCCTCTGGCTTACAGGTGACTGTTTTGTGTGTATAACAAATCATAGGATCTTTTTCCTGTGATTTCTTAGCTTCTGAGACCCATCGCCTTTCACTGTTGCAAGGGACTATGGGCAATCGGCTGAAAGCTACTGACAAATGCCAATACTAGCCTATGATACAAGGCCCTTCATAGCCCAAGCTTCCCTTACGCTTGCTTAATTTTGGCAGTTGTCATGCCTCTAATTTCACCTGCTACCACCACTGCGCTTGTTTTTGTTGTTGTTGTTGTTGTTTTGAGATGGAGTCTTGCTCTGTCACCCAGCCTGGAGTGCAATGGCATGATCTCAGCTCACTGCAACCTCCGCCTCCAGGGTTCAAGTGATTCTCCTGCCTCAGCCTCCTGAGTAGCTGGGACTACAGGCACCCGCCACCATGCCTGGCTAATTTTTGTATTTTTAGTGCAACCAGGTTTCACCATGTTGGCCAAGCTGGTCTCAAACTCCTGACCTCAAGTGATCCACTCACCTCAACCTCCCAAAGTGCTGGGATTTCAGGAGTGAGCCACCATGCCCCGCTTTGCTCATTTTGTTCTATCTAGGCTGGGCTTTCGGTTCTTCAACCAAGCAAAACAAGTTTTTTTTTTTTTTTTTTTTTTTGCTACTTCCTCTGCCTGGGAAGCTTGCTCCTGGCTCTTCACACAGCCAGCTCATTTTTCCCTTCAGATTTGTGCCCAAATACCACCAAAACCGCTGAACACGGAGGTGGGAGGAGATGAGCAATGAAACCATTCCTTACATGGCATTTCCATGACACAGAAAAATCACTGCAGGAGCACAGATGATAGCAACAAAGTGTAGGAAAATCACTAGGAAGGGATGACTTTCCACTCTTTATTTCCTTTGTTATTCCCATTTTTAAATTTGATTTAATTTTTCTATTTTTAATTTTTGTGGGTGCTTAGTAGGTATACATATCATGGGGTACATGAGATGTTTGGAGACAGGCCGCAATGTGAAATAAGCACATCGTGGAGAACAGGGTATCCATCCCCTCAAGCATTTATCCTTTGAGTTAGAAACAATCCAATTAAAGTCTGAGTTATTTAAAAATGTACGATTAAGTTATTTTTGACTATAGTCACTCTGTTGTGCTATTCAATAGCAAGTCTTATTCATTCTATTTTTTCCTTTTCTTGTACCATTTCTATTTTGTTTTTTAGAAACAGGGTCCTACTCGGTCACCCAGGCTGGAGTGTGGTAGCAAGATCACTGCTCACTGCAGCCTGGAACTCCGGTCTCAAGTGATCCTCTCCCATAAGCCTCCTGTGAGGCTGAGACTACAGTGTGCGTCACTATGTCTGGCTAATTGTTTTTTTTGTTTTGTTTTTTTTTTTTTTTTTTGAGACAGAGTTTCGCTCTTGTTACCCAGGCTGGAGTGCAATGGCGCGATCTCGGCTCACCACAACCTCCACCGTCTGGGTTCAGGAAATTCTCCTGCCTCAGCCTCCTGAGTAGCTGGGATTACAGGCACGCGCCACCGTGCCCAGCTAATTTTTTGTAATTTTTAGTAGAGACGGGGTTTCACCATGTTGACCAGGATGGTCTCGATCTGTTGACCTCGTGATCCACCCTCCTCGGCCTCCCAAAGTGCTGGGATTACAGGCTTGAGCCACCGCGCCCGGCCCTTTTTTTTTTTTTTGAGATTGAGTCTTGCTCTTTTGTCCAGGCTGGAGTGCTGTGGTATGATCTCGGCTCACTGCAACCTCTGCCCCACGGGTTCAAGCGAGTCTCCTGCCTCAGCTTCCCAAGTAGCTGGGACTACAGGCACACACCAACATGCCCGGCTAATTTTTTTTTATTTTTAGTAGAGACGAGGTTTCACCATGTTGGCCAGAATGGTCTTGATCTCATGACCTCGTGATCTGCCAGCCTTGGCTTCCCAAAGTGCTGGGATTACAGGAGTGAGTTACCACGCCTGCCCTGTTAATTAAAAATAAAATTTTATACAAATAGGTCTTGCTATATTGCCCAGGCTGGTTTCAAACTCCTGGCCTCAAGCAATCCTCCCACCTCAGCCTCCCTGAGTGTTGGGATTACAGGGATGAGCCACTTTGCTTGCCTTTAAAATTTTTTTTTAATTGTGATAAAATGTACAAAGCATGACATTTACCATTTTAACCTGCACTCCAGCCTGGGTGGCAGAGTGAAACCCTGTCCCCAAAATATACATATATAAAATAAATAAAATAAATTTCAGTTTGTAGAAGTTAAAACTTTTAAAGATTGTGTTTAATAACCAGCTTGTGAAATTCCTGAAAACTTAACAACCAGCTCTTGAGTGCTGGGATGAGCCCAGGGTTCAGCAATCTTGAGCCAGAACTCCAGCCCAGGACTCTCAACTCCACAGTCCTCCTCTGTATCACTGGCCCCACAAGCCTTCCTGACTCAGTTCACCTCATCAGTGACCTTATCACAAACTGTGGCAGAACCCAGGCCTCCTAACCACTCTCCCCACTTTAGAAACGTGGCTGAAGAGTTTAGAGGCCTCCACCTGTAGCCCCAGCTACTCAGGAGGCCAAGGTGGGAGGATCGCTTGAGCCCAGAGGGTCAGGGCTGCAGTGAACCGAGATTGCGCCACTGCACTCCAGCCTGGATGACAAAGCAAGACCCTATCTCAAATAAACAAACAAACAGCAGCAACAACAAAAATCTGTGACTGAAAAATACCTGGGAACATTGGCGGTGTTTTGTAGCAAGTCCAACTCTTATTGATTCATTTTGGGTCAAATACACACAAAATTTGACCTTCTCCAAGGCCATTCTACATTTGTTTTTTTTTTTTTCTTTGAGATGGGATCTCTATACCCTAGGCTGGAGTGCAGTGTTATAATCTTGGTTCACTGCAACCCCTGCCTCCTGGGTTCAAGTAATCCTCCTATCTCAGTCTCCCAAGTAGCTGGCACTACAGGTGCATTCCACCATGCCCGGCTAATTTTTGTATTTTTAGTAGAGATGGGGTTTCACCATGTTGGCCAGGCTGGTCTTATACTCCTGACCTCAGGTGATCTGCCTCTCTCAGCCTCCCAAAGTGCTGTGATTACAGGCGTGAGCCACCATGCCCAGCTTCCTTGATACAATTTAGATAGTTGTCCCATCTAAATCTCATGTTGAAATCTGATCCCCAGTGTTGGAGGTGGGGCCTAGGGGGAGGCGTTGGGGCCATGGGAATGGACCCCCAATGAGTGTCTTAGTGCCATCCTTGCTGTAGTGAGTGCGTTCTCACTCTGTTATTTCCCATGACAGCTAGTTGCTTAAAAGAGCCTGGCACCTCTTCCTATCTCTCTTGCTTTCTCTCGTGTCACGTGACCTCTGCACACTCCAGCTTCCCTTTCCATTTCACCATGAGCAGAAGCCACCTGAGGGCCTTACCAGATATAAATGCTGGTGTCATGCTTCTTTTATTTTTTTCTTTTTTTGAGACAGGGTCTTGTTCTGTCACTGGGGCTGGAGTGGAGTGGCATGATCATGGCTCACTGCACCCTTGACCTCCTGGGCTCAAGCAATCCTCCCGTCTCAGCCTCCCGAGCAGCTAAAATCACAGGCATGCATCACCATGCCTGGTTGATTTTTAAATTTTTTACAGAGACAGGGTCTTGCTCTGCTGCCCAGCTGGTCTCAAAGTCCTAGATTCAAGTGGTCCTCCCACCTTGGCCTCCCAAATCTTTTCTTTGTAAATTACCCAGCCTGTGGAATTCCTTTGTAGCAACACAAAAGGACTTAGACACTCCTACTCTATTTTCTCTGATGGTCTGGGATGTATGTGTTTTGTTTTTAACAGCGTTTTTGAATATGTAGTTCACATATCATGTCATTAATCTATTTAAACCGTACAGTCCAATGGTTTTTTTTTGAGATGGAGTTTCACTCTTGCTGCCCAGACTGGAGTGCAATGGCATGATCTTGGCTCATCGCAACCTCCGCCTCCTGGGCTCAAGCAGTTCTCCTGCCTCAGCCTCCTGAGTAGTTAGGATTACAGGCATGCACCATCACGCCCGGCTATTTTTTTGTATGTTTAGTAGAGATGGGGTTTCGCGGCCAGACGTGGTGGTTCACACCTGTAATCCCAGCACTTTGGGAGGCCGAGGCGGGTGGATCACGAGGTCAAGAGATCGAGACCATCTTGGTCAACATGGTGAAACCCCGTCTCTATTAAAAATACAAAAAATTAGTTGGGCACGGTGGCGCGTGCCTGTAATCCCAGCAACTCAGGAGGCTGAGGCAGGAGAATTGCCTGAACCCAGGAGGTGGAGGTTGCGGTGAGCCGAGATTGCGCCATTGCACTCCAGCCTGGGTAACAAGAGCGAAACTCTGTCTCCAAAAAAAAAAGAGATGGGGTTTCACTTTGTTGACCAGGCTGGACTCGAACTCCTGACCTCAGGTGATCCATCTGCCTTGGCCTCCCAAAGTGCTGGGATTACCGGCATGAGCCACTGTGCCTGGCCAATCCAATGGTTTTTAGTACATTCACAGAGTTGTACAACCACCACCACCACCATCTACCTCAGAACTTTTTCATCACTTCAAAAAAGCTCAAACCCTTCAGTTATTACCCTCTTCCTTCACAACCTCCCACCCCTAAACAACCACTAGGTACTTTCTGTCTCTAACGATTGACCTATTCTGGACATCTCATGTAAGTAGAATTATATAATATGTGGTCTTTTGTGACTGGCTTCTTTCACTTACTGCAATGTTCAAGGTTCATCTACATTACAGCATGTGTCAGAACCTCAGTTCTTTTTATGGATGAGCAATCGAAATCGTATGCATGTGCCACATTTTGTTTATCCTTCATTCTGTGATGGACATTTGGGTTGTTTCCACTTTCTGTCTATTGGGAATATTGCTGCTATAAACATTCATGTGCAAATCTTTGTGTCAACATAGGTTTTTATTTCTCTTGGGTAAAATACCTAGGAGTGGAATTGCTGGGTGATATGGTAATTCTATATTTCACCTAACAGGGAACTGCCAGAATGTTCTCCGAAGCGGCCATACCATTTTACAGGACCACAGGTGGTACAGGAGGAGTCTAATTGCTCTACATCTTCAACAACCAGAGTCTGCCCATTTGCCTGTTTATCATCTCCACCTGGGGAACGTATGTGGCCTGAAGGTTGGAGCTGCTCACCCCGGTACACCTCTCCCACCCTGGAACACAGTGGATGATGCATAGCAGATGAATGAGTAACATCCCTCTTCTTCTCCTAGAACCTAGCATAGCACTGGGCAGATGAAGAGCTTTGGAAATTGTTGAAACTTGAAAAGTCTGGTGGTTGTGGAGTTTGTTTGACATGCATACAATGTGCATTTTTTTTTTTAATGAGACCAAATTTTGTTTTTGTTTTCCAGGCTGGAGTACAATGGCGAGATTCGGCTCACCACAAACTCCACCTTCCAGGTTGAAGTGATTCTCTTGCCTCAGCCTCCTGAGTAGCTGGGATTACAGGCATGCGCCACTACACCTGGCTAATTTTGTATTTTTAGTAGAAATGGGGTTTCTTCATGTTGGTCAGGCTGGTCTCGAACTCCCGACCTCAGGTGATCCGCCCACCCTGGCCTCCGAAAGTGAGGGATTACAGTTGTGAGCCACGATGCCTGGCCCTGACTAATTTTTTTTACATATTTGGTAGACATGGGGATCTTACTATGTTGCCCAGAATGGTCTCAAACTCTTAAGCTCAAGTGATTCTTCTACCTTGGCCTCCCAAATTTCTGGGATTACAAGTGTGAGCCACCAAGCCTGGACTATTAATATATGAATATAAGGATTAAGTGAAGTGATATACAATCACCCCTTCAGTACCTCCCCTCCTACTTAAAATAAAATCCAAAGTCAAAGAAACCAGGATGCCTGGTTATCCCAATTCTAGGTTACTTGACCCTCAAAGCTCAGATGCAATAAAGATGCCCAAAACCTAGAAGAAAAGGACTGGAATTCCAGGAGGTCCAAACTTACTTTCTGAATTCGGCCAAGGAGAAACAATATCCTGTAAAGAGCTTGGCAGCTAAGGGAGAAGCCAGCGGTGGTCCTTATCAACACTGACCATCTATAGAATCATCTAAATTGGGGCGCTCGTACAGATAACACAGATACTATTAATAACTACATGGGGACTGCAAGCATTAACCAGGACGGTCCTTGGCAAATGGAGCTGCAGGCTCACCCCAGTGTATCTATTTGCAGGATCCGGAGGGCCGGCCTCCTCAGCAAGCCTCTGGCACATGTTTGAGTTGCTCTTAGGCTGTTAAACTCTAGGTGCTCTCATCAAAGTGTTTTTCTGATAAGACATTCGAAGTCTGCTGAGAATAATCCAGTTGAGATGAATGTGTTCTCTACTCTGTGTCCATTGTTACAGTTTTCAAGCTTCAATAGCTACCTGCCTCAGGTCTCCTCTGTAAGTCACCAACAACCCCGTTTGATTGTATTAAAGGCACTGGAATTTCTTAGGTCAGAAAGAACTGGCATAACTGATATAGAGATAGTAGTTATTATTTTCTCAGCAGCTGTTCCACACCAGGCACTGTTCAGAGTCATTTCGGCATCATGATCTTCCCTGGAGGTGGTTGTTGTCAGACCCATTTTACGGGTGACACTCAGGCTCAGAGTAAATAAGGAACTTGTGTGAGGTCACATAGCCTCTAAGGCGCAGGCGTGAGAATCTGAATCTGGGGAGGTCTGACAGTATGTCCTGGCTCTTTATCTGTGTAGTCTTTTTCTTGTGTGGAGGTCTTTGATCTGCCCCCTCTGGAACCCTGGGGTTAATTGATCTCTCCACAGGAATCCTTAGCCAGGTGTCCACAGACCCCCAAGCAATCCTTGAATAGAATTTATGATACATTGATTAACATACAGACACACAAAAACACATACACGCTCTAATCTGCATTTTCTCATTTTTCTCCTTTCTTTTATTTATTTCTTTTTTGAGACACGGTCTTGTTCTATCACTCAGGCTGGAGTGCAGTGTCGAGATCCCTCTGCCTCCCAAGCTCAAGCGATTCTTGTGTCTCAGCCTCCTGAGTAGCTGAAACTATAGGCATGTGCCACCACACCCAGCTGATTTTTGTAGTTTAAGTAGGGTTATGCCTTTTGGCCAGGCTGGTTTTGAACTCCTGACCTCAAGGGATTGCCCCCCTCAGCCTCCCAAAATGCTGGGATTACAGGTGCCCAGCCCATTTTCCTCCTTTGGAATATAGGCAAACCACAGCAGAATTAGCAGTCCTTGAGACTGTGTCACCAATGGAAACCAGATAGTTTCATATTACACCAGAGTTGCAAATAATAGGAAATATCATTGATAGTTATTGCTATTGCAAAATGAATCCCCACTGCATCTTGTCACTTAATGTGTTAATAAAAATGCACAAATATTACCATATTATATATTTGATTTAACATGTTTAGGGGAACTTCATTTTAATGTAACTGGATTTTTTGGCAAGCCTGTGCGTTTTCTACATGTGTGAAACCATTGTCCTGAGAGCAGAGCCACAGGCTTCCTCAGATGCCAACAGGGTCCATGGTACAAAATGATGGAACTACTGCAAAGACTTGAGGAATAGGCCACTTGTTTATTTATTTATTTTTTTTAGACGGAGTTTCACTCTTGTTGCCCAAGCTGGAGCGCAATGGGGCAGTCTTGGCTCACTGCAGCCTCCACCTCCCGGGTTCAAGCTCTTCTCTTGCCTCAGCCTCCCGAGTAGCTGGGATTACAAGTGCCGACCACCACGTCAGCCAATTTTTTGTATTTTTAGTAGAGACAGGGTTTCACTAGGTTGACCAAGCTGGTCTCGAACTCCTGACCTAAGGCAAGGCCACCTGCCTTGGCCTCCCAAAGTTCTGGGATTATAGGCGTGAGCCACTGTGTCTGGCCATAATTCCCTCCTTATGTGCAAAATTTCATATAATTTCTCCATAACATCACCAAAACCTGCACGTGTAAGTAAAGAAAGCCTTAATGGAAATTTCTCATTCATTATTTCTTTTCTTTTCTTTTTTTTGAGACAGAGTCTCTGTTGCCCAGGCTGGAGTGCAGTGGCGCCATCTCAGCTCACTGCAACCTCTGCCTCCTGGGCTCAAGCAGTTCTCCTGTCTCAGCGGCCCGAGTAGCTAGGACAACAGGCACATGCCACCAAGCCCGGCAGATTTTTATATTTTTAGTAGAGACAGGGTTTTTACCATGTTGGCCAGGCTGGCTGAACTCCTGACCTCAGCCTCCCAAAATGATGAGATTATAGGTATGAGCTCCTGTGCTCAGTCCATTTATTTCTTAAATGGACATTAATTGGGCACTTCCTGTGTACCAGGCCTTGTGAGTGGCATAAGCCATACAGGAGGGGATGGGACAAACAGAGATGGAAGTCCCAGCTTTCATGGAGCTGACATTATAGGAAGTCAAGGCAACAATCAAACAATAATCACACATAGAATTAGCTAACCCAAGCGTGACAAGCTGTGGCAGAATGCACTGGGAATTCTTTAACCAAGCACTGCTTGTCTAAGATCTGAAGAAGGACTGAGTGCCAACAAGGCAGAGAGGGTTAGGCAGAGCAGCCCAGGCCCAGCAGCAGGGAGCTGGAGCTGGCTCTCTCAGGCTCACCAGAGCCAAGTATTACATTTTCAGGAATTTTGTGATCTGATTGTTAAACACAGCCATTATTAAAATTGTTATAAGGCTCATGCCTGTAATCCCAGCACTTTGGGAGGCCAAGGCAGGCAGATCACAAGGTCAGGAGATCGAGACCATCCTGGCCAACATGGTGAAACCCTGTCTCTACTAAAAAAACAAAAATTAGTTGGGCATGGTGGCGCAGACCTATAGTCCTAGCTACTCAGGAAGCTGAGGCAGGAGAATCGCTTGAACCTGGGAGGTAGAGGTTGCAGTGAGCCAAGACTGTGCCACCACACTCTAGTTTGGGTGACAGAGCAAGACTCTGTTTAAAAAAAAAAAATGTTATATAAACTTACAATTAAATACATTATATTAAAAACAGACAAACAAAATATCTCTAGCACGGCTCTAGAGGTCTTAATCGGTGGAGACTGATGTATTCTTATACCATGCGAAGATAATGGACTCCCTCCCTCCTTCCCTCCTTTCCTTTCTTCTTTCCTTACTTTTTTTTCAGAGACAGGGTCTTACTCTGTTGCCCAGGCTGGAGTGCAGTGACTCAGTCTTAGCTCACTGCAGCCTTGAACTTCTGGAATCAAGCACTCCTCTCAGGACACTCCCCTGAGTAGCTGGGACTACAGGTGCATGCCATCATGTCCAGCTAACTTTTACACTTTTTGTAGAGATGTGGTCTCACTTTGTTGCTAGGGCTGGTCTCAAACTCCTGGCCTCAAGCAATCCTCCTGCACTGTCTTCCCAAATTACTGGTATTACAGGCATAAGCCACCACGCCCAGTCTCCCACACATTCTAATCAATTGTATCTTGAACACCACTCATTTCAGCAGTGAAAATTATTTCTAGTATCCTTTCCAGCAAACCCTCTGGTGCAGGGTCTGGTAACAACATCTAAAATGCTTAAGCAACTACCACTGCAGGGTGGGTTCCTGATTAGGATGCTTTAAATACTGATTAATTCACTCTGGGTTGCAAATTCAAGTTCATTAATACACGCTCCCTCCAGCTCCAAATTATTTGCTCTGGAGATTTTGTTTTTTGAGACAGGGTCTCACCTTGTCGCCCAGGCTGAAGTGAAGTTGTGGGATCATGGCTCACAGCAGCCTTGAACTCTAGGGCTCAAGTGAGCCTCCTACCTCAGTCTCCCAAGTAACTGGGACTACAGGTGCATGCCACCAATGCTGGGCTAATGCTAATAATAATAATAATAATAATAATAATATTTTTTTTGAGAGGGAGTCTTGCTCTGTCGCCCAGGCTGGAGTGCAGTGGCACAATCTTGGCTCACTGCAACCTCCGCCTCCCAGGTTCAAGTGATTCTCCTGCCTCAGCCTCCTGAGTAGCTGGGATTACAGGCATGTGCCACCACGTCCAGCTAATTTTTGTGTTTTTAATAGAAACAGGATTTCATAATTTTGGTCAGGCTGGTCTCAAACTCCTGACCTTATGATCCAACTGCCTCGGCCTCCCAAAGTGCTGGGATTACAGGCATGAGCAACCACGCCTGGCCTATTCATCTTAATTTCAAATGTGATTTGAGTCCTGTATTTTGTTTGTTAACTCTGGCAAACCTAGTTAAAAGATAAACAAATGTCGGGCGCGGTGGTGGCTCAGGCCTATAATCCCAGCACTTTGGGAGCTGAGGTGGGTGGATCACGAGGTCAAAAGATCGAGACCATCCTGGTCAACATGGTGAAACCCTGTCTCTACTAAAAATACAAAAATTAGCTGGGCATGGTGGCGCGCACCTGTAGTCCCAGCTACTCGGGAGGCTGAGGCAGGAGAATTGCTTTAACCCAGGAGGTGGAGGTTGCGGTGAGCCGAGATCATGCCATTGCACTGGGCAACAAGAGCGAAATTCTGTCTCAAAAAAAAAAAAAAAAAAAAAGTATGTTCTAGACCCAGTGAAATACTAGTGAATGTCTCATTAAGAGGTGTAGGTTGAATGAATGAATGCAAGAAAAGCCTGGGCCAGGGGCGGTGGCTCATGGTTGTAATCCCAGCACTTTGGGAGGCTGAGGTGGGCAGCTCACCTATCAGGAGTTTGAGGCCAGCCTGGCTAACACGGCAAAACCTCATCTCTACTAAAAATAGAAAAATTAGTTGGGTGTGGTGGTGTGTGCCTGTGATCCCAGCTACTCAGGAGGCTGAGGTAGGAGAATTGCTTGAACCCAGGAGGCAGAGGTTGTAGTGAGCAGAGACTGCACCACTGCACTCCAGCCTGGGAGACAGAGCGAGACTCTATCTCAAAAAAAAAAAAACCAACTAAAGCCTGGCACATAGTAGGTGTCCTGTACATTATAGGTGCTCAGTAGATATTAGATGTTATTATAAAATAGCTAGGACCAGGCACATAGTAGATTCAGTGCCTGGTACATAGGTGCTCAGTAAAGGTTAGATGTTACTATAAAATAGCTAGGACCAGGTCCACAATTCAACAGACTAATATCTACCAGCCTGTAGGTTCCTGACAGTGCTTCCTTTGATCCCCAAGGCTGGTCGAAGGGCTTCCCACAGTGAAAGAACCCTGTAATATTTATTCAATAACTAGAAGCCCCTGTTTTGCTCAAGGAATGGAGAAACCCCCTTTTGTAAAAACGCACTGATTGCAGAGCCCCCACTTGGTTTTTCACCCCTTCTCTGCACTGATTCATTCACTGCAGTCCTTTGAATGCACAGGCCACTTTGCTTGGAATAGTCTCTGAAGTCTGGAAAGAGAATCCTTTTAGATAGAGCCCCACAATTAGCTCCTCTCCTCATCTGCCTCCTCCACCTCCTCCAGAGGCTGCTGCCTTCTAGGTTCTACCTTTGAGAGCTCAGGTGCCTGCTGCCAATTACATTTCCACCTTACTTGTGAAACTACTGTGTAATTAGCCTAATTACAGGATTGCAGGCCATGGCAGCAGGCTGCCCGGGAAGGGGTATTAACCCTGCATCTGCCATGCACATTACAGCCTACCTCAGCGTCCCAGGACTAGGGAGGTAGGCTCCAGGCCTTACATCCAGGCTCTGGGTGACCACTCCTCCAAGTTGTTCCCTTTCAATGGCCAGAATGTTCGACAGTCTTTTCAGAGTCTGTCCACTACAAACTAACAACAGCATCATAGTAATATTAGCAGCATATACTCATGGCGAAACATTTTCAACAGGACGGAAGTATAAAGTGAGACATAAAAGTTATCTGAACTGACCGGACGCTGTGGCTCACGCCTGTAATCCCAGCAATTTGGGAGGCTGAGAGGGGCAGATCACAAAGTCAGGAGATTGAGACCATCCTGGCCAACATGGTGAAACCCCATCTTTACTAAAAATACAAAAAATTAGCTGGATGTGGTATCATGTTCTTTTAATCCCATATTCTTGTACTTGGGAGGCTGAGAGAGGAGAATCACCTGAAACCAGGAGGCGGAGATTTCAGTGAGCCAAGATCGCACCACTGCACTCCAGCCTGGCGACACAGTGAGACTGGGTCACACACACACACAAGTTGTCCAAACCTGCACACGTACCCCCTGACTCTAAAATAAAAGTTGAAAAAAGAAAAAAAAAGGTCTGAACATTCATCACCTACATTCTAGCTCCATACCCCTAAAGTAACAGTATCTATCAAATGTAGCCAGAAATGTCCTACACACAAGCAAGCTATATGTATAAAGTCTTTGTTCTGCTAATGTTTAGTATCTCTAAATAATAAGTCAAAAACTATGTACAGTTGTGTTTTATGTAGATATATACACCCATAAATGTCTATTCAATTTACTTCACACAATGAGATTATACAATACATAGGTTTTTGTGACTTGCCTTTGTTGCTAAATGATATATCCTGTCTGTCTTTAATGCCTACATATTCGTGATATTATTTTTTATAAGGCTGTGTGGTATTCAACAGAAGGAACATGTCATAATTTATTTAACTGATCTCCTATTATGAAGCATTTAGATTGCATACAGATTTATGCCATAAAAAGAACACATAACTCCAGTGCTTTGAGAGGCTGCGTTTAGTGGATTGCTTGAGCCCAGTAGTTTGAAACAAACTGGGCAACATGGTGAAACGCTGTCTCTACAAAAATCCAAAAAATCCCACAAATTAGTTGGGCATGGTGGGGTGCGCCTATAATCTTAGCTACTAGGGAGGCTGAGTTGGGAGGATCGCTTGAGCTTGGGAGGATCGCTTGAGCTTGGGAGGTCAAGATTGCAGTGAGCTCAGATCGTGCCACTGCACTTCAGTTTGGGAAGCAGAGTGAGACCCTGTCTCAAAAACAAACAAGTCAACAAACAAACAAAAAAGGGCATGAAACCACACAAATGAGTTCCCGGCACTTGTGAAGGAGATGGGGGTGGGAGGCAGCTTCCAAAATAGTTAGATGTGGTCCAAGAAGCAGGAGTAGGGAGGCCTGTAAATCTTCCCATTAACCCTTTAGTTAGTTGCTGGATCCTAGGAAGCCCTAGATGATTCCAGATACAGGCGTTGAAGGGCGGCTGTTGACCAATCAGTGTGGAAACCGTCCTATATTTTAACCACTGTCTTCCTGGTCATAGCACTTGAATGCTGCTGTATTTGAGTATATTCACAAGTTTCTAACCCTAGAATTCTTGGGTTAAATGGTATAAACTCTTTTAGTCTCAGTAAGTCTATTATCAAACTTTCCCTTGGAGTCTGTTTTTTTTTTTTTTATAAAAATAAAACAGTAATAGTAATAGATAGCATTTATGAGAGCAAAGCAACATACTAAAGGCTTTTTATACTTGATGTCCCGTAATTTTCCTAAGAGGGCTACGCGACAGGCACTTTATCAACCTCGTTTTACAGACGGGGAATCTGAGACTCAGAGGTAAATGACCTGTCAAGGTTCACACAGCAAATCAGAGGTGTCACAATTCGAACTCATTTCCACAGGGCCCTGAAACCACCATTCTACTGGCTTTCTAAATCTTGTTGAGCTGGGCGCGGTGGCTCACTGCTGTAATCCCAGAACTTTGGGAGGCTGAGGTGGGTGTATCACCTGAGGTCAGGAGTTCGAGACCAGCCTGGCCAACATGGCAAAACTCAATCTCTATTAAAAATACAAAATATTAGCCGGGCATGGTGCAGGCATCTGTAATCCCAGCTATTTGGGAGGCCGAAGCAGGAGAATTGCTTGAACCTGAGAGGCAGAGGTTACAGTGAGCCAAGATCACACCATTGTACTCCAGCCTGGGCAACAGAGCAAGACTCTGTCTCAAAAAAAAAAAAAAAAATCAAATCTTATTGACATGTGAAGATCAGGAAGGAGGCCCACAGTCTCCCCATCAAAGCGTCCATAAGCACACCTGCATACATGTGCAAAGACACACTTGGATGTAGATGGACACAAGGAGCTGGGATGAAAACCAAAGATGGCGAAAAGAGAAAAGAACAAGATTAATATCAGGTCACTGTCAACAGCAATTTGTGTCACAGTGAATGGCATTTATATCAATTGGCTACACAACCTGGGCCTTTTCAGGCCTCACATTTTTTTTTAATCAGTAAAATGGGAATTATTATCCACTCCAATAGAAGTGTTGAACAGAATTGAGTTAATCCATGTAAAATGCCTGATGTCTGGTAGGACAATTCACAGTTACTGCTAAGTTCTCTGTGCAATGCCAAGAACATCTTTTTTTTTTTTCTTTGAGATGGAGTTTTGCTCTTGCTGCCCCAGCTGGAATGCAATGGCATGATCTCGGCTCACTGCAACCTCTACCTCCCCGGTTCAAGCGATTCTCCTGTCTCTATTTTCTGAGTAGCTGGGATTACAGGTGCCCACCACCAGGCCGGCTAATTTTTTTGTGTGTTTTTAGTAGAAACAGGGTTTCACCATGTTAGTCAGGCTGATCTTGAACTCCTGACCTCAGGTGATCTGCCTGCCTGGGTCTCCCAAAGTGCTGGGATTACAGCTGTCAGCCACGGTGCCCGGCAAGAACGTCTTAAACTCTTTTTTTTTTTTTCAAGACGGAGTCTTGCTCCGTCTCATAGGTTGGAGTGCAGTGGCATAATCTTGGCTCACTGAAACCTCTGCCTCCTGGGTTCAAGCAATTCTCCTGTCTCAGCCTCCTGAGTAGATGGGACTACAGGTGTCCACCACCATGCCCAGCTAATTTTTGTATTTTGAATAAAGACAGTTTCACTATGTTGGCCAGGCTGGTCTTGAACTGCTGACCTGGTGATCTGCCTGCCTTGGCTTCTGAATTGTTGGGATTACAGACTTGAGCTACCGCACCTGGCCCAGCTTAAACTCTTGGCAGCATAGTTCTATAATATATAACCAAGCAACAGTCCTGCTGCAACCACATTAAAATTCGTCCAAAAACATTTCCCAATCCCATGAATAATTATTTACCATTAAAAAATCAAAGGTTGGGCACAGTGCCTCACAGCTGTAATTGCAGCACTTTGGGAGGCTGAGGTGGGCAGATTACTTGAGGCCAGAAGTTTGAGACCAGCCTGGGCAACACGGTGAAATCCCCATCTCTACACAAAAATACAAAAAATTAGCTGGGAGTGGTGGCGCACACCTGTAGTCCCAGCTACTTGGGAGGCAGAAGCATGAGAATCGCTTGAATCCAGGAAGCAGAGGTTGCAGTGAGCCAAGATCACGTGACTACACTCCAGTCTGGATGACAGAGACTCTGTCTCATAAAAAAAAAAAAAAGATCGGAAACATATGATTAAATTTAAAAAGACAAGGATGGGTCCTTTCCCCCCACCTAGTGCTTCTGGGCCTGCAGGTCTCTGTCGAGCCGCGGATATGGGTCTCTGTTCCGCAGGATGGGGTTTGTTAAAGTTGTTAAGAATAAGGCCTACTTTAAGAGATACCAAGTGAAATTTAGAAGACGACGAGAGGGTAAAACTGATTACTATGCTCAGAAACGCTTGGTGATACAGGATAAAAATAAATACAACACACCCAAATACAGGATGATAGTTCCTGTAACAAACAGAGATATCATTTGTCAGATTGTTTATGCCCGTATAGAGAGGGATATGATAGTCTGCGCAGCATATGTACACGAACTGCCAAAATATGGTGTGAAGGTTGGCCTGACAAATTACACTGCAGCGTATTGTACTGGCCTGCTGCTGGCCCGCAGGCTTCTCAATAGGTTTGGCATGGACCTATTCTAGATCTATGAAGGCCAAGTGGAGGTGACTGCTGATGAATACAATGTGGAAAGCATTGATGATCAGCCAGGTGCCTTTACCTGCTATTTGGATGCAGGCCTTGCCAGAACTACCACTGGCAATAAAGTTTTTGGTGCCCTGAAGAGAGCTGTGGATGGAGGCTTGTCTATCCCTCATAGTACCAAGTGATTCCCTGGTTATGATTCTGAAAGCAAGGAATTTAATGCAGAAGTACACCGGAAGCACATCATGGGCCAGAATGTCGCAGATTACATGCGCTACTTAATGGAAGATGATGAAGATGCTTACAAGAAACAGTTCTCTCAATACATAAAGAACAGCATAACTCCAGACATGGAGGAGATGTGTAAGAAAGCTCATGCTGCTATACGAGAGAATCCAGTCTATGAAAAGAAGCCCAAGAAAGAAGTTTAGGAGAAGAGGTGGAACCGCCCCAAAATGTCCCTTGCTCAGAAGAAAGATCTGGTAGCTCAAAAGAAGGCAAGCTTCCTCAGAGCTCAGGAGCGGGCTGCTGAGAGCTAAACCAAACAGTTTTCTATAAGGATTTTTCAGATAAAGACAATAAACTTATGGACAGCAATTAAAAGAAAAAAACAATAAAAAAATAAAAAGACAAGGATGAAAATGAACTGCAATGCAGTCTACAGTACTGTTAACATTTTGACATTTATGTTGATGCACATTTGTATTTATATACTATTAAAAGTCCCCAATGTTCTGTCTTCTTGCACATTCTGCTGGGGGCTGTTTTTTTTTTTTCTCCCTCCAGGTCATTCTCCATTGTCTGACCACCTCACGCTTTGGAATCCAGTTTTTGGGCAGCTTATGACCCTTGCTCTCTTTAACTGAAATACAAGGTCCACACGCTCTGAAAGGTTTTCCCTTCTGGCCTTCTCCTCGATTTTCTTTCTGCTCATCAGGTCTTTGAACAGCGTAACCTGCTTTCCTTGCTGAACCCCAGTAGACACTGTGGGAATCTAATTTCTTTACACCGGGGCTGGGGCCCCTTTTCTGGGCATCTGTCTCTGCACCCCAACCCCATCATCATCTGATCACACTTCATTATACTGAATGGTTAACACCTGCTATGGATTGAATATGTCCCCCAAAGTTCATATGTTGGAAACTTAATCCCCAATGCAATAGTATTGAGAGGCAGGGCCTAAACGAGATGATTAGGTCAAATGAAGGCTCTGCCCTCATGAATGGATTAATGGTGTAATTGTGGGAGTGGGTTAGTTAGCAAATGAGTTTGGCCCCCTCTTGCTGGCTCATGCTCTTTTGTCTTTCTGGCTTCCACTATGAGATGACACAGCAAGAGGGCTCTTGCCAGAGAGCCTTCATCTTGGTTCCAGAGCCAAGAGCCAAATAAATTTCTTTTCTTTATAAATTACCTCCTCTGTTGTATTTGTTATAGCAACACAAAACTAAGACATAATCTGTCAGTTTCCACCACGGGTCTGTGAACTACATGAAGGCAGCCAGCCATGTTAAAGTGAACCAAAAATAGAGCCTCGATGTCTAGCATAAGAGCTTGGCACGATGTGCTCAATATGCACTCACTGAATTGATGAGCAAATCCATGTGATTTTTACTTAATAAAGAATCTAAGTGTGGGACGTATGTGTCTTTATGTTCCTTGAGACAGGTTAGGGTGGGAGAGTAATGGACTGAACCAGGAACACGTTCCTTCACTGGGATACCTTAGAACCTAGATCGGGGGCTTTGCAGTCTTTCAAGAATCATGCAATGACAAACATCTGGAGTTCATTCCAGCAAAGAGCTAGAGAAACAGGAATAATATTACTCGTGACTATTGTGCTTAGACTCTCTATAGGATACCCAGATTCTACAAGTGTTGCACCCAGTGGCTGGTGCACAGAAACCAAAGTTTCAACCACACTGTGTTGCACAGATATTTCTTCTGCAGTTCCCATTACTACTTTTATTTAAAAGGCATGCAGACAGGTGTCTTGTTTTGTTTTGCAGATATTTGATGTGCAGTGGGACACTGAAATTAACACCCATAAAATCAATAGGTGGAGAACATTAAGAGAGTGTTTGTAGATGTGCAGGAAGGTTTGTGTGTGCATGTATGGGACTGCGTGGGTGAGAATAAGCAGAGCCATTTGAAGTGGTTGAGAATGTGCTTTTTCTCCAGAAAAGAGGTGTGATCTGAGAGACCAAAATAGACACCCCTCTATTAACTAAGATGAACTCTAAGATTAAAGAAACAAAGTTACCTACAAGGGCTCAGGACCTGGCTGGCATGGCATATTTCTAAACTCCTATGGCTGCAAGAGAAACCACGATCGCTGAAGTTCCTAACAGTAGGCATTACCAGATCCCTCCTAACTTTGATTTACAACCCAGATGACTACAGCTCTGATTGAACAGAGACCTTACAGACATTCTTCTCTGATAAATTACTACAGATTTTTAGCCAGTTTCAGCCAGCTGTAGAGGCTGGGTACAAACTGTCATGCCCTTTAGTTTAGCTTTTGATGTAAAGAGCCAAATTTCACCTCATGTTAGTGCTAAAACTTAGGATGTATGTTACATACATCTTATGGTCTGATTGTTCTAGCTAAGACTTCCAGGACTATGTTGCGTTAACAGTGGTGAAAGTGAACATCCCGGTTATGATTTAGATTTTAGAGGAAAGGCTTTCCACTTTTCCCCACTCAGTATGATACTAGCTGTGTGTCTCTCATATATGGCTTTTTATTATGTTAAGGTATGTTCTTTCTATCTGTCTTTTTTTGGAGTTTTTTTTTTATCATGAAGGGATGGTGAATTTTGTCAAATACTTTTTCATGATTGATTAAAACGATCATATAGCTTTTGTCCTTCATTCTGTTGACATGATGTGTCACATTAGATTTGCATATGTTGAGCCATCCTTGCATACCAGGGATAAATTCCACTTGGTTATGATGAATGATCTTTTAAATATTTTGTTGAATTTAGTTCACTAGTATTTTGTTGAGAATTTTGGCCTCAATATTTATCAGAGATAGTGGCCTGTAGTTCTTTTTTTTTTTTTTTTTTGGTATGTCTTTGTCTGGTTTTGGTTTCAGGGTAATAGTGAACTCATAGAATGAAAGTGGAAGTATTCCCTACCTTTTTATTTTTTGGAATAGCTTGAGTAGGATTGGAATTTAGTTCATTTTGTCAGGCCATGTTTTTCTGGATGGTGTTGATGCTTATAGATGTTGTTTGGTGTCTGGGCATTGAAGAGTTAGATATTTATTGTAGACCTTATTGACTGGGCTTTTTTGTACCTGTCCTTGGGAAAGCTTTCTAGATATTCAAAAGGACCTGGGTCTTGTGATGTAGGCTGTGTCTGCTTTATGTGGTACCCAAAGCCCAGTAATGCTGTGGTTCTTGCAGATTTGTAGAGGTATTATCTTGATGGTCTTGGACAAGGTGCAGAGGAATTCTCAGGATTACTAGGCAGAGACTCATTCTCTTCTCTTACCTTCTCCCAAACAAATGGAAACTTTCTCTCTGTCCTGAGTCACCTGGAGCTGTGGATAGAGTGACACAAACATGCCTGTGGCCACCACCACTAGGACTGCACTGGGCTAGGATGCACTGGGCCAGGCCTGAAGCCAGCATAGCACTGGATCTTGCTCAAGACATGCTGTTAACAACTCCCTGGCTAAAGCCTATGTTCCACTCAAGGCCCTGGGGCTCAATAATCAGCAGATGGCAAAGCCAGTCAGGCTTCTGTCCTTCCCTTCAGTGTGGTGAGTTGCCCCAGGCCCCGAACATGTCCAGAGGTGCTATTCGGGAGCCAGGGACTAGAGTTGAAACCCTTAGAAGTCTACCTGCCATTCTGTTATACTGCAGCTGGGCTGGCACTTAATGAGATGCACTCCTTCCGATTTTCCCTCTTCTTTCCAAAGGCAGAGGAGCCTTTTCACATGGCCACCACCTACACAGGCCCATGTGGAGTACTGCCAGACTACTACTGATGTTCCCTTAAGAACCAAGGGCTCTTCAGTCAGCTTGCGATAAATGCTGCCTGGCCAGGGACTCGCCTTTCAAGGCAGTGGGCTCCCCTCTCATCACCCGGGGTGGGTACAGAAATATTGCTCAAGAGCCAAGATCTGGAATCGGACCCCAACAGCCTGCTTGGTGCTCTACACCACCATGGCTGAGCTGGTACCTGATTTTTGGTTCTTATGAAGGTGATTTTCTTTTGCGCAGATAGTTGTTAAATTGGTGCCCTGTGCGGGAATGATCAGTGTAGCGTTCTATTCCTCCTTCTTGCTCCACCCCAGGTCTCCCTAGAGATTACTTAAAGTATAGGAGGATGTGTGTAGGTTACATGCAAATACCACACCATTTTATATAAGATAATTGAGCATCCATGGATTCTGGTATCCTTGGGGGCTCCTGGAACCAATCTCCACGGATACTGAGGGATGACTGAATACAAGATCATATTATAAGAACGATTTGGCTGGGTGCAGTGGCTCATGCCTATAATCCAAGCACATGGGGAGGCTGAGGTGGGCATATCACTTGAGGTCAGAAGTTCAAGACCAGCCTGGCCAACATGGTGAAACCCCATCTCTACTGAAAATACAAAATTAGTCGGGCATGGTGGCATGCACCTGTAAGCTACTTGAGAGACTGAGGCAGGAGAATCGCTTGAACCCAGGAGGCAGAGGTTGCAGTGAGCCATGATCACACCACTGCACTCCAGCCTGGGTGACAAGTGTGAAACTCCGTCTCAAAAAAAAAAAAAAATCATTTTCCCTGTGTTTTAGTCAAAGACATTATGAGCACCTTTCATTACATATTCTTTACTGCAATTCTTAGGACTATCCAGCATTCCATTTTATGGGGGGCTATAAGATGTCATTCCTTTGTTGGACGTCATTTAGGCTATTTTCAATTTTCCACTATTTATTATAGTTCAATTTGTCATTTAAACATATCTGTTTACCAAATGAAATAGTACTTGGGAAAAAGCTTTGTGAAAATTCACAGTTACTTTCTTGTTATTTCCATCGTGATTGGCTCATTTGACTATGTTACTCGTTTTGCCCTGACCCAATAGTAAGTGCTCTGAAGGTGAAAATAGCTCCTTAATTCCTGCTTTGAGGTGTGCTGGCCCCAGCACAGCACTGAGCATATGAGCATATGACAGATGCTTATGGGAGAGATCAGATGGAATGGTCAGTGATGCCTGGTCAATTGCAACAGCATCATTCTCCATTTGAAAACACTGATCACACACAGTCTATGTTCTTTTTAAGTTACAAGTAGTTAGGAAAACATTTTATATTATTTTAACTTTTTTTTTCTTTTTTGAGACAGAGTCTCACTCTGTCGCCTAGGCTGGAGTGCAGTGGTGTCATCTTAGCTCACTGTAATCTCTGCCTCCTGGGTTCAAGCGATTCTCCTGCTTCAGTCTCCTAAGCAGCCGGGACTACAGGCGTGCACCACCACATCCAGCTGACTTTTTTGTATTTTTAATAGAGACGAGGTTTCACCATGTTGGCCAGACTGGTCGAACCCCTGAACTTCAGATGATCCACCCGCCTCGGCCTCCCAAAGTGCTGGGATTACAGGCGTGAACCACCATGTCCAGCCAAAGATGCTTCTTCTTCTGATATTTATTGTTGTTTAACAAACTACTTCAAAACTTGTGGCTTAAAACATCAATGGTTATTATTTCTCATGATTCTGGAAGCTTCTGGCATTTCTGTGCTTCATAAGTATTGGCTTGGTCACATCGTCTCCCTTCTTTGCTTGCCTAGTAATTTAAAAAAACTGTTTGCCAGCCAGGCACAGTGGCTCATGCCTGTAATCCCGGCACTTTAGGAGGCTTGAGTCTAGGAGTTTGAGAACAGCCTGAGCAACATAGCTAGACCCCGTGTCTATTAAAAACATTATAATTTTTAATAAAAAATTGTGTGCCAGGCATGTATTTTACTTTTTTTTCTTTTGAGACGGAGTTTCGCTCTTGTTACCCAGGCTGGAGTGCAATGGCGCGATCTCGGCTCACCGTAACCTTCGCCTCCAGGGTTCAGGCAATTCTCCTGCCTCAGCCTCCTAAGTAGCTGGGATTACAGGCACGCACCACCATGCCCAGCTAATTTTTTGTATTTTTAGCAGAGACAGGGTTTCACCATGTTGACCAGGATGGTCTCGATCTCTTGACCTCGTGATCCACCCGCCTCGGCCTCCCAAAGTGCTGGGATTACAGGCATGAGCCATTGCGCCCAGCCCACATTTTACTTTTTATGAATTATCTCAAGCTCTGTTCTGGGATTCAGTTAAGTTCCTTGGAAACAGTTTGATCCTTTTAGGGTCTAAGATGTGTTAGGTGGGATCAGAGCACTGTTTAGTCCAGAGCTAATTAGTCTCCGCTGCTGAGGTGAGATTCTTCTGAGGACTCCGCCTAGTGCCTTATGAACTGTGAGACTGTCCAGGTTGGCTGCATGAGCTCTAATACGCTCTCCTCTCATCCAATGCTCTAATCCAAGAAAATATGACTGAGTCCATTCTTGTGAAGCAGAATTGCCCAGGAAGCCCACAGACTCATGAGAAATAATAGAAATTTGTTAAACAATAAATAACTGGAAAAAAAGAGCTGGATCCAGTTCTTTGCACAACCTCAGGCAGGTGTTGCTAGTGTGTACTGATGGGCGCTCAGCTGAAGTCCTCTGGAGGGCCCTTTGTAGATCTCTGGAGCTCTCTCTGCTGCATTTTGCTCTCCGGCACGCTGTCCACCTGAACTCCTTCAGTGCCTCAGTCTCCCCAGCCTCTCAGCTTCATCTCCTCAACTCAGAGAGAGCCTGTCCTGTCCCTCCTGGGCATGCTGAGTTCAAGGTGCCTCTTACCATACTAGTAGAGATTCCTTGAAATGCTGTCTGGAAGAGTTCCCTTATAGACAAACTCTTGGAATTCATAACTCAGAAAGTGGAAACTAAACATTGTGTGTCCTCACTTATAAGTGGGAGATAAGCTATGAGGACGCAAAGGCATAAGAATGATGCGATGGACTTTGGGGATTCATGGGGAAGGATGGGAGGGGGATGAGGGATAAAAGACACATTGGGTCTGGGCACGGTGGCTCACGCCTGTAATCCCAGCACTTTGGGAGGCCAAAGTAGGCGGATCACCTGAGATCAGGAGTTCAAGACCAGCCTGACCAACAACGTGAAACCCCGTCTCTACTAAAAATACAAAAATTAGCTGGGTGTGGTGGTGAGTGCTACTTGGGAGACTGAGACAGGAGAATTGCTTGAACTCGGGAGGTGGAGGTTGCAGTGACCAGAGATTGCACCACTTTACTCCAGCCTTGGCAATGGAGCAAGACTCTGTCTCAGAAAAAAAAAAAAGAGAAAAAAAAGGACACATTGGGTATAGTATACACTGCTTGGGTGATGGATGTACCAAAATTTCAGAAATCACCACTGAAGAACTTATACATGTAACCAAATGCCACTCGTGCCCCAAAAACCATTGAAAAAAAAAATCCTGGACTTCAGTTGTCCAAGGTGAGTCAAAGACTGAGGCAAATCTCCTATGGAATGGGCAGGTTGTCTATCAGTGAATTGCCTTTTCATCTGGGATCTGATATTGGGATCAAATTGGCATCTGTAACTCCTCACATTATTTCAAGTACTGGGTCTTGGAGCCACAAAACTTTGCTAGCTAAAAATAAATACGAAATAAATAAATAGGTGATTCTGATAATTCCTTGTTTAAAAAGTACATGTACCACCTAAGAGATTTTACTGTGCCCTCTGAGCTGCATTGTTATTTGTTGCTAATAGTAGCTGAAGTACTGACATTGATGAATGGTAGGCTTTTCAAAATATTAGTTCCATGTAGTTAGTGCGTCCTTTTAATAGTAACACTCACTCATCAGCTTCTGTGTTAGCCAGAACTCTTGCTGGAAAATCATGGAAGTCAACTGAGAGTAGTTTAAGAAAAACTTTCACAACAAATCCCTCTACAGAAAGGAAATTGAGAGGCTGTTTAGCTGAAAAGCCTAAGAGGAAGGGCCTGATTCAGTCTTCAGATCTCTCTCTCCTTTCCTGTAAATTCTGCTTCCTTCTCCCTATCTTCATTTTCCGACTGGTGGGACCAGATTTATGCCAGCCTTAAGGTTTTGATCTCCAAATAAATAAATAAAAGAATACTTAATCTGATATCTCTGGCAAAGTCCTGGAGAGGGGAATCTCAGGTGGCTAGGTTTGGGTGCCATGCTCCTCCTTGGTGTGGGGTCAGAAAAGGGTAGGCCCACAGGGTCATGTGATTTCAGCAGGATTCCTGTGGAGTGGGGCTTTTCATCCTTGGCAACACTGCTACTCTGGGATGGATGATTCTTTGCTGTGGGGCTGTCCTGTGCATTACAGGATGCTTAACAACCTCCCTGGTCTCTACCCACTGAGGTACCAGTAGTTCCTCTCTCCTTTCCCTATAGTTGTGACAATAAAAAATGTCTCTAGATGTTGCCAAATGTCTTCTGGTGGGCAAAATTGCCCCCATTAAGAAGCACTTCTATGAAGCAAGAGTACCTTTCCTTGGGTAGAGATGCTGGGCAAGGCAGGGTGGGGTGGCTCACGCCTAGATTACCAACACTTTGGAAGGCTGAGGCAGGGGGATCACTTGAGTTCAAGAGTTGAAGACCAGCCTGGGGCAACATGATGAGACCTTGGTGCCTACTAAAAAAAAAAAAAAAAGAAAAAAAATAGTCAGGTGTGTTGGTGCATGCCTACAGACCAGCTACTTGGGAGGCTGAGGCAGGAGGATTGCTTGAGCCCGAGAGATGGAGGCTGCCGTGTGCTATGACAGTACCGCTGCACTCCAGCCTGAGCAACAGAGTGAGACCCTGTCTCAAGAAAAAAAGAAAAGAAAAGAAAAGGAAAAAAAGAGATACTGGGTAGGAATACAGGCCCAACATCAAAGTCAATGTGTTTTCTGAGTGAAACAGAAGGAGGTGGACCTACAGATGCAATTTGTTACTGTATGATGAACAATTTCAGTGGCAGTAACTTAGCGCAGTGCTTTAATTTCACAAAATAATTTTGAGGGAGGATTCATAAAAACTGGGAATTACCTGTGAAAATGTGAGATTCATATAAGTGTCATAGCAGAACTGGAATAAATGAATACTCCTGGTGTCATGATGAAAACTATTAACTAAGACCGTGTCTGATTTGTTTTCTGCTATATTATTCTGATTGTGTTATTTCATAACACAATCCTTGAAACTGGGCGATTTATAAGAAGCAAAATGTAGTTTTGCTACAGTTCTGGAAGCTGGTTGAGGAGAGTCATCTGGTGAGAGCCTTCTTGCTGATGGGGCCTCTGCAGAGCTGTGAGGCTGCACAGGGCATCACACGATCACATGACATGAGGGCTGAGCATTGCCGCTCAGGTCTCTCCTCTTCTTATAAAGACACCAATTCCACTCTCATAATAACCCATTAATCCATGAAAGAATTAATTTATTAATGCGGACAGAGCACTTGTGACCCAATCACCTCTTAAAGGTCCAACCCCTCAATACTGCCACACTGGGGATTAAGTTTCAACAAGAGTTTTGGAGGTGACAAACATTCAACCCAGAGCAGACTAAACACCAAGTTTTGGCTCAATATTGTACTAGGTACATGACCATTCTTAAATTATTGAATCTTTTAAATCATTGGTTTCCTCTAATATAAAAGATGACTCATGACGTCAGGCATCCAATTGCTGATGTATGTGAAACTGTGAAGTGTTGGCAAATGGAGTATTATTTAAACATATTCTTCAATCAGTTGAATATGAAAGCTACTTGGATGAGTTCTGATTTTTTTAGAATCAGAAAATTTCCACCTTTCCTTCCTTCTTCCCTCCTTCCCTCTGTCCCTTCCTCCCTCCCTCCTTCTTTTTTCTCCCCACCCTCCTCCCTCTTTGGCTCTTCTTTTCTTAATTTTTTCTTTCCTTTTCTTTTTGGCTTGTTGGTCAATGTAGAGATGCCAGTGTTGCAACAAAGAAGTTGCTTTTATTTTCTAGTATGTTTCAAGAAGCAAAAAAAAAAAAAAAAAAGAAAATTGCTTGCTTGATTTATTACCAGTTTATTGTGCTGTTAAAAATTTAAAAAAAAAAAAAAGGAAAAGAAAGAAAAACATTTCCAGTTAATTGAGCTAACTGGTGGGTGAGAGGCCGAGGAATGATACCATCCTTACCAAGGCAGATACTATGTCCCGAGAGCACACGTATGTTCTCAACCTTCTGGCTGGGTTCCACCTTGGTAATAATCCAACCAGTTAATTCAGTGGGATTTAAGCTTCTGGTCTTTGTCTGAACAAATTAGAAATTGCCAGAAAATGTTACAACATAGTGTAGATTCCAGTTGTAGTGAAGGGTAGACTATACCCCAGAAACAAAACAAATGACCTAATCCACTGTCAGATGTGGGGGCTTTATGATTCATCTCTTAAAAGAGAGTTATGGTAGGGCTTACTTCCCAAGTGAAGGAAAGAAAATGGGCTCTTCCATCGAATCCAGTTGTAGGAAAATTTTGGAATGTCACCTTGTAGAGTAAACGTTGCTTGCCTCTTAGATTAGGTCTGTGATTTATTATGCAAGATCTCCTTTAGAGCTTTTAGTAAAGAATGCTGTATTTGTTCCTTTTCTGTTTGTAAAAATAGGCATTTGGGTGTGACATCCCTTAGGGTGATCGCTGTCAGTGGATTATTTTTCATATTCTTGTGTCAATTCTAAAAAATCGCTGAAATAAACACATGTTTCTCAACCAGTTAAATATCTCCTAAAAGATGCTTTCTTCTCTTTAGTGGGAAGCTCTGGATACTTCGCAGAAAAAAAAAATCTGCGCTCTTTAAGTTGGAGAGTCCACGCTGATATTCATCACAATTTACATTAGAATAGTACAAACTACAGGAAACCATAGAGAGAGTGGGGGGTGAAATTTTTATTATGTGCTGGGCGAGGAGGCTGAGTGTTTATAGTCTGGGAACGGATACTAGCAGAAGGTTTTCTGTTGCTGTTAGGGAGAGCTCACATTCCCTTCCCTCCCACTCACCGCCATCTACAGCTCAGCTTTGGAGTCAAAATAACACTCTTGCTACATTTAGTAGGACTAAGATTTTTTTTCTACCTTTGGCATATTCCTACAGCTGGAAATTAGGGAAGCAAGGAAGCTGTTGAATACCGTTCTAGCTAAGCACGTTCATCGTATTCTTTGTCATCTTCCTTTGGAGTTTCTGTTTTGCTCTGCTGTAAGGACCGATTTCCTCTCTAATGATATTTTCATAGGACCCTGTTGTTTGAATGTTTGTTTCTGGACCGTTTGAGGTTTCCTTTACTGGTATTGTTATTATGATTGGAGAGCCGATCTGATATCTGTGAACTTTTGCAGATGCCTGAATAGTGAGTGAGGTAGAGAGGGGAGATATATTTGAGTGTGTGGTGCCGGGGAGAGAAAGAGACACTTTCTGTGTTCTTCCCAGCTTGTCTTCAAACGCACCATGCTATCCACACACGGTGAGGAGAATTATCTCAACTGTTTTTAAGTTTTAAAGTGCCAGCGAACAGAAAGAACAAACCAAATCACTTTCTTTTCAAGGATATCTGAGAAATCTGGCCACACCTCATTTTTAAAAGCATAACATGTGAGTGACCAGGACAGAATTCTTTCCCTGGATTCCCTGAGAGAATGTCTCACTAAATAATGTCTCGGCTGTGACTCATCGGCTCAGGATCCGACCCGTAAGCCACTGGCCACATTTCTATTTTTAAGAGTCACTAGGAAAAATTGGAAATAATTTTAGAAAGTAAAGAAAATACTGTTTGGCCTTTCTTTCATTTTCTTTTCATTTGGGGAGGGAGAGTAGAAAGGGGGAAGAGATTACATGTGTTTGATTCATGTAAAGCCAAGTTCTGGAAATAGAGCTAACGCAGGAGAACTCTTTCCTAAGTGGTAAGAACAGTCCTAATTCCCACAGTTTAGGTTATCTGGTCTATTTCAAGGTTTTGGTGTGGGAGGTTTGGTGTTAACAGCATGATATGATCTGTGATATACTTAGGGTTCCCTAAATGTGAATGTAGAAACATTGAAATAATTTATTTTATTGCATTTGACTTTACTAAATATAGCCCTTGAGTCATGTATAAAATCTCATTGTTCTAATATTAAACAAATGCTGAGTTGATTGCCAAGCGTAATTAACATGTCACGAACATGTGGCACCTGTATATGATAGAATCAGAGTTAACAACAGCTCTCGGATTGTGTGCACCTGATGTTTGGAAGGCTTCTTCAAGCTCAAAGTTCAACGGCATTTAAAGTTTCAACAGTTCACTGCTTCGATTTTTGTTTACTTTCGTTTCCCCTGGGCAGAACTCTCTAATCTGGGCTTAAGTTTTTATACTGTACTTGTGAGAGGTGCTCAAATTACCTACTCCAATAACAGCGTCCTCTTCATATGGGAAATTTGAAAAGTGCCTCTGCCCACTCTATCCAGAATTTCCTCTGTTGTACATTTATCCTGCTGAGACAGGAAACACAATTATTGTTTGGAATTAAGCTAGACCCTTGAGGAACATGGAGTTCTGCTTATGGTTTCCCCAACCCCCGCCCCCGTCATCAGATATGGGTGTTGTGTCATCAGAATTAAATAAAAGTGGATAATGTAGCTACAAATAGCTATAGGGAAGGAAAAATCTATCTGCAAGATTTTTATTACTTGTGCCGAAATAAAATAGTTCTCTGAACATTTGCTGACTGTTTACAAGAGAAAATAATTATTTCTGGCTTGTAAGTCTGGCAGGCCATCACAGAAGAGGGTACAAACTATTTCCACATATTTTTATTCCATCAGTTTCTCTATGATTATTCATTGACTATTTTAACTGATGATACAATTCGGAAACAGAGTTTAAAGTATTTTTCTAGGAATCAAAATTTATCTACGTTTTTAAATTTTTTATTTGTTTATTTTTTTGAGGCAGTGTCTCACTCTGTCGCCCAGGCTGGAGTGTAGTGGCGTGATCTCGGCTCACTGCAACCTCCACCTCACAGGTTCAAGCGATTCTCCTGCCTCAGTCTCCCGAGTAGCTGGGATTACAGGCACATGCCACCATGCTCGGCTAGTTTTTGTATTTTAGTAGAGACAGGGTTTTGCCATGTTTGGCAGCCTGGTCTTGAACTCCTGACCTCAGGTGATCTGCTTGTCTTGGCCTCCCAAAGTGCTGGGATTACAGTCGTGAGCCCTCGCACCCAGTCTTGCATCTTTGGATAATCAAATACTAGCTCTTCAGAAATGACTTCCACAAAAACCCCCTATGAAATACTGCCAGAGCCCTCACCTCCCATATAGCTCCATTTTCTTGTCCTGTTCACTTTCTTCAAAGCATTAATCACTATGAAGTATTATATTAATATGTGTACTATTTACTAGCTTATATACCTCTGGGACAGTGCTACCCAATAGAAATATAATGCAAGTCACATAGGAAATTTAACATTTTCTAGGAGTCATATTAAGAAGGTAAAAAGAGGCAGGGTGTGGTGACTCGTGCCTGTGATCCCAGTACTTTGGGAGGCCGAGGCAGGCAGATTGCTTGAGCTCAGGAGTTCGAGACCAGCCTGGGCAACATGGTGAAACTCCATCTCTACTAAAAATGCCAGAGTGATAACAGCTGGGCATGGTGGTACACACTTGTAGTCCCAGCTACTCAGGAGGCTAAGGTGGGAGGATTGCTTGATCTCAGGGAGGTCAAGGCTGCAATGAGCTGTGATCATACCACTGCACTCCAGCCTGGGTGATAGAGTGAGACTTCGTCTCAAAAAAAGAAGGTAAAAAGAAAATGAATGTTATTATATTCAGTATAATAGTTCATTTCATTAAACGTAGTATGTCCATAATATTATCCCTTTAACATGTAATCAACATAAAATAATTAATTTTTTAATTTTTTGAGACAGAGTCTTGCTCTGTTGCCCAGGCTGGAGTGCAGTGACACAATCTTGGCTTACTGCAACTTCTGCCTCCCAAGTTCAAGTGATTCTCCTGCCTCAGCCTCCTGAGTAGCTGGATTACAGGCACTTGCCACCAGGCCCAGCTAATTTTTGTATTTTTAGTAGAGACGGGGTTTCACCATGTTGGTCAGACTGTGCTTGAATACCTGATCTCACGATCCACCTGCCTCAGCCTTCCAAAGTGCTGGGATTACACGTGTGAGCCACCGCGCCTGGCAAAATAATTGTTAATGAGATATTCATTTTTATCCATTTATTTCATTCATTTATATTCATTTTTCGCACCAAGTTTTTGAAATCCAGTGTGTGTTTTACAGCACATTTCAGTCCCGACCAGCCCCATTTCAGGTGCCCAGTGGCCCCTCGAGGCCTGTGGCTCCCATGCTGGCCTGCGTGGCTCTCATCTGCAAGCTCCAGGTCGTCAGCTACTTTGTTTTGTTCACTAGAGCACTGACGCACACGCACTAAAGACACAGCAAATAGTCAGCAAAGTAGCAAATGAATGTTAAAATTCTAAAGACCACAACTATTTAGCCAAAGGTCTGTGTATTCGATGCCTTCCAGCATGTGGCAATGACTCTAGTTTTCTCCTTTTCCTGATGTTTCCCTCTTGCTCACCGCTCTAAGAATATCAAAATGCATGGAATGTCACTATGATAATTTATTTTGTCATTGAACTAGTTTTTTTGGGAAAAGCCAGATACCATATCCTGTGGTGACTCTCTGCCCACACACTCCTCTGAATGGATTCATTAAAGTTCCATTCTTGAATCTTTTTTTCCTCTTGGCTCTATGCTCCATCCCTTTAATCAATTCTTGAGCTGCTTAATTAGCAATGGTTCAAAACATTTTTTAAAAGATCAGGCATCCCTTGATATTTTGCCAGCTCCTCCTTCCTTTCATCAGTCCAATAAACAAAAATGCATTTGGCACCTTCTTTGTGCCAGATTCTATTGAAGTAGGAACTACAGATATACCTTAGGGTAGCTTAGACCCCAGCCCTCTCCCTCAGTCCAGTGGGGAGAAAGTCAGTCATTATGATGAGGATCAGGAGAGGCTGGTGGTATAGACATGAGCTCTGGTGGTGGACAATGGAGGTTCAAATCCTGGTGCTGCCACTTACAGCTATATGGGCTTGAGCCTGTCACAGTATATCTCTAGGCCTTAGTTTTTCCATCTGTAAAATGGAGATAATAATAGTATGTACATGTATTAGTTTATTTTTATACTGCTATGAAGAAATAACAGAGACTGGGTAATTTATAAAGAAAAAGAGGTTTAGGGCCGAGTGTTGTGGCTCACGCCTGTAATGCCAGCACTTTGGGAGGCGGAGGTGGGTGGATCACCTGAGGTCTGGAGATTGAGACCAGCCTGGCCAACATGGTGAAACCCCAACTAAAAATCTGTACTGAAAATACAAAAAATTGATCAGGCATGGTGAAAGGCGCTTGTAATCCCAGCTCCTCAGGAGGCTGAGGTGGAAGAATCACTTGAACCAGGGAAGTGGAGGTTGCAGTGAGCTGAGATCGTGCCATTGCACTCTAGCCTGGGCAACAATAACAAAAACTCTGTCTCCAAAAAGAAAAAGAAAAAGAGCTTTAATGGACTCACAACCTTCATGTGGCTGGGGAGGCCTCACAATCATGGTGGAGGGCAAAGGAAGGCAAAGGCACATTTTACATGGCAACAGACAAGAGACCTGTGCATGGGAACTGCCCTTTATAAAACCATCAGATCTTGTGAGACTTACTATCACGAGAACAGCATGGGAAAAACCCACTCCCCGATTTAATTACCTCCCACCAAGTCCCTCCCATGACACATGGGGATTATGGGAGCTACAATTCAAGATAAGATTTGGGTGGGGATACAGCCAAACCATATCAGTACCTCATAGTGTTGTTGTGAGGAATAAATTATACATTTGTGTTCTGTGGTGAGCAGATCTACACAAACCTACCGCAAAAGTCCTAAGAAGTTGAAAGGCCAAAGAAAGTAGCCGACACATTGATTTTCCTAGAAAGAAACATTTAGGGACTTACAAATGGAAAACATGTTTGTGTCTTAGGAGGTGGCGAGACAAGATGGTGGATCCTTGTATCGTTATCTCCCAGACCCAGAACTTCTATGCCACAGGGAAAGATGACTCCAGAGGGTTGTTTAGGACAATTGAGGTGCAGTAACATCTAGATTGTTTGACCTGAGAGCAGAATTGACAGTAACTACCTGCTCTTACACGGGAACAGTAAATAAACTGGCAATCTTAGAGGTCTTCTGGGGAACTAGGGTTAATCAGAAGCCAACATGGCAGATTAGCTTCCAAGACAGGGCTGCTTTGGCCTCCAAAAATATAAATCAGTGCCTCCAACACCGCGAGGTACTGATACGGTTTGGCTGTGTCCTCACCCAAATCTCACCTTGAATTGTAGCTCCCATAATCCCCATGGATTTTTAATTTTTATACATGCAGGCAGGACAAGTGCAGTTTTGTTACATAGTCATGTTGTTCATGGTTGAGTCTGGGCTTTCAGTGCAGCCATCATGCAAATAGTGTATGTTGCACCCACAGACTTCATCTTTCCAGACTGAAGTGTTTTCAGTTTGTTTGTTGGTTTGTTTTTGAGATGGAGTCTTGCTCTGTCTCCAGGCTGGAGTGCAGTGGTGCCATCTCAGCTCACTGCAACCTTTTACTTCCTGGTTCAAGTGATTCTCCTGACTCAGCCTCCCCAGTAGCTGGGATTACAGGCATATGCCACCATACCCAGCTAATTTTTCTATTTTTAGTAGAGATGGGGTTTCACCATGTCGGCCAGGATGGTTTCTGTCTCCTGGCCTCAAGTGATCCACTAGCCTCAACCTTTCGAAGTGTTGGGATTACAGGTGTGAGCCAGAGTGCCCAGCCCAGTTTGTTTCTTTTAAAATTTAATTTTATTTAAAATTTAAAATTTATTTATTTATTTATTTATTTTTGAGCCAGAGTCTCTCTCTGTCACCTATGCTGGAGTGCATGGTGTGATCTTGGCTCTCTGCAGCCTCCTCCCAGGTTCAAGCTGTTATTCACATTTTATGGATGAGGAATCAGGCTTCCTGAAGGCATTTGCTTTGGCTTAGAACATAAAGCCAGCAAGTGGGAGACCTGGGATTTGAAGTCCGTTTGGCTTAAGAGGCTCCACCTAATTAACCTGCTGCCTACACAACACATGCGCACATGAACACACACATTTTATAAGCGCTGAAGCTGTAAAAGAGTGACCTTTGATCCTTACTCTACCTTACACTTCACGGCCAGCTTTTCCGGAGAGTTTCATCTTAACTTCCAAGAAACTCTTTTCCCAGCACTTTGGGAAGCTGAGGTGAGCAGATGACCTGAGGACAGAAGTTTGAGAGCAGCCTGGCCAACATGGTGAAACTGATCTCTACTAAAAATACTAAAAAAGAAAAAAGAAAAAAAGAAATTGCTGGGCATGGTGGCTCATGCCTGTAATCCCAGCACTTTAGGAGGCTGAGGCAGGTGGATCACCTGAAGTCAGGAGTTTGAGACCAACCTCATCAGCATGGCGAAATCCCATCTCTACTAGAAACACACACACACACACACATACACAAATTAGCCAGGTGTGGTGGCGGGCACCTGTAATCCCAGCTACTCAGGAGGCCAAGGCAGGAGTATCATTTGAACCCGGGAGGCAAAGGTTGCAGTGAGCTGAGGTCACACCACTGCACTCCAGCCTGGGCAACAGAGGGAGACTCCATCTTAAAAATAATAATAAAAGGAAACTTCCTTTTCCTTCATGAAACGTAGCCAGGCACTGTACTAGTCACTGGGAAGACAGGTGTGGTTCACCTGTAGTTTTCCTGTTTGCAATATGGCTTTAAGAGGCTACACGCATCGAAGCCAACAGGTTTGTAAATGGCAAGCCACAAGAATTTTGCAAAAGGTCCCAGAAAGTGAGGCAGTCACTGAGGTTGTGACTGTGGGGCATCCCCACAGCGCGACCAAAATGTGAGGCCACAGCTGCTAGGTGCGGCCACAGGAGGAAGCAAAAATATCGTCTCCTTCCTGTCAGGAGGCCCAAGAGGGCGCACCTGCTGCAGCTCAGTATGTCCAGCCTGCGTCCTGCTCCTCCTCACCCTGGCCAGGATGGTGCATCCCCGGCGGTGCAGCCAGTGGGCTGGGTGGGAGCCGATGTCCCCACACCCACCTCCCAGAAACCTCAGGGCTAGAATTGGCTCTGCTTTTCACCCAGGTGTGGCCACCAACTACTTGACCTTTAGACATAAATATATATTTTTTAACTTTTGGAGGCTCCTTCACAAACATTTTCTTTTTATCTCCCACTTCTTCCTTGCTACCTCTTCTCAAAAGGGGCAGCCTCTGGAAAACAAAAGAGAAAACTAGAGAGAGGGGGATTGAAGGACTGTCAAACTCTCCCCTTGCGCGAAATGTTTAGGTTTTCATAGTCCTTATTAACTCTATCCATGGTTCCATTAATGAAACTGCCTTCAATTCCCATTGATAATAGCTAATTTTAGGCCTGGTGTGGTGGCTCATGCCTGTAATTTCAAAAATTTGTGAGGCCAAGGTGGGTGGATCAACTGAAGTCAGAAGTTCGAGACCATCCTGGCCAAATAGTCAAACCCCGTCTTTACTGAAATACCAAAAATTAACCAGGCATGGTGGTGCTTGCCTGTAATCCCAGCTACTTGGGAGGCTGAGGCGAGAGAATCCCTTGAACCTGGGAGGTGGAGGCTGCCGTGAGCCAAGATGGTGCCATTGTACTCTAGCCTGGGTGACAGAATGAGACTCCACCTAAAAATACTACTACTACTAGTAACAGCTAACTTTAACCAAAGACTTCGTGTCAGCCTGCATTAGCTCACACAATCCTTCTGATAGTTATGCAATGTGGGGACTGTGATTATCTCTAATTACTGATGAGAAGCTGCGGCTTGGAGGGAGGACTGCCATCTGTCTAGCATTAATGGTTAAACAGCAAGAAAATGGTGAAGCCTGGCAGATCAGACTTTAAGTATATATGTGCATTTATCAACTTTCATTTTCCTTCAGCTGTGTATAGAACCCATCACAAAGGAAACAGATTTCATGCGGGCCACATGCATATTTTTTCTATAACATTTTGGAATAATTAAGCACCATCAATTAAAAAGTCACATATCTCTCTGGGTTCTTTGGTGATATTTACTGCATTGAAGTAGACATCTATGTTCTCTGTTCATAACTGATCAGCTCAAAACCTTTGTTAATTATTGTGCCCTGAGTTAACTTACTCATTATCTCTCCTCCTCTCCTCTCCTCTCCCCTCCCCTTCCCTATCCTCTCCTCTCCCTCTCTCCTCTTTTCTCTTCTTTTCTTTTGAGATGGAGTCTCACTTTGTCACCCAGGTTGGAATACAGTGGCGCAGTCTCAGCTGACTGCAACCTCTGTCTCCCGGGTTCAAGCGATTCTTCTCCCTAAGCCTCCCGAGTAGCTGGGAATATACATGCCCGCCTCCATGTCAGACTACTTTTTGTGTTTTTAGTAGAGATCACCATATTGGCCAGGCTGATCTCGAACTCCTGACTTCATGATCCTCCCGGCTTGGCCTCCTTAAGTGCTGGGATTACAGGTGTGAGCCATGCTCATTATTTATTTTTGAAAGATGATAGCCTTGAAAATATGTCTAGGGAAAAATCATTTATGTGTGGATATATTTTCTTAGCCTTCTGCGTAGATTCTTACTGCACCTCACAGGGTCAAATTATTTAGCCATGGCTGGGGCGGTAGGCCAGGCTGGTCTCGAACTCCTGACCTCAGGTGATCCGCCTGCCTTGGCCTCCCAAAATGCTGGGATTATAGGCATTAGCTACCGCACCTGGCTGACATGGCTGTGTCCTATTTGTGTGTGCATGAGTATGTGTGTATGAAGTGTCCAAATATTTGTGTGCCTGTTAGGGTTTTTAAAAAAGACTTTATTTTTTAGAGCAGTTTTAGGTTCATAGCAAAATTGAGCAGAAGTACACAGAGTTCTCACATAACTCCTCCACCCACACACACACAGCCTCACTCTCAACATCTGACACCAGCGGTACATTTGTTACAATGAGTGAACCCACAATGACACTTCATTATCACCCAAAGTTTCTATGAATTCACTCTTGATGTTGTATATTCTATGGGTTTGGACAAATGTATCCACCACTGGACACATGTATCCATTACAGTATTATATAGAATAGTTTCACTGTTCTAAAAATCCTCATTCCTTCCTATTCATTCCTTCCTCCTCTCCCTAACCTCTGGAAGCCACTTGCTATTGTCTCCATAGTTTTTCCAGAATGGCATACATTTGTGGGGTTGTGTTTGTTTGTTTTGTTTTGTTTGTTTTTGAAACAGAGTCTCCCTCTATCACTCAGGAGTGCAGTGGTGGGATCTCAGCTCACTGCAACCTCGGCCTCCAGGGTTCAAGTGATTCTTCTGCCTCAGCCTCCCAAGTAGCTGGGAATACAGGTGCATGCTGCCATGCCCAGCTAATTTTTATATTTATATTTATATTTATTTATTTATTTTTGAGATGGAGTTTCGCTTTTTGTTACCCAGGCTGGAGTGCAATGACGCAATCTCGGCTCACCACAACCTCCGCCTCCTGGGTTCAGGCAAATCTCCTGCCTCAGCCTCCTGAGTAGCTAGGATTACAGGCACGCGTCACCATGCCCAGCTAATTTTTTTGTATTTTTAGAAGAGACGGGGTTTCACCATGTTGACCACGATGGTCTCGATCTCTTGACCTCGTGATCCACCCGCCTCAGTCTCCCAAAGTGCTGGGATTACAGGCAGAATGTAGCCTTTTCAGATTGGCTACGTTCACTCAGTGATGTGCACTTACATTTCCTCCAGGTCTTTTCATGGTTTGATAGACATTTTTAAAAATCCTGAATAATAGCCGGGCGCGGTGGCTCAAGCCTGTAATCCCAGCACTTTGGGAGGCCGAGGCGGGTGGATCACGAGGTCAAGAGATCGAGACCATCCTGGCTAACATGGTGAAACCCCATCTCTACTAAAAATACAAAAATTAGCTGGGCGTGGTGGCACATGCCTATAGTCCCAGCTACACTGGAGGCTGAGGCAGGAGAATTGCTTGAACCCGGGAGGCGGAGGTTGCAGTGAGCCGAGATTGTGCGACTGCACTGTAGCCTGGCGCCTGGTGACAAAGTGAGACTCTGTCTCAAAAAAAAAATCCTGAATAATATTCTATTGTCTGGATATACTACAGCTTGTTTATCCATTCACCTCCCAAAGGACATCTTGATTACTTCCATGTTTTGGCAATTATAAATAAAGCTGCTATAAACATTCATGTGCAGATTTTTGTAGAGACATAAGTTTTCAACTCTTTGGGTAAATACCAAGGAGTACAATTGCTGGATCATATGGTTAAATTATGTTTAGCTTTGTAAGAAGCTGCCAAACTGTCTTCCAAAGTGCCTGGACCATTTTGCGTTTTCACCAACAGTGAATGGGAGTTCTTCCTGCTGTACATCCTCACTGGCATTTGGTAGTGTTGTTGTTCTGAATCTTGGCCATTCTGATAAGCGTGTCATGGTATTTCCTTGTTGTATACTTGGCATTGCCCAGATGACATAAGATGTGGAGCATCTTTTCACGGTTTGTCTATGATCTGTATGTCTGCTTTAGTGAAGGCCTGTTAAGTTCTTTGGCCCTTTTAAAAACTTCATTGGTTGTCTTCTTGTTGAGTTTTAGGAGTTCTTTGTATATTTTAGATAATAGTTCTTTGTCAGTTGTGTCTTTTGTAAATATTTTCTGTCAGTCTGTGGCTTATCTTCTCATTGTTTTGTTGTCTTTGATGGAGCCCATGGAGTTTTTAACTCTCTGACTTGTCCATGCTGAGCTTCCAGCCGTGAATCCATTACACTTCAGGTGTGCCCACCCAGATACTGGTGCCCATGGAGCTTTCTGCTGGTAAGTTGTGATTCTGGATATTTGTCTGTTGGTCTCTCCAATTTGCAGAGTAATGGTTTGCCTCATGATCTCCCTACTCATAGGAATCTAAAAGAACTGTTTGTTATTTAGTTTGTTTAGCCTTCTCCTTGTTAGGATGAAGTGGTAACTTCCAAGCCTCCTGTTTGCTGGACTGGAAATTGGAAGTCCACCTGCCAGTTTTAAGAACTGAAAAAGTGATGAACTGAAAATATCAGGTAAAGGGACTTCTTTTCTTCTCTTTTTCTTTCTTTCTTTCTTTTTTTTTTTTTTTTTGGCATTTGGTCATTTGGTTGGATTCTAAATGTAAAATCTGGGCTTTTGGTAGAAGTTTTAAAGATGCCTGAAAGAGGATAGTTTTGACCGATATGCTTGTTGGCCACGCATGGGAAAATGGTGTTATTGAAAAGCATGTGAATCCTGGTGCCAGCAGAAAGTGGGTATGAATTGTTCTTCTGTCAATACCCAGCTTTGGGCCCCCAGGCAAGTCACTTCACTACTCTGAGCTTCCCTTTTTAAATCTTGGAACTAGATATTGAGCCAGTAACCGGAAGTTGCGGTGAGGATTAGAGGAAATTTGTATATAGAGCATTACAGAAGGCATATTCCCAGTTACTGCACATGTGATAAAGAAACATCACAGGACATTACAGAAGTACAACATTTTCTTTCCTTAAGTATGGAAAGAAACTGATGGAGTATTTACTTAATTCTACAAGGATAAAAGAAACTATTTGCCAGGCATAGTGGCTCATGCCTGTAATCCCAGCACTTTGGGAGGCTGAGGCGGGGGGAATCACCTGAGATCAGGAGTTCGGGACTAGCCTGACCAACAAGGGGAAACCCCGTCTCTACTAAAATACAAAAATTAGCAGGGTGTGGTGGTAGGCGCCTGTAATTCCAGCTACTCAGGGGGCTGAGGCAGGGGAATCACTTGAACCCGGGAGGTGGAGGTTGCAGGGAGCCGAGATCCTGCCATTGCACTCCAGCCTGGGCAACAAGAACAAAACTGCGTCTCAAAAAAAAAAGAAAAGAAAAAGAAAAAGGCCTATATAATACTCAGCAACAGGGCCATTCTATTGTGTTTGGGAGAATAAACTTATTTCAAGCACAAAGATTCTTCCTTCCTCTTTTAAAATCTCTGTTTTCTGTGCTCCTCCCCACTTTGAGGGAAGTGATACACTGACGTTCAGTGATGGCTTATTGCCATGGTTAGCCAGTCTGTCTTGAATTTGCAGCCTGAGCTGACCAGTGCTCATCCTCTTGTGACTTTGGGTGAATTAATGGATCTCTGAACCTCCATTTTCTCCTGTGCAAAATAGCAGCTGCTGCAAAAATGAAGTATGGCGCAGCACTTTGGGAGGCTGAGGCGGGCGGATCACTGTCAGGAGTTCGAGACCAGCCCGACCAACATGGAGAAACCTTGTCTCTACTAAAAATACAAAATTAGCCAGACGTGGTGGCCCATGCCTCTAATCCCACCTACTCGGGATGCTGAGAATCATTTGAACTCAGGAGGCAGAGGTTGTGTTGAGCTGAGATTGCGCCATTGCACTCCAGCCTGGGCAACAAGAGTGAAACTCCGCCTCAAAAAAAAAAAAAAAAAAAGACAGGCCTTTTTCCTGGGGGACATGAGACTCCTCTGATGCATGACTTTGGCTTTGTCAGAACTTTCTCAGAACTGCACCACCCTCTCAGACTTTCCCTACCAACCCATCCTTTCTTCCCTTCTTCCTCAGCAGGGGTTAGGCCAGCATGGTGGTGAAACTGCTTCCCCTTCTCCCTCCACTTGTTTCTCCCAGGAAATGTCATGCATGCTTTCTTCCCCGCAAACCTGCTTTGCAGTCTGATAGTCTGCACCTCAAAGGAACCAAAAAAATTCAGAAGATCCCCTGCCATAGGAGTCACCGTCTCAAATGCCGTGCCTGGCAAGTAAGGAACATGAGCAAACAGGGTCAGGTGAGGACCCAGGTGAAATGAAAATTCCATGCCCTATTTTATGAAGACAGCTTCTACCTAGTTCTAACAGACTGTTATCAGATGAAATGTGAGCCCACGGTTGAATGTCACTAGATTTTTAAAGAGAAAGACTACAAAAATTTTACACTTTTTAGTTCAACTCTGTTATTTGTCAGAAGAAGATATCGAGGCAGGGAAAGGAAGTGCTTTTCTAAGATCATCTGAAGAGAAGGCTCAAAGTGTGCCTGGAATCCAAAGTTTCCACCTCCGGATCCGCCTCTTTCCTTTCTTCCTCTCTATTCATGATTGATTGACTGTCTGGGTTTGTATTTGCTGTGTCACAGGTTTTTGAAATATTTAGCATCTTATAACAAGACGTATTTATTGTCTCATAGTTTCTGTGGGTCAGGATCTGAGCCCTGCTTGGTTGAGCCCATGGTTCAGGGCCTCATATGAAGTGACGTTCGAGATGTCAGCCTAGGCTGGGATTTCATCTAAAGACTCTACATGGGAAGAAGCTGTGTCCAGGCTCATGTGGTTATTGGTAGGATTCAGCTCCCTGAGGGCCATTAGATTGAGGACCTCAGATCTTTGCTCACTATTGGTCAGAGGCCGCTCTCCATTCCTTGTCACATGGGGCATTCCAGCATGGCAACCTGCTTCATCAAAGTGTGCAAGCTGAGAAGGCCATAGAGAGAGTCTGCTAGCAAGATGAAAGTCACAATCTTTTGCAACCCAATCCTGGAAATGACATCGCATTCCCTTTGCTGTATCCTATTCTATTTGTTAGGAAGGCACTAGGTCCAGCCCACACTCAAGGGCCAGCACTATAGGGACATGGGGTCCAGGGTAGGGACCACGGGAGCCGGGCTAGAATTCTGCCTACCACAAGGACTTTTTCTTTCTTTTTTTTTTTAAAACGGAAAATCTTTAATTGTGCTTGATCCTTCTCTTCTAAACCAGGAAACTACTTTTTAGGGTAGAGGTCAGGGGTCTATTAAGACAGAAACAAGTGCTGGTATAACTGTAGAGAGAGATGGGAAAGGGAGATCAGTGAAAGCAAGAAGGAAAAAAAAATAGCAGGGGATCGTATGAGGGGAGCAGAAGGAAGCTCCAAGCCAGGACAGAGAAACCCTCTGTTCTCCTTTTCAGGTGACCTTACTGTCTTTTCTTTTTATTTTTTGGAGATGGAGTCTTACTCTGCCACCTAGGCTGGGGAGTGCAGTGGCCTGATCTCAGCTCACTGCAACCTCTGCCTCCCAGGTTCAAGCGATTCTCATGTCTCAGCCTTCCGAGTATCTGGGATTACAGGCGCACGCTACCACGCCCAGCTAATTTTTGTATTTTTAGTAGAGACAGAGTTTCGCCATGTTGACCAGCCTTCTCTCAAACTCCTGACCTCGACTGATCTACCTGCCATGGCCTTCCAAAGTCCTGGGATTACAGGCATGAGCCATTGCACTTGGCCTGTGTTCTCTTACATTTTGTCCTTGCCACAGGTGTGAAAAACCGACAGATTGTTCCTTAGCAAAGTTCAGAACATGGCTTTTGCAGAGATTATTTGCTCTTTGATTAGAATGTATTTCTTCTTCTGCTACTGAAAGTGTATGTAGTTGTCCAGGGAGAATACCCAGATCAAAACAAAGAACACTGATTCCTTTGCTCATAGGAAGTTGTAACTGCCCAGTGGGTTCTCCTTGCCCGTTGTCTAGGCAGAGCTGATTTATCAAAACAAGGGACTCGAAATACAGAAATAGTTTAATTTGCTTAGAGTTGGCTGTACAGGAGACTGGAGTTTTGTTGTAACTCAAATCAGTCGCCCCAAAAACTCAGTGATAGGGGATTTTGTGTGTGTGTGTGTGAGATGAAGTCTAGCTCTGTCGCCAGGCTGGAATGCAGTGGCGCGATCTTGGCTCACAGCAACTTCCGCCTCCCTGGTTCAAGCAATTCTCCTGCCTCAGCCTCCCAAGTAACTGGGACTATAGGTGTGTGCCTCAATGCCTAACTAATTTTTTGTATTTTTAGTAGAGATGGGTTTTCACCATGTTGGCCAGGATGGTCTCAATCTCTTGGCCTTGTGATCTGCCTGCCTCGGCCTCCCAAAGTGCTGGGATTACAGCCTGGGATTGGGTTTTTTAAGGATAATTTGGTGGGTAGCGGGTAACTGAGTCAAGAGTGCTGATTGGTCAGGCTGGAGATGAAATCATAGGGAGTCGAAGCGGTTCTTTTGTGGTGAGTCAGTTTCTGAGTAGGAGCCATAAGACCAGATGAGCCAGTTCATCAATCTGGGTGGTGCTAACTCATTCAATGAGTACAGGGTCTGCAAAATATCTCAAGCACCGATCTTTGGTTTTTACAATAGCAATGTTATCCCTAGGAGCAATCTGGGGAGGTTCAGAATCTTGCACCCTCCAGCTGCATGACTTCTAAACCATAATTTCTAATTTTGTGGCTAATTTCTTAGCCCTGCAAAGGCTGTGTAGTCCCCAGTTAGGAAGAGGGTTTGTATTAGGAAAGGGCTGTTACAGTGTTTCTTTCAAAGTTAAACTATTGACTAAGTTCCTCCCAAAGTTAGTTTGGCCTACGCCAAGGACAGCTTGGAGGTTAGAAGCAAGATGGAGTCAGGTAGGTCAGATCTCTTTCACTGAGATAGTTTGCAAAGGTGGTTTTGAAGTGTGGGAAAATATTAAATGGATAACCATTAATATTTTCAAAGGGTTGGACAGCCTTGTCCCATTGAATGCTCGGAATAACCCTGTGAGATTGATATTAGTATTGTCCCCATTTTACAGAAGAAGAAATTGAGGCTCAGGGTGATTATGAAACTTGCCTAAGTGAGGTCACAGCTAGGCAGTGCTGGAGCAGGAACTGATTCGTATTTGTTTTACTCCAATAACTGTCACCAGAGCATTACCCAAACTTTATTCACTCATGTGTAAACTGTCATAGCTGTTGTCATATCTAATATCACTTATTCTACTGTCACATATTTGTATCATATATGGGAATATTTTACAACTCTCTCCCTATAACACGCAGTAGTCCAGGCTCTGAACTACTGCAGTGAACTGAGTTCAATTCTGATTCCACCATAAGCTGGACCATCCTGGGAAAGCTACTTAACCTCTCTGAGCTGCAGTTTTCCCATCTCTCAAATGGGGCGCATGGGCTCAATTTGCTGGCTAATAGAGAGACTAAGTAATATGAGAGAAATAAATAACCAGGAACACTGTAGATTCCCCATAAATACTTTGTTGGAAGGACACTCAAGGAGTAGAATTTATGTCTATTTAATGAGCTCTTCTAAAAGACATAGCCATAGTCACCATGTTTCCAAAAACATCATCAATATTGATGGGTTTCCTTGCTTCCCAGGACTTCCCAGAACTGTCCAATTAAGTACTTGTTAAAATTGGAATGAAAATTTAATATCCTATAGTTTGAGATAACATCAAAAAGCCTTGTTACTATATTTGGATTATATCAAGGAAACTAGATAAATATGTTTGCTGTAGTTTTTTTTTGGGGTGTGTGTGTGTGTTTTCTGCTTACTTGTGGAAACCGTAATGACAATATTATACCATGACTGAGAGTGTAGATTTGGCGGTCAGTAAGACCAGGTTTTAATTTCTGATCACTCAATTCACTGACTTTGTGATATTGATTATCTAATAGTTCTCGGCCTCAATTTCATTAGATAAGTTGGGAATACTTCAGCTGTAAGGAGTAACCACCAAAGCAAAAAGCCAGCAGAGACAGAAACAAAGAGGTTACAATTTTTCCTCACTTAAAAGGGTGCAGAGGTAGCAGTTACTGTGCTTCAGTAGCTCCAGAATTGTCCATGCTTTGTGGTTCCCTGAGCTTTTTCTTAAGGTCGCAGGATGCCTAATCCAGTTCACTTTTATGGCAGGGAAAAGACAAACGAGTGGAACCATGGACATCTTATTATTTGCAAGAAAACAAACCTGCTCAGAAACTTTCCAGCAATCTTCTGTTCCGGCTTCCCTGGCCTGAACTGTGCCATAAGGCCAAGTCGCAAGGGGGCCTGGGAAAGGCTCCAGAGTGGAAGTGGCTGAGGAATGGGGAACTGCCGCGAGGATGAACGGAGATAACGCATATAAAGGGCTTGGCACTGTGCCGGACTGTAACAGGCACTTCATTCATACTCACAATGATTGGCATTTTCATAATCAGGGGATGTTGGAACTGGAACAGGGGAACTGAGCTCCGATTCCAGTGTTTTACAGGGAATGAGTGTTAGGTGCAGGGCAGAAACCTGAATTTCTGCCAAACTGGATGCTCCATGAGGGGAGGTTTATGTCTTTCTTGTCGATTAGCCCAGCTTAGTGCCTAAAAGTAGATAAACATAAGGTGCTGCTCAATAAATATTTGATAAATGAATTCATACGTAATGAAAATTTGATAATTTCATTAAATTTTTTTTTATTTCCATAGGTTTTTTTTGGGTAACAGGTGGTGTTTGGTTACATGAGTAAGTTCTTTAGTGGTGGTTTGTGAGATTTGGTGCACTCGTCACCCGAGCAGTATACACTGAACCCAATTTGTAGTCTTTTAACCCTCACCCCTTTCCCCTTGAGTGTCCAAAATCCATTATGTCATTCTTATGCCTTTGCATCCTCATAGCTTAGCTCCCACTTATGAGTGAGAACATACAATGTTTGGTTTTTCATTCCTGAGTTACTTCACTTAGAATAATAGTCTCCAATTCCATCCAGGTTGCTGCAAATGCCATTACTTCATTTCCTTTTACGACTGAATAGTATTCCACTATATGTGTGTGTGTGTATATACACACACACACACACACACACACCACAGTTTCTTTATCCACTCATTAATTAATGAGTGGGTTAGTTCCACATTTTTGCAATTGCTAATTGTGTGGCTATAAACACGCGTGTGCAAGTATCTTTTTAGTATAATGACTTGTTTTCCTCAGGGTAGATACCCAGTAGTGGGATTGCTGGATCAAGTTTGGTGCATTTCTTAAAGATTTTATTGTTTGCCATTCTTAAAAGCGAACAATTGATTGTCTATTTAATAAACTTCAGAATATAAGAGTCATAGAGCTGGAACTTTTGTCAGTATATTAATTATCTGTTGCTATGTAACAAATTATCCCTAAATTTACCTGCTTAAAATATTAACTTTTTAAAACTCCTTTTTTTCTCTTTATTAAAATGAAAGATTGTCTCCAGGACCAGCTAGAAAAATAATGAACATTTCTTATCTCACTGTTTCTGAGGTCAGCAATCCTACAGCAGTTTAGATGGATGGTTCTGGCTCAGGGCCTCTCGTGAATAGTTAAGATGCAGTCAAGATGTTAGTCTAAGCTAGAGGCACCTAAAGGCTTGCCTGCAGTTGGACAACATGCTTCTGAGCGGGCTCACTCACGTGGCTGTTGGTTGGAGGCCTCGGTTCCTCACCATGCAGACCTTTCTATAGGGTGGCTTGAGTTCTCATGACACAGCAGCTGGCTTCCTGAGAAGAACAGCAAGGAACAAACTCCAGTGCCTTTTATGATTAGTCTTGGAAATCATCCAGTGCTGCCCACACAATCTTCTATTCCTTAGAAAGAAGTCCCTGATCAAGCCTACACTCCAGGGGAAGGGAGATAACTTCTGCCTTTTGGAGTCGGGAGTGCCAGAGAATTTGTAGACATATTTTAAAACCATCTCCATCTGTTTTGTGCAATGATTTCTAGCATCTAAATATGCTTGGCTCATATAGTAGGTGCTTTAACAGAAGTAGTTCCTGTTTATAGGTCTTGAACCTTCTACAACTGGGGGCTTCCTGAAAGAAAAAGAACACAAAATTACTTAGGAAAAATTAATGTTTATTTAGAATAAAAGAAGATAGTACAAGAAATTGTAAAAATTTTAAAGCTGAAAAAATATCATAATATCATAAAATCCCCCAAAATAGCATCTTTTAAAAATTAACGAATATTAGGGCTGGGCGCGGTGGCTCACACCTGTAATCCCAGCACTTTGGGAGGCCGAGGCGGGTGGATCACGAGGTCAAGAGATTGAGACCATCCTGGTCAACAAGGTGAAACCCAGTCTCTACTAAAAATACAAAAAATTAGCTGGGCATGGTGGTGCACACCTGTAATCCTAGCTACTCGGGAGGCTGAGGCAGGAGAATTGCCTGAACCCAGGAGGTGGAGGTTGCAGTGAGCCAAGATTGCGCCATTGTACTCCAGTCTGGGTAACAAGAGTGAAACTCCGTCTCAAAAAAAAAAAAATTAACTAACTGCTCTGTCACCCAGGCTGGAGTGCAGTGGTGCAATCTCGGCTGACTGTAACCTCTGCTTCCTGGGTTCAAGCCATTCTCCTGCCTCAGCCTCCTGAGTAGCTGGGATTACCAGCACTCGTTATGATACTTTTGTCCCATATGTCTTAGCTACATATTCTTTAATTGCCTTTTAACAATACTGAATTATTATTTTATAGAGAGAGACTATGAAAAAGAGGATTTAGTCTTTCCTCCATCATGAGCAATCAGAATTTTAAACTTAATATAATTTAATTTAACTCTAGAGACAGGGTCTCACTCTTTTGCCCAGGCTGGAAGACCATGGAGCGATCATGTGCTAACTGCATTGTTAAATTCCTGGGCTCAGGTGACCTTCCTGCCCCAGCGTCTAGAGTAGCTGGGACCACCAGTATCAGCCACTACACCTGACCAATTAATTTTTTTTTTTCTTTTTGTAGAGACGAGGTCTTGCTGTATTTCCCATGCTGGTCCTAAACTCCTGGCCTCAAGTGATCCTCCTGCCTCAGCCTCCCAAACTGTCGGAATTGCAGGTGTGAGCCACTGTGCCTGGCATGATTGATCAAAAAAAATTTTTTTTCTTTTAAATTATTATTGTCAGTTTTGAAAAGTTTCTTTTGGCTTCACAACTTATTACTGGTCACGTGTTGTAAAATTTTAGGATTATTGTGTTAAATTTGAGAAAACCTTTCTTTCTTACATGAACTCTAAGATTTCAGGGCAATTCAAGTTTTTTGAGCAACAGTTAATCTTAAATGCTCTTTGAAGGATGACACTTATTCACCCAGTCCTATTGTTTCTGTCCTCTTTGTAAAGATGGAGCCTGAGTTTTATCATTATCAATTCGAATACATCATGTCAACAAGAGGTTTACTTCATTTTCCTGGGTGAGCCTATCACTTACTCCTCTTTGATAATAGGATGATTAGAAACCCAATAGTTTATTCATTACTTTTATTCAAAATTCTATCTTGTTCTTAATGGTGTGACATATGTTCTGTTTCAACAGAGAATTCACTGAGAGTTGAAGGTCAAGGTGCTTCAAATATCATGAGAGGTGGCTGGGCAAGTGGCTCACGCCTGTAAGTCCCAGCACTTTGGGAAGCTGAGGCGGACAGATCAGCTGAGATCAGAAGTTGGAGATCAGCCTGGGCAACATGGTGAAACCCCATCTCTACTAAAAATACGAAAATTAGCCGGGTGTGGTGGCACATACCTATAACCTCAGCTATTTGAGAAGCCAAGGCTGAGAGTTGCTTAAACCCTGGAGAAGGAGGTTGCAGTGAGCTGAGATCATGCCACTGTACTCCAGCATGGGGGACAGAGTGAGACTTCATCTCAAAAAAAAAAACAAAACAAAACTAAAAAATCATCAGAGGCCACCGGATTTGTTGGAAATGCACTAACCGTGGCCATCCTGTGTGTTGTCACACACATGCTTGCTGTCTGTGGAACTGCAACACTGAAAGGTGAATTTCAGGGTCTGCATATACAGTTTGATTGGAACACAGCTATGCTCATTCTGTGTGGAAGGTTTTGTGTGACAATGCTAGAGGTCAGTAATTGCAACCGAGGCTACATGGCCTATAAAACCTAAAGAATTTGCTATTTGGCTCTTTACAAAAAATTTGCTGACCAACTACCCTATGACAATAATTCAAAGACATACACACCTCCTTAGCCTCACTGAAGCAATGGCCAGTTTTCAGTCCTGAGTACATACCAACCTGTAGGCTGTCTCAAAACTCACCTCCCTGCTATTCTGCCTGGAACATTCTTCTCTCTCCTAGCCATTTTTCTGTGTGATCGCGTTTATTCTTCAGACAATGTCACCTAATGGGAAAATACTTCTCTGAACACCGGTCTAAAACAGGTCCTCCCTGTTATTTATTTATTTTTTGAGACAGAATCTATTGCCCCGGCTGGAGTGCAGTGGCGTGATCTTGGCTCACTGCAACCTCCGCCTCCCAGGTTCCAGTGATTCTCCTGCCTCAGCCTCCTGAGTAGCTGGGATTACAGGCACCCATTGTCATGCTGGGATAATTTTTGTATTTTTGGTAGTGATGGGGTTTTACCATGTTGACGAGGCTGGTCTTGGACTCCTGACCTCAAGTGATCCACCAGCCTTGGCCTCCCAAAGTGCTGGTATTATAGGCATAAGCCACTGCGCCTGACCCTCCCTGTTACTCTTCACGATAGTTTCCTGCTCTTTTCCATGACAGTCCTGCCTATGGTTTGTAATGATTGAGTCTTCTTGTTTAAAGTTCTTGTCCTCTTTACTCTGTAAACTCCCTGTCAATAGAAACTACGCATGTCTTATCACGATAGGTAAAAAATGTGGGCTTTGAAGTCAGATGGCCTCGATTTGAATCCTGGCTCTGTTACTTATAAGTCATGGAAGCTTGGGTAAGTCACTTCACCTCTTGGCTTCTCAGTTTTCTCATCTGTAAAATGGATGCAATCATTAACTACTGCATTAAGTTCTGAAGGTTAAATGAGTTGATGCAGACAAATCAGTAAGAACAATACCTGCTCATCATAAGCACTTGATAAGAGTTATTAATACTCAAAACTTTATCTTCAAGGTCTTGTACAAAAGAGCTGAATGAGTATCCCTTAACAGTGCAGCATTTTTTCTGAATGAAGCATTTGTGGAATGAAGGTTTTATCTAGATGAATAAATAAATATCTCCCACCTTTCTTCTCTTTAATCATATGCTGCCGTACTGAAACATTACGAGCCTCTAATTTCATTTAGCACATGAAAGACAATGATTAACCTTGATTTACAAAACAAACTTGAATCAGTAATGCAAGAGTTTGAACTTTTAAAAAAATTAAATTCCCCCCCTCCCCCAGGATAGTGTTAGTATGCCATGGCCAGAGTAAAACCTATAAATATCATGAGGCCTACATTAATGCCACAATAATGCAAAAAATCACTCCAAGACTCAGTGGCTTAAAATGGTAATTATTTATTCTCACATAAACATTTGCAAGTTAGCTGGTGTTTGGATGACCTAGAGTAGGGGGTCTGGGCTGGGCTTCAAGTTACCGGCTGTGTCCAAGTTTGCTCCAGTTGGCTTCCATCTTCCTGGGACACAGGCATGTGCATCTCAAGGCGATGTCGGAAGTGCAGGAGAGCCAGGCCCACCATGCAAATCCACAGTGGTTTTGCTGGCATCATGCTTGCCAACATCTTACTGGCCAACAGTCACATGACCAAGTCCAACATCCTTAAGTCAAGGAAGGATATTCCTCCAAAGTGGGGAGGAGTAAAAAATTCCTGAACACAAATCCGAACTATCTCAAGACCTGTACCCAAATAAAAATTAAAACTAACATGTAAAGGTATGTTTTCTTTTTTTGAGACAGAGTTTCGCTCTTGTTGCCCAGGCTGGAGTGCAATGGCACGCTCTCAGCTCACTGCAATCTCCCTGTTCTGGGTTTGAGCAATTCTCCTGCCTCAGCCTCCCGAGTAGCTGGGAATACAGGTGCCCACCACCACACCTGGCTAAATTTTGTATTTTCAGTAGAGACAGGGTTTCACCATCTTGGCCAGGCTGGTCTTGAACTCCTGACCTCATGATCCACCCGCCTTGGCCTCCCAAAGTGCTGTGATTACAGGCGTGGTTTTGTATGTATTTCAACATACAAAAAAATCTGTATGTTGAAATTTAAATGAACTTTCCTCAATTTTCTTGTTGTGTCATTTGGCCAGTAGGGCAGGAGTCCCGTGTTATCTCTGCTTTTCTGGTCCTTGAAGCATGTGCTTCGTCTGCATAAGGGGCAAATCAGACCTGTTTCTGTTTCTATCCTAGCACCCCTCACGCAGCAGATATTTGATAAAGCTGGTGGAAGACAATTGTTGAATTCTATAAATATATGGCAATTGCATCAGTACATGCTATATTTGTTTTACGGAAATTTAGGGTCACTGTAGGTATTGTGTGTTTCTACATCAAAGCTTCAAAAACAGTTCTGGGGTGTGGAGGTGCACACAGCTTCTACTGCCAAGACACACACTCTGCAGCACTCCAGGTAAGTCACTGCCTCTGGGTTTTCTGTTTGTTACTGTCTCTTGCAATGTAAATGAAATAACTTTCTCAGCCTGATCATTGCTTGAGGGAAATGCATGCCTGGAAAATAATCAACAGAGAGGAGAATGTAGACAAGCAAATAAATGAATATAAAGTAAAATGTGAATTAAAGCTGGCTTTCAGAACCTACCATTATCTTTTCATCCACTGTTTATTCAATAATTACACAGTCAATTACAACTTGCATAAAGGATTTGATACACCTATTAGTCTATAAATATCTACAGTATATGTGTATTTATGGATAAAGAGGGAGGAGAAAATCATGACTGAGGAAAAGTATTCGGACAGAAATAACTGCAGATGCTGTAAGGCTGAGCTTCTAGCAATGCCAGTTTTTCCTGACCCAGGAGAACTCACAGAGTGTTATGAATTTTAATAATCACAATTTTTTTTTTTTTTTGAGATGGAGTTTCGCTCGTTACCCAGGCTGGAGTGCAATGGCGCGATCTCGGCTCACCGCAATCTTCGCCTCCTGGGTTCAGGCAATTCTCCTGCCTCAGCCTCCTGAGTAGCTGGGATTACAGGCGCGCGCCACCATGCCCAGCTAATTTTTTGTATTTTTAGTAGAGACGGGGTTTCACCATGTTGACCAGGATGGTCTCGATCTGTTGACCTCGTGGTCCACCTGCCTCGGCCTCCCAAAGTGCTGGGATTACAGGCTTGAGCCACCGTGCCCGGCCAATAATCACAATTTTTTTTATCGAGAACCTAACAGGAGCCACACACTGGATTAAATGAGAACTATCTCTGTATCTATACCCATATTATTTCTAACCGATAGGACACAACCACCATATTTCCCATTTACAGAGGAGAACACAGAAACTCAGCAAACAGTTTGAGCCTGTATTTGAACTGATACGTTTCATGAGAGAATAGGGCTGTGTTGAAGTCTGGCTACCCACCTGTGTACAGAGAGGGCCAACGGAGGACAAACAACGCAGGCACATTGATATCCAAGGGGCTGTCGCATCTTTTTATTTTTTGAACCAGGATTAATGTAATAGAACACTCAGCATGGGAAGCCACCCATGGCCGCCCCTGCATACACTTTGTTATATATCCCCTTCTGTTTTCCTTCAGTCCTTTAACATAGAGCTTCTTTCACCTAGAGGACGAGAATAGGTGTGGTGAGAATTCTCCTGGATTAGCAGGTGCCTCTAGTGTTTGAAAATGTTCATTCTCAGAACCATCGGTGAAACCCAGAGATGAAATCTTAAAAGTTAATGATAAAGCTTCAAGTAGCCACCACCATGGGAAGGACTTAATTATATGTGATGTTTAAAGCAGTGTCTGTAGATTGCAGATATGGTGTCTCCTTTCTGTCTGGCGCATGCCTTACACAGGCAACTTTATTGAATCATGACTGTTAGCTTTCCTTGGCTGTGTGTTAGGGTCCTGGAAGCCTCTATTCAGGTTTAGCTATTATCCACGCAAAGATCGGTATTGCTCTCGTTTGTATTTTAGCCTGGAGATCTGTGAAAGAAAGAAAAACAATTAGGTAACTGTGTAATGACAAAGGAGCAATTTGGTTTGAAAAGTCTCAGAACACAGTATTTTTTTTTTTTTTTAATTTCTAGGGCATTTCTGCTTTTTTGAAAACAAAATATGTTTAGGAGAATCTTTGTTTTTACAGATACGAAATAAAACAAGAGGATTTCTTCCTTTCCAGTTAAAGAGCAATCTTAAAAGGCATCCAAGAAAAGTTGGCTCTGTTTTCTGAATTTCTAGTTGGGAGAACAAAAGCAGCAAGGGAAAGTTTGACTTGACTTCCTCTACAATTTGTTTATATCATCGGAGCGGAGAGAATCTCTGGGCTGGGCTCTCCACTTCCTGAATGAAGAGAGAGAGAAAAAAATGCCCGTGTGTCAAATTCATTGAGATGTGCAAAGTGATCAGCAAAAATCCGGATCGACTGGAGCCCAAAAGGCAAAGGAAAAATGTTCCTCAATTCAGCTGCTATCTGGCAAGAGAGCTGCACAGTCCTGGTGGCGAGTGTCACCAAATACCTCCTCTTCCGCCACAGAAAGGACGGGCGGTGAGGGTGCAACCTCTACTGGCCTGTTGCTATGGAGTCGGGCTAATCCAAGAACATGATTCAGTCAATCTAATCCAAAGACAGAAGTGCTAGCAATGGAATAGCACTGAAATTATAAATATTTACTTGAAAATAATGCTCAAGCCAGACTTAACTGAAAGGGTAAGGTTCTGTTTACTTCTCTTGGTAGTAGCCAGCTGAAACAACCAAACCAGTTAAGCAACATTTTTTTTTTTTTTTTTTGGTCAGGTATGTTCTGAATCACTGGCAGCAAACTTCTGGGATTTTAGGAGAGAGGTTCTCTCTCTCTCTCTGCTCTGGGCAGAATGCCTGTTTTTGTTTTGTTTAAGGGAAAAAACAACAACAGAACTTGAGGCTGGCTGAGCTTATTAGATTATTGATTATCACTGTTAGTTTCCTGATGCTTCTATTGTTGGGGGTGGTAAGGGAGATGAGGACAAGAATCTAAATGATAAATACCCAGGCTTCTCTCTTCTTCGTGAAATCTCCCCTGTGAGGTTTTCCAGCTTGCCTTCCCATAACTTGATTCTGTTGAGGTCTGAGAATATTGAAACTGGTGGGTGAAAAGGGTTAAAAATGCAGCTTAGCAGTGAATGCATTCGGCTTTAGCACTCTTACGGGAGGCTGTGATTTCATTGGCCTTGGAATACCAGAGGGAATTACAAAACATTCAGAGAGAAGAGATAGTGTGCAGATAGAGTGGGAACAGAATCGAGTGATAAAGAGAACCAGGCTAAGGGCGGCTACTTTGCTCTGAAGGGTGGGTCGTTCTTGCTAAAGTCCGTTTCTTGGTGAATTACGGTGGTAGCTCAGAGCTGGGTAAGAGGAGAAAATGCCATCCAATAAGGGTGGAGGCAGTCTGAAAGATGAATAATATAACATGCAGTGATTTCAAACTTCACGCTTTCTTACCGAAAGGTTTTCTTCCAGTTTGGAAGGCAAGTTTCAATGGATTCTCTTGTCTAATCCCTGCTTCCTGCCAGGCTGCTCTGTTGGTGTTTTCAAGAAGAAACCTGGGCCATGATTTGAATGCTTCAAACACTCAGTGCTCAATTAGCCCTCTTTTGAATCCTCTCTGACGGTTGGTTAAATATGGGTCGAAAGTGCTTTTTTAAAGTGGAACTGATCTTGGGGCGAAGTAACTTAATCTTCTGAGTGTTAAGACGCTGAAATATAATGTTTTAACAGAACAATTACTAGAAGACATGGAAATTGCATTATCCTAGTCTCGTCTGTCCAATTCTATTTCATAGACATGAACATTTCAAAGTACAAAGGGCTATTCTATAAAAAGGACACTTGGCTATTCTGTATAAAGTTTCCTCTTGTACTTTTATAGAATGTTTACAAGGTTAATAAGTATGCTTTAAAAAAAAATCACTGTATATTTTAAATGGCCCACGACTGCTCCCAGGTTGATTTGAGAATCATTGAAGCTGCCTGAATGGAGCGGGGATATCCTTTGTTTCCCATTGATTCAGAAACAAAAGACTCAGAGGAAAAAAAAAAGTTTAGTTTGCTTCTGAATGCCATATGCAGATGAACATTCTGCTGATAAAGTACACAAGGATCTGAAAACTTTCTCAAGTCTTACAACAGAAAGGTTACTCTTGCAGTGCCGCATGCCTGAACCTGCTTCCGTTTTTCATTTCTCCCATTGTGCCCCTGGACTACCATGGGGCTACTTGTGTCACACACCCAAGTTTTCAGAAAAAATAAAGAGCAATCTATAGAAGAGAATCACCATCAATTGAGGCAAAAATTGTGCGCTGTTTATTACTCTGGAAATACCCCATGGACATCATCAGTAAACAAGTCCTCCACTCATTTCTGCCCCTCATCATTTGTCCCAATTTCTCCATATCCAAGATTCTCATCCTTGGTGCTAATGATACTTTGGACTACAGCATTCTTTATTGTTGGCGGCTGGCCCGGGCATTGTAGGGTGCTCACCAGCATCTGGTGACGGTGGCTGTTTCCTCTATAGTCATGAAAATAAAAAATGTGAAAATTGAGAGCTGGGCAGAGTGGGTGCACCTGTAGCCCCAGCTACTCAGACGGCTGAGGCAGGAGGTTCCTTTAAGCCCAGGAGTTCTAGTCAAGCCTGGGTAATGTAGGAAGATCCGGTCTCTCTCTTAAAAAAAAAAAAAAAAAAAAAATATATATATATATATATATATAAAAACATACTTATTTAAATATATATTTAGATACAAATATAATTTCCATATACATAGAATATATCATATATATTATGTATCCTATATGATATAGATAATACATACTATATCATACTATTTATTATATAGTATTTTATTTTAATATATAGTATAGTATATATACATTTTATATTATATACTATATATTATATAACATATACTATATACTATATGTTATATAGTGTATTATTATATGTAAATACGCAGCCTGGGCAATATGGCAAAACCCCACCTCTACAAAAAAAATCAGCTGGGGGTGGTGGTGAGTGCCTGTGGCCTCAGCTACTCAGGAGGCTGAGGTGGGAGGATCACCTGAACCTGGGGAGGTCAAGGCTGCAGTGAGCCATGACTGCACTCCAGCCTGGGCAACAGAGTGAGACCTTGTTTCAAAAAACAAGAACAACAATATATATATATTTTTAAGAATAACAATATATATACAAGAATAACAATATATATATAAGAATAACAATAACAATATATATATAAGAATAACAATAACAATATATATATAAGAATATATATATGGCTTCTGGTTGGGAAATACTACTTTACGGCCATCTGCCCACAGACTCCTGCTTGAGGAAAGAAGAGGTTAGTTTAGTGCTCAGCCAGTTATAATGAAAACAACTGGTTACAAAATAGTTATTTTAGTCAGAATTCATAGAGTTAGAACTGAACACAGACAAAAGGAAAGGGAAAGAAAATGCGTCGAGGGACTTGGCGATCACTGAACAGCCAGCCCTTGATTTTCAGGTGAGGGCCCCCGCGGGAACTGAAGCGAGGCTGGGCGTTGTGTTTGCTTTTTAGAGTGTGCGGTTTTACTCACCTACCACAGTGCTCCTCCTACTGGCGGGCACCTTAGAGTAGGCGGAGAACAACGTGTCTCACTGTCCTTTCTTGTTTGTCTCTGAGTATTCTTCCTTACGACCTTGAACATTTATTTACATAATTTGCAAGGAATGAAAGCAGGCATGTACTGCAATAGTCTACAGAGCATATTTTATGAGGTTTTGTGAGGATAATAGATTAAAAATGGTTGTAGCGACTGGAAATAAATATGGCTATAACAAGTTCTTTTTGACATGTAAATACATCTTTGTTCCTTTAGTAGGTATAGTTTATATCAACTATTTTCTTATATATCTGAAAAAAAGAAGCAATGCCCAGAACCACATATTCCAAGTCCTACAATCAGAAAGGTATTAATAGTACTGAGTGTTTCATTTTTACTTTTTAAAAAATAAGTTCTGAATTATGAGCTGTCTTGAGCAATAGTACAGGTGAAAAGAACAGCATCACAGACAGTCCTGAGCTCAGCACTCTGCTTTACTGGTTTTGAGCTCTCCTGTTTGAGGCTCTTTCCAGGTCCTGCTGGCCAGGAACCGTTTTTCCTTTGCAGGGCTCACGCTTCCCTTCCTTCATGCAAGCCTCTGCTGAGATGGCGTCTCTTCAGACAGGCCTTCTGACTGTTCCATTTGTAGTGAATGCAACTCCAAAAGGTATTCTGTATAATAAACAAAAAGCACCCTCCATCTCCCCGGTCACTCTTCATAGCACTTACTGTATATTTGTTTTACTGTCCAACTAGAATCTAGGCTGTGACGTGCTGAGGGCTTTGTTTTATCTACCAATACCCAGAAGGATGCCTGGTATGCTGCAGGCACTGAGAAAATAGCTATTGAATAAAGGTAGTATTACCTGGGCAAGAGTAGGCTAGTAACAGTTTGGTGTAGGCTGATGAATTCTTACACTCTTGTAAATGACCTTCGTCTTTTTAAGTATAATAATGTTATGTTTAATGTTTAAATGGCTTAACATGACAAATTATATTTCAAACAGTTAATCATTTATCCATCTTAAGTAACAGGTCTTGTTTTCAGTAGAGAAAAGATTAAGAAGAAAAATTTAAAAATGGCCTTTCAGCCTACTGATCAGAGAAGCCCAGTGACACTTAACCAAACAAACAAATAACAAAAACATGAGTTTAGGCCGCGGCTGTGCACGCCTGTAATCCCAGGACTTTGGGAGGCCAAGGCAGGAGGATCACTTAGAGCTCCAGACCAGCCTGGCCAACACGGTGAAACCCTGTCTCTACTGAAAATACGAAAATTTGCCAGGCATGGTGGCACATGCCTATAATCCCAGCTACTCCGGAAGCTGAGGCAGGTGAATTGCTTGAACCTGGGAGGCAGAGGTTGTAGTGAGCTGAGATCAAGTCACTTCGCTCCAGCCTGGGTGACAGAGTGAGACTCTGTCTAAAAAAAAAAAATTTAGAGTTTGAAACTTAAAATTTTACAGAAAGGTACAGAATAAAAAGTGGAAGATGTTCCCTTATGTGCTTTTCTAGTTTCTTTAATAAAAATGAAGCCTCCCATGAGATGTTCCAGAAAAAATTTTCTATGCCTATAGGCATAAATTTATCAACAAAATAGATTCTCTTAAACTACTTTAAAGATTCACATGCACACGCACACCCCAGAAGTTTCTGTTATAATCCTTGCATAATTTACACCCAGGTATTTATGTGCACAACCATACTGTGAGCATTGCTTCCACCTGACTGTCTTCCTGTCCTCTATTCCCTCCCTAGTGTCTGGCAGGCAGCAAGTAATGACCGATTTGTTGAGTGAATAATCAAACTAGTACACCCTCATTTAGGAGAAGGCACTATGCTTTTACTAATGCACCCTGACAAACAATTCTTATACCACTAGTAAAGTTTGTCAAGATTCATATTCAATGAATATTGATAGTTTTTTTTTTTAAAGTTGATTTTGTTCTAGGTGCTTTCACATGAATTGGATCTTCAGGCTAATCTCCTGAAGTGGTTATTTTAATTCCTGTTCTTCCGATGAGAAAATGGAGACTCACAGAGTTAAAGCCAAATTATATAATAAGATTTTAATACTAGGAAAAGGTTCTAGGCCTCTGTGCCCTACTTATGTTTCTAAGTATCTTCCTTTCCACTAGTTTCAAAAGTAAGAATGCTGTGAACACCACATATTTATGTACAGTCTATCATGCCACAAAAGTTCATTTCAAATCTCTCCAATTAACCCAGAAGATAAAGCAAAGAGCTAAAGACTCCCAACTAAGCCACTAAGAAACAAATAAATAAAAAACACCTGTAACACAAAAGAAATCTCTTGATAGTGTAAAAACTAAGCAATGTGGCTTCGGAACAGCTCAGAATCAAAACACAGGAGGTAAGCTGTTAATGGCACAATGAAATGAATAATAACTATTTTGGGGGTGAAACAGAATTTGCTCTCTGCTATTTACTGATCCGTTTTCAAAGTGGGGAGAGTGGGATTGGGTCAAGATGTTTCTCCAGTGGCCCTGTTTCCAAGAAGAAATAGCCAATACACAACTCAGTAAAAAAATTTACAACACTGAATTGCACACTTAAAATGGATGAATATTATGACATGTAAATCATATCTCAATCAAATTGTTAAAAAGAAAGAAAAAGAAAGAAAAGAAAGGAAGGAAGGAAAAAAGAAAGAAAAAGAGAAAGCAAGTAAGCAAGCGAGCCAAATTTAATGCGGTTTTACTTTCCCTTGCCAGTAGTCAGCCAGTACAGATTTTGGTCTCGCGCGCGCGCGCGCGCGTGTGTGTGTTTCAAAACTGTGGTCTGTGATGTGTGTGTCTATGTGTGTTTAAAAAATGTGGTCTGTGATCCAGAGCATACCAGGATGTGGGAGACTCACAGGTTACTGTTTAATATTATATAGAAAACATGTGTGCAGAGCCAAGAAGGGGAAAACAGTTCTCTAATTAAAAGACTGCAGGACCAGGGCCTCCTGAGAAGTAAAAATAGATGAAAAAGGTGAACCTTTTGTTCTGTGGGTGTTGCCACAACGTCACTTACTAGGGTGAAACTGCAGTGTATAAGACTCACCTCCCACTTGTAGCTGGCCCATTGATTCCGCTGACTCGGAATAGCAGCCTTGTTCCATCTGCTGGAGTCAGAGGTTTATGGAGGCATAAAGTGAAGGGAATTATTTCCAAAAAAAATAATCACAGAAACAGGGAGACAGAGGGAGGAAGGGGGTGAGGGGAGAGAGAGAGAGAGAGAGAGAGAGAGAGAGAGAGAGAGAGAGAGAGAGAGAGAGAGAGAGAGAGAGAGAGAGAGAGAGAGAGAGAGAGAGAGAGAGATTGAGAGAGAAAGGAGAAATGAATTTGCAGAATAGAATGACGTTGGCTGTGTTTGCATCAAAACATTAAAATGAACACTGCAAAAACTAGAAACTATGATTCCTTAAGAAAAGCGTTCTGTTGGGATTGGACCAGAAAAAAGAATCTCAAAAGGGAAGGGATGGGCAGGAGGGAACTTGCTTCTAAGAGGAGTAGGGTTTGCAGTTATACCTGTTGCTGTGGTGTGATGCCCCTGTGACTGCGAGGCAAGAAAAAGTAGGTGGGACGTGAGGCTCCCTCCCTGCCAGCCAAGGGGCTAGGCGAGACCCCACACACTCTGCATCAGCGCCTCACCATGGGCAGGAGGGTAAGGACAAACAAGCACCCCCTCCAGGCCAAACAACAAAACAAAATCCTCTTATTCAATCTAAAAGGAAAAAAAAACACACAAAAAAACAAAAAACCTTATGGTATTTCCCACTCTCCCCACCCCTGACCTTTTTTTTCTTAAGACAGGATTTCACTTTTGCCCAGTTAGAGTGCAGTGATGCACGCCTAGCTCACTGCAGCCTCAACCAATTCTCCCCCTTTAGCTTCCCGAGTAGCCAAAACTACAGACATGCACCAGCATGGCTGGCTAATTTTTAAAATTTTTTTGTAGAGACAGGGTTTCACTAAGTTGCCCAGGCTGGTCTCAAACTCCTGGCCTCAAGGGCTCCTCCCACAGCCTGGGATTACTGGCATGAGCCACAGCGCCCAGCCAACTGAGGTAATTTTTTGAAAAAATCTGGGCAAATGCCCTCACCTCGGATCATAGGTTTAAAAACGCCAGTAAACCTTGTTTATTGCTTAAGACTCGGGGAGTAGTTACACTTGGTGGGGACGTGATAGAAGGGGGTGCAGAGGAACTTTCGATGGGTTCCCCTTTGGGAAGACCCATCAAGCTGGATACTCCTGATGTTGCACTATTCTGTATTTATGTAATATTTTACTTTTTTCTTTTACAATTTTTACAAATATTGTTTATTTTAATGAAGCTGGCGCAGACAATGTCCATTTAAAACCCAATATCCCAGGCCAAAAAGTACACAAAAAATAAAAAAGAGCAGTATTTTGTTGTATTCATTTCTGCATGTATAGCTTTATTAATTGCTAATGAAAAATAGAACTTTTCTGGGATCTTATGACAAGATTAAAAAAAAAATCTTCAAATGCTTATTGTTCAGGGAAGCCATCTTTGGAGTTAACCGTTACTCTCATCCTTATCCATCATCTTGACTTAACGTGATGCTCCTTTTCTTTTGGTCCAGACCCTCAAAATTTAAAAGTACCTTCAAGTTGTTAAGGAAAGGTCATTTTTCCACAGCTCAGTTCTCCAAAAAAAACCTCCATTTCCCACCAGAAGTCACAGTTCAGGAGTGAAGCAACCACGTGCTTGAACATCAGGGCCAACTGGAAAGTCATTATGAACACTTCCATTGGTCGATCTTATCACCTGAAAATGCACAGTTCTGAAAAAGCTGGCCTCTCTGGGCACACGTAATTTTTATAAAAGGAGTGGGCAATCTGAAGAGGACTGAGGCTTGATTATCAGAAATCACCATAATGAAAACAAACAATAATGAATAATGAGAATTCAAATTACCAGATGTTTTAAAGAGATGCAGTGCCTGTTTTCAATTCCGTTTTGAATACCACGTTACAGAAAAACTATTTTTAAAAATAAAAAAGGATTGAGCAAAAAGAAAAACGCTCAATAAATAAAAAATGTCTAAACTGCTGAATGACCCCCCATTTGTTCCCAATAAACTTCAATCACATCATCTTCCTCCATTCCCAGCTCTTTTGGAGTATGATTATCAGCAATTCTCTGACCTTCAAAGAGGAACCTGAGGGAATTCACTGGAACGCCCTGTCTCTCACAGTACGATTCCTTGAGTTTCTCGAGAGGTGTCGTCATTTTCACTTTGAAGTAAATTTCGCTGCTATCCTGTCCAATGACCTTGAGTTTAATATCTTCATTTTTTATCTTATCCCCCAAGTCCTCAGTTGAAGGTTTTACCTCTCGGTCAGACATGGTGATGCTGCCTTCACCCGCCGGTCTCTGAACAGCAGCGAATTCAGGGTAGGCCGAACCTCGCTCCGGCGTTTAGAATGGAGTTTTCCTTCGCCACAGCACGACACCGCGGCTGCAGTCACTTCCGCTACGCCTTGCGTCACTTCCACTACGCCTTGCGTCACTTCCACTGCGCCTTGCATCATTCCGCTATTCCTCGTGTCACTTCCGGTAGGTGAAGGGAGGAGGGAGGGAGAAGAGCTAACATATATATATTTTTTAAGTAGCAATATGTATACCTTGTTCTTGCTTCCTCATCAACTTCACTCAACGTGACACAAAGAGAACTTGGGTTCTCTGTTCTCAGGGGCCGCCCGCCATCTTTTTCCCAGCCCCACTCCAACAACTTCAGTGCGTCTTTGATTCTCCTTTAATCTCCTCACCCCGTCTGGATAGCCTGTTGTCTCTCCCTCTATAACAGGTCTCAAATCTCCCGGCTTTACCCCATCTTCATGGACCTGGCGAAGTCCATGTGGTGTTTTCGTTGGACCACTGCCGGAGACTCCCAGTTGGTTTACCCTCTGCTTCACTTGTCTCCTTCTCCAGCAAATCCATTTTCCACTTCCATTTTATTTTGTTTTTTATTATTTTTTGAGAGGAGTCTCACTCTGTCACTCAGGCTGGAGCGCAGTGGTGTGATCTTGGCTCACTGCAACCTCTGTCTCCTGGGTTCAAGTGATTCTCCTGCCTCAGCCTCCCGAGCAGCTAGGATTACAGGTGCTCGCCACCACACCTGGCTAATTTTTATATTTTTAGTAGAGACGGAGTTGCACCATGTTGGCCAGGTTGGTCTCGAACCGTAACCTCAAATGATCCACTCGCCTCGCCTCCCAAAGTGCTGGGATTGTAGGCATGAGCCACCGCGCCCCGCCTAAAAGCAATTTCAGATGTCTCTTGCCTAAAACCCTATTCCTGAAGTTTCTATTTCCACCATCACCGCCTCACTCCTGTCCTGATCCTCTCCTGGTCTTCCCCTCTCAGCACACGGTGACTATATTCCTTCAGTGGCTCAGACCCTCGATATCGGGGGCTTCCGGGGCGCCCCTTTCCCCCTAACATTCCACTCATCCTGTCCGCACCTTCAGTTGCCTTTACCTTCAGAGAGCCTGAGACCACCACAGCGTCCTGCTTCCACCCTGTCTGGGGAGCTACAGGGGTCCCTGGAGCTTCTTGCGGTCGATGCACGTACTGTCTCTGCATCCCCCTGTGGCCTCCTTCCATCTCGTATCCGGAGTGAGGTGATTTAAAAATCATTTCCAATGTCACATCTCTTTCCAGAGCTCTCCACTGACTGCCAGCTCAGAGTGAAATCTAAAGCCATTTAATCACGTCTATCTAAGTGGCCCTCTCTGACCAGGTCACCCACCCACCATTCTTTTTCTTGCTTCCTCCACTCTGGCCACTGTATCTAAGGGCACGCCCCCAAGGCCCTGTGAACCTGCTACTCTCTTTCTGGAAGGACCTCTCCCAGATGCTACATTCAGTCCTCCCTTCCTTCTGGTGGTCTCTGCTCAGTGAGGTCCTCTACAGCGTCTCCCTTTAGAATTGCCCCCTTGAGACAGGAGCTGTGGCTCAAGCCTGAAATCCCAGGGCTTTGGGAGGCCTAGGTGGAAGGATCACTTGAGCCCAGGAGTTCAAGACCAGCCTGGGCAACATGGTGAAACCCTGTCTCCACAAAAAAATACAACACATAGCCAGGCATGGTGGTGTGGACCTCTGGTCCCAGCTATTCTGGTAGCTGAGTTGGGAGGATTGCTTGAACCCAGGAGTTGGAGACTGCAGCAAGCTTTTATAGTGTTACTGCATTCCAGCCTGGGTGACAGAGTAAGACCCTGTTTTTTTTTTGTTTTGTTTTTAAATGCTCCCTTATACACATGGTTTTCCCCATCTCTCTCCTTTACTTTTTCTCCAGAGCATTTCTGACTCCTCAGATGTGTGTCGTTTTTACTATTTGTGGATGCTCTTCTCCCACTACAATGTAAGTTTCATGTGGGTGTGGATTTGTCTCTTTTTGTCACTGCGGTATCCTCATTGTTCAAATCGGTGCCCAGCAGGTATTAAGCACTGATAGACATTTGCTGATTGAATGAACCAATGATGGTATTCACTGTTGAACAGCATACACTATGAATCTAGGTCCTCATCCAGTGAATGAATAAATGATAATTAAAGGAAATTTACCAAACTTCAAACTCACTCAATTAATAAAGATATATAGAGTTTCTTTTGTAAGTCTGGATGTGATCTACCCTGATCTACAGTAGTGAATGAAATCTCTGATCTACAGTGGTGACGAGACCTCTGACCACCTGAATCTAGCAGTCTGCTTGGGGAAAAGCCACTGATCAAACAATCATAGAATTTAATCACAAATTTGGTACTGCTGGCAAGGAAAAGTCAAGAACTCTCAAGTGTAGTTCCATTTGAGAACTGGAAGGGCTTCTCTGAGGAGGAGACATTTGAACTGCGATGGAAGGTTGTGATGGTGCAGGGAAGAGGTACAGAGGTGGGGATTGGGGAGAAAATTTAAGTCAGAAGAAACTTCAGAGGCAGAGGCCTCAGCCTCTGGGTATGGATCCATCATTTACATCTTACTGATTCCAGTATTCTGGTTTCTGATGTTTACTCTGATTTAACTTCATTTTTTTAGCTACCAGTAGAATATCGGTGATGGTTTTGATTCTTTCCCTCCATATTGGAGGAATGGAAAATGCTCAGGATTCTAATTAAATCTTGGAGACCACAGAGTTTATGCAGTGTGCGGTTGGATTTTTACATCATCCTTGTTTGTTTTCTTCTCTTTTCCGTCCTTCGACACTGGCTAGTCATTAAACCCTGGGTTAAATGGACAATTTCCTGGAAAACAGCTGGTTGAGCTCCCCCCTGTGCGTCTCGGAAATAAACATCCCCTTTGGAGAAAGGTTTCCTTTAGTGCCTTCCTGCTTAGCATCTTTTTTGCAATCTATATTCCTGTTTTGCATGACTTCTCAGAAAAAATCTGGAAGAATAAGTATCATAACAGCCAAGGTTTATTAAGCACTTTATTGCTTCACCAGGCAGTATTGTTATCCTGTGAATACAGGACCCGAGGCTTGGGAAAAGGCGCAGTCCTCAGAAAAGCAAGATCGAATAATTCAAAAAGCAAGATCTAATAAGTTATTATTATAATCATTAACTGGGTGACAGCCAAAAGTCAGTTTATCTGATGCCAGGGACTGAATTTTCTGGCAGGTCAGGAGAACAGTGACTGAGCTCCAACGTCTGATACCCCTGTGTTTGAACTGCTGCTCTGCACCTTGTCAGCTGTGTAAACTGAGGCTTGTTACATATATAAATATATTTAAAATTTTTAATGTTTGTAGGTCCATAGTAGGTGTATATACTTATGGGGTACATAAGATGTTTTGATATAGGCATGCAATGTGTAATAATCACATTATGACAAATGGATCATCTCTCCCCTCAGGCATTTATCCTTTGTGTTACAAACAATCCAATTATACTTTTCTAGTTATTTTGAAATGCACAGTTAAATTATTATTGACTACAGTCATGCTGTTGTGCTATCATGTACTAGGTCTTACCGATTCTTTGTAACTTTTTTGTACACATTAATAATGAGAGTGAATGACATATTCATAGTGACACAAGGATCCCAACCATCATCACCAAGGATACAAATCATGTAACAGTGTCAACCACATTTCTTAGGAACCTACTACGTGCCAGGAACTAGTGTGTGTGTTTGAAATATATATATATATATATATATATATATATATATATGCACATTCCCACCTTCCCCCACCCTACCACATCCCCCACCCTACCACATCCCCTGACCCTACCACATCCCTCCACCCTACCACATCCCCCCCATCCACAACAGACTTCCCAGCCTCTGGGAACTATCCTTCTACTATCTCCATGAGTTCAACTCTTTCGATTTTTAGATCTCACAAATAAAGTGAGAATGTGTGATGTTTGTCTTCCTATGTCTGGCTTATTTTAGTTAACATGATGACCTCCAATTCTATCACATTGTTGCAAACGGCAGGATCTCATTCTTGTTTATGGCTGAATCGTACTGCATTGTGAATAGGTACCACATTTTTTCTTGATCCATTCCTCTGCTGCTGGACACTTAGGTTGCTTCTAAATCTTGGCTATTGTGAACAGTGCTGCAACAAACAGGAGTGCAGATCATTCTTTGATGTTCTGATTTGCTTCTTTTGGCTACATACCCAGTGGTGGGATTGCTGGATCATATGGTAGCTCTATTTTTTTTTTTTTTTTTTGAGGAAACTCCAAACTGTTCTCCACAGTGGTTGTACTAATGTACATTCTTGTCAATAGTGTATGAGGGGTCCTTTTTCTCTACATCCTCTCCAGCATTTCTTATTGCCTGTCTTTTGAATATAAGCTATCTTAACTGGGTTGAGATGCTATCTCATTGCAGTTTTGATTTTTACTTCTCTGATGATCAGAGATGTTCAGTACATTTTCATATGCCTGTTTGCCCTTTGTATGTCTTTTTAAAAAAAATTTAAGATTTTTTATAGAGACGGGATTTTACTATATTGGTCAGGCTGGTCTTGAACTCCTGACCTCGTGATCCACCCACCTAGGCCTCCCAAAGTGCTGGGATTACAGGTGTGTTCCACTGCGCCCAGTGTATGTCTTTTTTTAAGGAATGTCTAATCAAACCCTTTGTCCATATTGAGTGGATTATTATAAATTTATATTTTTTACTTTTTTTTAGACAGGGTCTCACTCTGTCACCCAGGCTGGAGTGTGGTGGCTCAGTCATGGCTCACTGCAGCCTCAACATTCTGGGCTCAGGCGATCTTCCCACCTCAGCCTCCCAAGTAGCTGGGATCACAGGCACATGGCACCATGCCCAGCTAATTTTTTGTTGAGATGGGGTTTCACCATGTTTCCCAGGCTGGTCTTGAACTCCTGGCCTCAAGTGATTCACCTGCCTCAGCCTCCCAAAGTGCTGGAATCAAAGGTGTGAGCCACCTTGCCAGGCCAGATTTTTTCTTATAGTGTTTGAGTTTCTTTTATTTTCTGATTATTAATCCCTTGTCAGATGGGTAGTTTGCAAATACTTTCTCCCATGCTGTGGGCTGTCTCTTCACTTTGTTTCCTTTGCTGTGCAGAAGCTTTTTAACTTGATATGACACCATTTGTGGAAGCTTGTTACTTGATCCATCTGGACCTCATTTACACAAACTATAAAATAAGGATAGTAATAGCATCCATTCCTTAGTTTTTTTGGTGAAGAGTAATTGAAGATATATAAGCATTTCAAACACACACACTAGTTCCTGGCACACAGTAAGTTCCTAAGAAATGTGGTTGATACTGTTACATGATTTGTATCATTGGTGATGATGGTTGGGATCCTTGTGTCACTATGAATATGCCATTCACTCTCATTATCCTTCTGTTGACTGTTTGCCAATGTGTAACAGACGTGCACTGGGATGCCAGGAGCAGTGGCTCATGCCTTTAACCCCAGCACTTTGGGAGGCTGAGGAGGGTAGATCATTTGCGGTCAAGAGTTTGAGACCAGCCTGGCCATCATGGTGAAACCCCTTCTCTACCAAAAAAAAAAAAAATTAGCTGGGCATGGTGGCACATGCCTGTAATTCCAGCTACTTGGGAGGCTGAGGCATGAGAATTGCTTAAATTTGGGAGGCAATTGAGCCCAGATTGTGCCACTGCACTCCAGCCTGGGTGACAGAGCGGGACTCTGCTCAAAAAAAATAAAAAAAAAGTGCATGGGAGAGTCACTTTTGCCTCTGGGAGTCCAAGTTCAAATCCAAGTTCTGGTGTTTTCTACTATGTGATAATTGGCAAGGTCACTAAGCTTCTTTGAGCCTCAGTTTTCTGGTCAGTTATGAGTGACAAAGAATCAGAGGAAAGTCAGTCTGATCTTGGAACAGGAACTTTGTTCTCCCTGGAGGAGTCTTTCCTCTGGCTTCTTTGGTTGATATCTGTTTGGCTGGCTGCTACCTCTGTAGGGAGCCCTCCCCAACCTCCTAGACCCAGTCAGCTCCCCCACCCTTACCCCACTGTGTGTATTCATTTGTTCCACAAATTTTAATGAGCAACTATCTGACTTCCAGATGCTGCTCTAAGGTCAGAGTGATAAATAAGCAAGACGTGGCTTTGGCCTTTCTAAATTGGGAATAAAAAGTCAAGGGACTCTCCTACAATCTTGTTTTCCCCAACATGACCTTCTCTCGTCAGTTGGGCTTGTGCTAGGTTGTGGACATGATCCACATGCTCCAGACTTAGGAACACACACACACACACACACACACAAGCACAGACACACACATTCACACAGACACAAACACACACACAGACACACACAAAAAGACACATACAGATACACAGACACACACACAGACACAGATACACATATAGACACACAGGTACATAGACACACACACAGATACACACCCAGACACACACACACACAGGCACACACAAAAAGACACATACAGATACACAGACACACACACAGACACAGATACACATATAGACACACAGGTACATAGACACACACAGATACACACCCAGACACACACACACACAGGCACACACAAAAAGACACATACAGATACACAGACACACACACAGACACAGATACACATATAGACACACAGGTACATAGACACACAGATACACACCCAGACACACACACACACACACACAGGCACACACACAGACACAGATACACATCCAGACACACACACACATACACAGGCACACACACACATTCACTCACCTTCTTTCTGGAATAGGAATCTTGCAAACCTACATACTGGTTTCTAGCTGGGAATACATTGAATTTCCCCAGAAATGTTCTCCCAGCTTCAGGCCTCCTCTGCACCCCAGACTGAAATTATTCAAAGGCATTACTGAGCCTCTTCTGAGAGCTCCTTTCTGATCTTTTTTTTTTTTTTTGAGACAGAGTTTTGCTTTTGGCACCTAGGCTGGAATGTAATGGCGTGATCACAGCTCACTGCAGCCTCTGCCTCCTGGGTTCAAGCGATTCTCCTGCCTCAGCCTCCCAAGTAGCTGGGATTACAGGCGCCTGCCACCACGCCCAGCTAATTTTTTGTATTTTTAGTAGAGATGGGGTTTCACCATGTTGGCTAGGCTGGTCTTGAACTCCTGACCTCAGGTGGTCCACTCGCCTTAGCCTCCCAAAGTGCTGGGATTATAGGCATGAGCCACTGTGCTCGGCCTCCTTTCTGACCATTATGGTATTAGAAGAGCACCAAGGTTCTGACTAAATCTACTAAGGGGTAGGGCTCACTGAGGGGGTCCACCACAGGCAAACAAGTGCAGGAAGCAGCATAAAACCAAACCAACCGGAAGTGGATCGGTCACTTTCTTTCTCAGCATGCCTGTCTGGGATGCCTTTGGCAAGCTTCACTGGGAAAGGAGGAGCCAGAGAGCTGAGCTATTAGCACACCTGAGTGTCCTTACACTGCCACTAAGTAGCACTGTGGCCTCGGGCGAGGAGCTAATTCTCTTTAGGCCTTGGTTGCTTCATCAGTAAAATGGGATGATGGTGTTGACTTCTTAAGATCATTGTGAGTATGATGGAGATAACACACAACCAGTGTTTACTATTATGCTTGCAGCATAACTGCTGAATAAATTTTAGCTATTAGGATACATGCCATTCTTCTGACATAAGAGAAAGGCCGGGCGCGGTGGCTCATGCTTATAATCCCAGCACTTTGGGAGGCTGAGATCACCCTGACCAACATACAGAAACACGGTCTCTACTAAAAATACAAAAATTAGCTGGGCGTGGTGGTGCATGCCTGTAATCCCAGCTACTCTGGAGGCTGAGGCAGGAGACTTGCTTGAACCCTGGAGGTGGAGGTTGCAGTGAGCTGAGATCATGCCACTGCACTCAGCCTGGGCAACAAGAGTGAAATTCCATCTCAAAAAAAAAAAAAAGACAAAAGTGGCTTGATGAAAATGCATAACTAATGAAATACAGGGAATCTGTGATTCTTCTCTCCCCCCCACACTCCCCCACCCACATGGCTGACTCATATCATTTTTTGAGGTTGTGGTTGAAATGTCATCTCCTGAGAGAAGGCTGTCCTTTGAGGCAGTTATTCCCAGCCTTGGCTGCACACTGGAGATACCTGGGGAGCTTTTCCAGATACTGGTGCTGGTTGAAGCCCCAGAGGTGCTGCCTGGATGTGGAGATTTTTAAGTGCTCCCCAGGGAACTCTAGTGTTCAGCCCAGGCGGAGAGTCACTACTGCTTTTAGAGGCAGTGTGGCGTGGTAACTGTAAGCACAGCCCTGGAACCAGACTTCTCTGGTTTGAATCCTGCTTCTGTGGCTCACTAGCTGTATGACTTCCGGCAAGTTATCAGAACTCTTAGGACCTCAGTTTCTTCGTATGCAAAATGGGTATAATGATAATAAGAAACCTATCTCATAGTGTTGTGAAGACTGAATTAACACATGACATAGACTTAGTGCTGGAAAGACAGAGTGTTACCCAAAAATAAAATTTGAAGGCCCTCCCAGCCTCCCAACCATCAGAATGGACCCCTTTCTCACCCAGGGCATTCCAAATTTAACCTGAAAGACCAGTTCAGGCCATGACAGGAAGGAGGGGGAGGTTGGACATGCCTCATTATGCCCTCCTCCCTTTTGCAATTCAAGAAAGCTGATGAGCATTTAACATCAACACGGACCTTAAGTCCGATAAGAAACATTTACAATCTGTTCTCTCTGAAGCCTGCTACCTGGAGGCTTCATCTGCATGATAAAATTTTGGCCTCCATAATCTCTGACTGTAACTCAGCCATTTCTATTGATAATAACCCTTTCAACCAATTGCCAATCAGAATTTCTTTTTTTTTGTTGAGATGGAGTCTTGCTCTGTCATCAGGCTGGAGTGCAGTGGCGTGAGCTCAGCTCCCTGCAACCTCCAACTCCTTGGTTCAAGTGATTTTCCTGTTTCAGCCTCCTGAGTAGCTGGGATTACAGGCATGTGCCACCACGCCCAGCTAATTTTTGTATTTTTAGTAGAGGCAGGATATCACCATCTTGGCCAGGATGGTCTCAATCTCCTGACCTTGTGATCGGCCTGCCTTGGCCTCCCAAAGTGCTGGGATTACAGATGTGAGCCACCGCACCTGGTGCCAATCAGAACATTTTTAAATCTACCTGGTACCTGGAACCACCTTCCCCCCACCCCACTTGAAGTTGTCCCATGTTTCTGGACTGAAACAATGTATGTCTTACATGTATTTGATGTCTTATGTCTCCCTAGAATATATAAAGCCAAGCTGGGCCCTGTCCACCTTGGGCATATGTTCTTGGGGTCTCTTGAGGGGTGTGTCATGGGTCATGGTCACTCATATTTGCCTCAGAATAAATCTCTTCAAAAATTTTACAGAGTTTGACTCTTGTTGACAATAGTGAGATCTTTAGTTTTAGTTCTTTTTTAATTTTAATTGTTAATACATTTTTATTGTGGCAAAATAAACATAACATAAAATTTACCATTGCAGCCATTAATAAATGCACAACTTAGTGGCATTCAATACATTTCCAATGTTGGATGACCAGCACCACTATCCGTTTCCAACACTTTTTCATCAGCCCAAACAGAAACTCTATTGCTTAAATAACTCCCCATTGTCCCCAGCAGTCCCTGAAACTCTGTTAAACTTTCTGTCTCTATAAATTTGTCTATTCTAAGTACCTCATAAAAGTGGAATCACAGAATATTTTTCCCTTGGATTTGGTTTATCTCTCTTGGCATAATGTTTTCAGGTTTCATATATGTGGTAGCATGAATTAGAATTCCACTCTTTTCATGGCTGAATAATATTCCATTGTAGGCACATGCCTGTTTATGCATTTACCTGTTGATGGACATGTGGTTGTTTCCACCCTTTGGCTATTGCCAAATATGCTGCTATGAGCACTGGTGTAAAAAAATATCTGTTTGATTCCTTTAATAGTTTGGGTTTGTACCTACAAGTGGAGTTGCTGGATCATATTGTATTCTAGGTTTAGTCTTTTTGTTTCCCACATTGGCTGTATCCTTTGACATTTGCACCAGCAATAGACAAAGGGTCCAGTTTCTCTACATCCTCCCCAACACTTGTTATTTGTGGTATCTCCTTGTGGTTTAGTTATAATTCCTTTTGATCTCATCCAAAGCAGATTACCCACTGCCTGTCATCCTCTCACCCACAGAACGAAGCTCTTTGTTTCCATGCTGGTATCACAGCGTGGCCTCATGTTTGTTGAACGTTTGCCTTGCTGAGCAGCCCAGGAGTTGACAAACTGTGGTCTGCGGCTGCAGGTCAAACCTGACTGCTTGTTTCTGTACAGTCCACAAGCTGAAAATGGTTTTTATAGTTTTAACTGGTTAAAAAGAAGAAGAAAAATATTTAATGAAATATAAAAATTATATAAAATTCAAAGAAAGTTAAAACACAACAAAATTATATAAAATTCAAATTTCATTGTTTATGAGTACTCGTATTGGAAAACAGCCATGCTCATGTGTTTAGGTACTGCCCTGGCTGCTTTTGCCTTAGAAGGTAGAGTAGAGTAGTTGCAACAGGGACTGTATGGCCTGTACAGCCTAAATATTCATCATGTGGCCCTTTAAAGAAAAGGTTTACTGAACCCTGCACTGGACCCTGAACTCAGGGACCGTGATCCTGCTGTCTCCATGGTGCCTGGCCATTTGGTAGGAAATTAACAAATAGTTGTTGTATTTATCGGTTCATTCTCCTATTAACTCCAGACACAAAATAAATTTGAGTTAGATCAGAGAACTAATATAAAATTAGAGTCTTCTAGAAGAAAATACTGAATAATATTGTCGTAGGCTTGGGTTAGGCAATGATTTCTTAGGACTCAAAAAGCACTAATCATGAAATAAAATACTTCAGTTGGTCAACATTACATTTTTAAGCTTCTGTTCATCCAAAGATACTACAGACCAATCTGGAACCTGCCACATGTACCAAAATCCACGCATGCTCAAGTCCCCCAGTCGGTTCTGCAGAATCCGAGTATATGAAATGTCAGCCCACTGTTTTGAAACCTGCAAATATTGTATTTTTGATTCGCAATTGGTTGAAAAAAATCTGCCTGTAAGTGGACCACATGGTTCAAACCTGTGTCGTTCAAGGGTCAACTGTATTAGGCAAATGAGTAGACAAGCCACAGATTGGGGGAAAATTTCGCATATGTGATAACTTGTATCCAAAGTATATTAAAAAACTACATATAATAATAAAAGGAAAAACACAGCTTTTAAAAATGAGCAAAAGACATCTAAGTGCAACTTAAATTGTGATACAGTTTCACACATATTAGAGTAGCAAAAAACACACAAAAAAAGGAAGCAAATGTTGGTGAGGATGAAGAGTAGGCAGAAGGCTGGTTCACTGCTAAAGGGAGTACAACAGTTTGGTAGTTTCTTATAGACTCATAAGTATTACCCGAGAGAAATGAAAACCTGTGTCTATCCAAAGACTTATTCATGAATAAGTAGCTTTATTCATAATAGCCACAAACTGGAAATGGACCAAGTGGCATTAATAGGAAAGCCGATTCTTAGTTTTTTAATTTTAATTTTTTATTTAATTTTATTAATTTTATTTTTTATTTTTAATTATTATTATTATTTGAGATGGAGTTTTGCTTTTGTTGTCCAGGCTGGAGTGCAATGGTGCAATCTTGGCTCACCACAACCTCTGCCTCCTGGGTTCAAGCGATTCTCCTGCTTCAGCCTCCCAAGCACCTGGGATTACAGGCATGTGCCACCATGCCTGGCTAATTTTGTATTTTTAGTAGAGACGGGGTTTATTCATGTTGGTCAGGCCAGTCTCGAACTCCTGACCTCAGGTGATCCACCTGCCTTGGCCTCTCAAAGTGCCGGGATTACAGGCATGAGCCACCACGCCCGGTCTGTTTTATTTTATCTTTTTGAGACAGTCTCGCTCTGCTGCCTGGGCTTGAGTGTACTGGCATACCCTTGGCTCACTGCAACGTCTGCCTCCCAGGTTCAAGTGATTCTCCTGCCTTAGCCTCTCGAGTAGCTGGGATTACAGGTGTGCGCCACAACGCTGGCTTATGTTTATATTTTTAGAAGAGATGGGGTTTCACCATGTTGGCCAGGCTGGTCTTGAACTGACCTCAGGTGATCTGCCCGCCTCGGCCTCCCAAAGTGCAGATGTGAATTACAGGCATGAGCCACTGTGTCCAGCCGAAAAATAGATTTTTAAAACATGAGGTCCATCCATTCAATGGAATATGATTATTCAGTAAGAAAATGGAATCGACAATCCATGCAACCACATAAACGAATCTCAAAATCACGTAGAGTGTAAGAAGACAGTCATGAAGGAGCACAGTGTGAATTATTCCATTTCTGTGAAATTACAGGAAAGATTAATCTATAGCAACCAAAAGCATGTTAGTCATTGCCTCTGGGGGATGGGGTGTGGTGCTTGGCATTGCTTAAAAAATGGCCCATGGTGCGTTCTGGGCTAAAGAACACATTCCCTTACTTGTTTTGGGTGGATGTTAATTATAGGGGTGTATGTAATTCTCAAAACTCAGAACTAAACACTTAAGATCTGTGCTTTTATTGTATGTACAGTATGCTTCCTTTTAGATAATGGGAGAGGAACAGCTGCCCTTGAAAGGTGGGAAAATATTCCTTCATAGATGGACAGTCTCCAAATGTCAGCCCCTCATTCTGAACCTTGTTAGATTGAGCCCAGTTAGATTGTGAAGGAAATGCAGAAAGCATGGTGCCCTGATGTCTGTCAGCTGCGAATGGCGTTTCCTGTTTTAACCAGACCTCTCTTGTGAAGGAAAAAATAGCAATCACTCCATGAGTCCTTCAATTTCAAGTCTAGAATGCCATTTCCTGGTCTTGCAAAAAACACAAAAACAAAAATAAAAAAACAACAAACAACAAACAACAAAACAAAACAAAAACCCGACAGCACCCTCTGCTCAGCGGAGAACATCTTCTACCAGCTGGGCCCTGCAGGTGGCTGCGGCCCATTTGAATGAATGCAATCCCTTGTCTGTGCTTGACCAGCCGGAAGATCAGAAGATCCTTCCAGCAGCCTTGCCTGGATCTGCTGAGTGAGCACCCAGGCTCCCAACGCTGCAGGGGAGGGGGAGAAGCAGAAGCAGTGATTGCCTCTACTTTTATTTTTAGAAGATCAGTAGGAAAAAGCTGCCTGCAGGCGGCAAGTTGTCAAGACCTCTGACTTCCTTATAGATCTTAATCCAGCTTCTCAGTCTTCTCTCATCATTGTATCAGTTTCCTATGGCTGCTGCGGTAACAAATGCCCTCAAGCACTAAGTGACTTAAAACAACAGAACTCGTTATCTTACAGTTCCAGAGGTCAGAAGTCCAATGCAAGTCTCATGCAGCTGAAATCAAAGTTTTGCCAGTTCCTTCTGAATGTGCAAGTGGAGAATCTGTTTCCTTGCCTTTTTCAGCCTTAGAGGCTGCCCACATTCCTTGGCTAACGGCCCCTTCTCCACTCAAAGGCAGCAGCATTGGCTCTCTGTGCCTGTCTTCTAGTCACTTTTCTTTCTGACTACTCGACTGTCTTCCTCTTCCACCTTTTTTTTCTTTCTGATAGACACAGAGCTAATGGAGTTGGATCCTCTTCCACTTTTAAGGACCAGTGAGATTACACTGGGCCACTTGGATAATCAAAGCTGAACTCCTTATTTTAAGGTTAGCTGATGAGTCAAGCTAATTCTGTTTACATCTTGATTCCCTCTTGCCATGCAAGGTGACACAGTCATAGGTTCTGGGAATTAGGATGTGGATATTTTTGGAGAGCCATTGTTCTGCCGATGGCACTCCCCGATGTTCAAGTCCAAATTTAATTCATAAGCTCCTTACTCTCTTAAAATGGCCCTAGGTTGACAGTCTGGTTCTAAGACTTATGAGGTGTGTGGACAATGGTAACAGCAACAGCAATAATCACAGCAAGCATACACCGAGAACATGCTGTGAAGCAGGCACAGGGGACACGTGATCTCGTTTGATCCCTGTAGGACTCCATGGAGTAGGTATCATCATCCCTATTACAGATGGGGAAAATGAGGCCTGGGCAGTATAAATAATGAGCTGAAGGTTGCTCAGCTTTTAGATGGCAGATTCAAGGTTGGAACTATAGCTTGCCTGACTCTGGCGACTTCTGTCCTGACAGCAAATGACTAAATAGCAAACCTCTACCCTGTCTCCAGGTCAAGCTTTCTCTGAGCAGAGATTTTAGACAAGGCATAAAGATGGTGTCTGTCCAATGCTTAGTGTGAAAGAGAACCCAAGACATGGAACTTTTGTTAGGTAGCTTAAAGATAATATTGTTAGCCGGGCGTGGTGGCTCATGCCTGTAATCCTAGCACTCTGGGAGGCTGAGGTGGGTGGATCACCTGAGGTCAGGAGTTCGAGATCAGCCTGGCTAAGATGGTGAAACCCCATCTCTACTAAAAACAGAAAAAATTAGCCAGATGTGGTGGTAAGCGCCTGTAATCCCAGCTACTTGGGAGGCAGAGGCAGGAGAATCGCTGGAACCCGGGAGGCGGAGTTTGCAGTGAGCTGTGATTGTGCCACTGCATTCCAGCCTGGGCAACAGAGCAAGACTCCATCTCAAAATAATAATAATAATAATATTATTGCCTCTATGTCTTCCTGTCTTCCTTCCTTCCTTCCTTCCTTCCTTCCTTCCTTCCTTCCTTCCTTCCTTCCTTCCTTCCTTCTTTCCTTCCTTCCCTCCCTCCCTCCTTCCCTCCCTTCTTCCTTCCCTTCCTCCCTTATCCTTCCCCTTCCCCTTTCCCTTTCCCTTCCTTCCCTGGCATCTTTTAAAGTGCGTGTCAATGGGGTAAGAGTCTAGATCTAGGCTCTAATTCAGGCTACCTAGGTTCAACTTCTAATATCGCCACATTAGCAGCTTCAACTTGGGTCCACCTCACCCCTGTAAGCCTCAAGTTCCTCCTCATTTGTAAAAATTGGAGTGTGATACTCTCTACCTTGCCAAGCTGCTGGGTGGATTAGAAACAATCGTGCATGCATAGCACATGGTAAATGATCACTATTAGGCCATTCCCACATGTCCATTGTTGGAGGAGGTGGTGTTGTATGGTCTTAGTTCTCAAGCATCTCTCCCTCACTCACCCTTTCTCTGTCTGTCTTTTACACACACACACACACACACACACACACAACCAGCTAATGACATAAAGGGGGAAATTAGGAAAGACTAAAAGTTGGAGACCCAGACAGTTCATAACATGGTTCTAATTTGTGGTTAAGAAATTCATGAGGAATAGGTCAATGTGTACTCAGAGAAAGGAAAGATTCACTTGCAAAGAACGTGGGAGTGAATCACAAGACTGTCATTGCCTACAGCCCTTGAAGGGGCCCCTTGACCATAGTGCTGGGCTGTTTGAATCAGCAGATGTGGTCTATTGTGGTGTCTCACATGCCACTGCTCACATATGAACTTCATGATTTTTGCCATGTCTCTTGCTGCCTTGTCTATTATTGACTTAAGATTTTTCTTTAAATGAATCCATTATCTGGATATTGACCATGTTTATATAAAAAGGAAAGGGAGGGGGCTGAGACAGGGAGCCAGGTGATCTGGCTCGGTGGGTACCACCCCCACAAAACAAGCAATCTGAAACGCTCTGGATTGAGAGTTTCACAGGAAGCGCAGCTGCAACCAGGACGGTCCAGCTCAGTGGGGGGAAGGGCGTCCCCCACTACCGAGGCTGAGGCCGTTCACACAACAGCTGGTCAAAGCCTGTGGCAGCTCAGCAATGCCTCTGCTGGCAGACTGTGCTTAGACTACTCTGTGCGAGGCAGGGCATCTATGAAAAAAGGCAGCATCACGACAGGAACTTATTAATAAAGCTGATCTTCCTAGGACAGAGCATCTGGGAAAAGAGGCAGTTATGAGCTCAGCTGCAGCAGACTTAAAGATACCTGCCCAGCAGCTCTGCACGGAACAACAGAGCTCCCATCACAGCACTTGAGCTCCTATGAGGGACAGATTGTCTCCTCAAGCAACTCCCCAACCCCCTTATACCCAAAGAGACACATCATAAAGGAGAGCTCAGACCAACATCTGACAGGTACCCTTCTGGGATGAGGCTAGCAGAGGAAGAAAGCAGCAGCAACCTTACTTTTCTGCAGCCCCTGCAGGTGATCCCTAGGCGAGCAGGGTCTGGAGTGAACCTCCAGGAGTCCTGCAGCAGAGGGTCCTGACTGTTAGAAGGAAAACTACAGAGAGAATAAAATACCTAGGTATATAACTAACAAAGGATGTAAAGGACCTCTTCAAGGAGAACTACAAACCACTGTTTCTTTTCCTACAGCAAAAGAAACAATCATTAGAGTGAACTGGCAACCAACAGAATGGGAAAAAAATTTTGCAATCTACCCATCTGACAAAGGGCTGACATCCAGAATCTATAGAGAACTAAAACAGATTTACAAGAAAAAAACAAACAAGCCCATTCAAAAGTGGGCGAAGGATATGAACAGACACTTTACAAAAGAAGACATACATGAGGCCAACAAACATATGAAAAAATGCTCAACATTACTGATTATTAGAGAAATGCAAATCAAAACCACATTGAGATACCATCTCACACCAGTTAGAATGGCGATCATTAAAAAATCTGGAGACAGGCTGGGCGCAATGGCTCCAGCCTGTAATCCCAGCACTTTGGGAGGCCGAGGTGGGTGGATCATGAGGTCAAGAGATCGACATCATCCTGGTCAACATGGTGAAACCATGTCTCTACTAAAAAATACAAAAAAATTAGCTGGGCATGGTGGTGTGTGCCTGTAATCCCAGCTACTCAGGAGGTTGAGGCAGGAGAATTCTCCTGAACCCAGGAGGCAGAGGTTGCAGTGAGCTGAGATCGTGCCATTGCAGTGAGCTGAGATCGTGCCATTGCACTCCAGCCTGGGTAACAAGAGTGAAACTCCATCTCAAAAAAAAAAAAGAAAAAAATCTGGAGACAACAGATGCTGGAGAGGATGTGGAGAAATAGGAATGCTTTTACACTCTTGGTGGGAGTGAAAATAAGTTCAGCTATTGTGGAAGACAATGTGGCGATTCCTTAAGGACCTAGAAATAGAAATTCCATTTGACCCAACAATCTCATTACTGAGTATATACCCAAAGGACTATAAATCGTTCTATTATAAAGACACATGCACCTGTATGCTCATTGCAGCACTGTTTACAATAGCAAAGACATGGAACCAACACAAATGCCCATCAACAATAGACTGGACAAGGAAAATGTGGCACATATATACCATGGAATACTATGCAGCCATACAAAAAAACGAGTTTGTGTCCTTTGTAGGGACATGGATGAATGTGGAAACCATCATTCTCAGCAAACTGACACAAGAACAGAAAATCAAACACTGCATGTTCTCACTCATAGGTGGATGTTGAACAATGAGAACACATGGACACAGGGAGGGGAGCATCACACACTGGGGTCTGTTGGGGCTGCCAAGGGAGGGACAGTGGGGTGGGATGCGGTGGGGAGGTGGGGGAGGGATAACATGGGGAGAAATGCCAGATGTAGGTGACGGGGGATGGAGGCAGTAAACCACATTGCCATGTGTGTACCTATGCAACAATCCTGCCTGATCTGCACATGTACCCCAGAACATAAAGTACAATAAAAGAAAATATAAAAAAAAAAAAGGAATCTTTATGCCACTATAGTAAATGGGAGGCTGATTTTCTTGCCACAGATAGGAACTGAAAAAACACATACAAATTTTTAAAATTTGTTTTTAACTTTTATTTTAGGTTCAGGGTGCAAGTTGGTTATATAGGTAAATTTTGTGTCATGGGGTTTTGGTGTACAGATTATTTTTTCACCCAGGTAATAAGTATAGCACCCAATAGGGAGTTTTTCCATCCTCTCCCCACCTCATTTTCACCCTTAAGTATACATGTGTCCATGAAAATACATAACTATTAAAAGTAATACGGCCGGACGCAGTGGCTCACACCTGTAATCCCAGCACTTTGGGAGGCCGAGGCGGGCGAATCACCTGAGGTCAGGAGTTTGCAACCCACCAGACCAACATGGTGAAACCTAGTCTCTACTAAAAACACCAAAATTAGCTAGGCATGATGACTCGAACCTGTAATCCCAGCTACTCTGGAGGCTGAGGCAGGAAAGTTGCTTGAACCTGGGAGGCGGAGTTAGCAGTGAGCCGAGATCGCACTACTGCACTCCAGCCTGGGTGATAGAGCCAGACCTGATTTCTAAAAGAAAATTAAAAATAAATACAGATACAGAATTTTCCATTTTTTTCTGCAAGAATGGTGCATCCTGTATGTTATGCCAGCCACTGGTGGGATACGGAAGGGCGTTTGAGAGCTATCAGCAAAATTACGTATTACTTTTGTTTGTTTGTTTGTGGTGCCATCATGGCTCACTGCTGCCTGGATAGCCTGGACTCAAGCTATCTTCCCACCTAGGCCTCCCTAGTAGCTGGGACTACAGGCGTGAACCAATACGCTGGCTGGATTTCTCCATCTTCAGGTTCGTAATGCTTAATCTTTCTGTTTCTTAGTTTCTCATCATTAGAATGGGGCTGTTTCACTGTGCGCAGTGGCCTGTGATCTCAGCATCTTGAAAGGCCAAGGTGAGAGGATCTCTTGAGGCCAGGAGCTTGAGACCAGCAACAAATCGAGACCGCCATCTCTATAAAAAATTTAGCCAGGCGTGGTGGTGCCTGTCTGTAGTCTTAGCTATTCCGGAGGCTAAGGCAGGAAGATCAGTTGAGCCCAGGAAGTTGAGATTGCAGTGAGCTGTGATCAAACTACTGCACTCCAGCCTGGCCAACAGAGCAAGACCTTGTCTCAAAAAGCAAAAACAAAAACAGGGTGAGGATGTTTATAAAAATAGTCATCATTATTGAGCAATAACTGAGCTGAGCATTTTGCACCCATTAGTTTATATATCCTTCGTAAAGCTTCCATAATGACGTATTATTGAGGTTGTATCAATGAGGACACCGAGGCATAAAGAGGTAGTTTTGATCTGTCACACAGCTTGTCACTGCAAGGAGTGTGAACCCAAGACCATCTGAACGTGAAGCTGTGACATCCTACAGTCCTGCCTCTCCGTGCTAGCCACCTCATGGGGGCTGAGAGGAGCCAAATTAACAATTAAGAAGATGCACTGGTGCCGGGCAAGGTGGCCCATGCTTGTAATCCCAGCACTTTCAAAAGCCAAGCAGGAGGATCATGAGGTCAGGAGATTGAGACCATCTTGGCCAACATGGTGAAACCCTGTCTCTACTAAAAATACAAAAAAATCAGCTGTGCATGGTGTTGTGTGCCTGTAATCCCATCTACTCTGGAGACTGAGGCAGGAGAATCGCTTTAATCAGAGAGTTAGAGGCTACAGTGAGCCAAGATCGTGCCACTCCACTCCAGCTTGGCAACAGAGCAGGACGCCGGCAAAAACAAAAAAGAAAAAAAAAGATGCACTAGGGATAAAGAAGGGAGGCTACTTACGGGTGCTTGGCATGGGTCAGAGACTCTTAGAAGCACTTTTTCTGTATCAACTCATCTCATCCTCATCATAGATGTGTAATGGAAGTCTTAGTATTATTTCCATTTTACAAATAAGGTGCAGAACATTTAATTAACTTGTAACTAGTAAGAGCTGAACCTGAATTGGAACCCGAGGGGTCTGGCTCCAGAGCCTGTCCCCCTACACCCGATAAAGGCATCATACAGATGGTACCACTGTTTATATCATCACCGCAACAGTTTCAACTCTGCAACTGAAGACTTATCTGTTGGCCTCAGGCTCTTACTTAGTTCCTGCCCAGCCCTATCTTGCTTGATTTCCTTTTTATCACAAGATGGAATTCAGATGACCTGAGCCTTCTAAGGAATTAACCTGTGGCAGGAAGGTGCTCATTCATTCATTCACCTAACCAATGTAATTGGTGTCTGCCTATGTGAGGCACTGCACTGTGTGTCAACAAAACAGGAAAGTGGTTGTGTGTGATGGTTCAGATGGGAGCCATAACAACCATACAGACCTGACATCCACACCCACATCCACATTCACAAGTTTGCAGGACTTCTGGATTGAACTTCTCCGAGCATCTGTTTCCTCATTCTTATTCCTATAAAATAAGATGACTAAACTTGTCCGTAACTTATTTTTTTCCCACAATTTTTTTTGAGACGGAGTCTTGCTGTTGCCCAGGCTGGAGTGCAGTGCCCTGCAACCTCTGCCTCCAGGGTTCAACCGATTCTTCTGCCTCAGCCTCCCCAGCAGCTGGGATTACAGGTGGAAACTACCATGCCCAGCTCATTTTTTTATTTCTGTAGAGATACAGTTTCACCATGTTGACCAGGCTGGTCTCAAACTCCTGACCTCAAGTAACCTGCCCATCTTGGCCTCCCACAGTGCTGGGATTACAGGCGTGAGCCACCAAGCCTGTCCTTATCCCATAATTTACTTTTTGGAGATAATCTTCTGGGTGGATATTTGCTGTATACACACCTTCTTAATTGATTGTCTTCTGTTGAGTAGGGGAGTATCATTATAATTTTCACCTTTGTATCATCCTGATTATAAAAGTAATACAGGCCCACAATCCTATGTCCCTAACCCAGGGGCCAGATGCATTTTGTGAGCCAAATTTTTGGAGCTTTTAGATGCATTGTGTTTACACTGAATGTCAAATAATACATTAATACTTGTTCTTCAGAGAAATGTATAGATGGTTACACCACCTGAGAACATTAAAGACTTCATGTAAACTCAGAAGAATTCATATTTTGCTGTCAAATGAGCTTTGTGGATTTTGGAATTATAGGTAAGGAATTATTAATGGGACTTGTATATGCCTATGGTGGCAAATTTGGAAAAATACAGTGAAGTAATAAAAAGAAAGTAATCACATTAACAAGAAATCACTGCTGGAATGTTCATGTATGTTTTCTAATTCACTGAATTATTCAACAGTATCATCAATCCTCTATTGTATGTTCTAGGCCAGTGGTTTTCAAAGGGGAAATTTTGTCCCCCAGGAGGATTTAGTAATATTTGGAAACATTTTGGTTGTCACATTTAGGGCCCGGTGCTCTTGACATAGAGTTCAGGATGCTGTTAACATCCTGCAATGCATAGAACAGCCCTCAAGACAAAGAATTATCCAGCCCCGAATGTCAGTAGTACCATGGATAAGAAGATTAAGAAATCTTGGCCAGGCGTGGTGGCTCACGCCTGTAATCCCAGCACTTCGGGAGGTTGAGGCGGGTGGCTCATGAGGTCAAGATATCGAGACCATCCTGGCCAACATGGTGAAACCCTGTCTCTATTGAAAATGCAAAAATTAGCCAGGCGTGGTGGCACAGCTACTTGGGAGGCTGAAGTGGAAGAAACGCTTGAACCCAGGACGCGAAGGTTGCAGTGAGCCGAGATTGCGCCATTGCATTCCAGCCTGGCGACAGCAAGACTCCGTCTCAAAAAAAAAAAAAAAGAAATCTTGGCTATGCTTTGGACACACAGTAATGAAGAAAACAAAAGTTAATCAATCTATTTATTATACATTTATGCGATATATGTATATAATATATACACACACAGACAAAAGGGTTTTAAAATGTGATATTCCATATATAGTTTTTTTAACTTAACATTGCTTCATATTTTATAATATTATCAAAAACTCTTCAAACACATAATGTTTATGCCTATAGAATATTGCTTCAGAAAGAAAATTATTTTTAGCCATTTCTTTATATAAAAATGGATTTTTCCTCTTTATTTAAAATAATGCCGTGATGAACATCCTCATACTTACTTGGTTTATAACATCTCTGATTATTTCATCGGGTTCTCAGGCTAATCAGTTCATTCTAGAGGTAGGATCATTGAGTCAAAGGATAAAACTTTAAAACATCCTTAGCGTACATGATAAACTTGCTTTGCAGAAAGGTTGTTTGCACATTTAAAAATCAGAGACTTATGGTACCAAATAAACATAGCCAGTTCAAGCTATGAATAACACATCCAGAAAATTCAGGTGACTGGAAGGAGCCTTCAGAAAGAGAATAGCCTGCTGGCTTTTGTCAGTTGGTCATTTGGTCCTGGATGGTCTGAGTATGTTTCCTCTCAGTCAGGCTATTGGTACACATTGTATTGTAATCACCCCAGTATGCATACAGATTGGACACAGTTCAAGGACTGGGCAATAAAACATAATTAAGAAGTGACTAACTTGTGGGAAAAGATGAAAAGAGCTCAGACTATGAAAGCCATGTGGCAGAAAACCCTGGGAGGAGGTGATCACCATTTCCAAGCATGGAAATTCCAGAAATAAAAGGCTAGAAGAGGAACTTCTTTGGAGATGATTTAAAAGGTAATGGCATATATTTGAACAATGAGGATTCCAGACTGAAATCTCAAGAGGAAGCTTCCTTGTTGTGGCTCGCAACAGGAATAATCCGTTGAGGAAATGATAGAATTCCTTTTAAAGTGTCAATAGGTGAAACAGCAAGAGGAATGCGGGCCAATCAGATAACATGAATTTGTCCTCCAGCAAATGCTGCATGGGAGCTCAGTAGAATGAATAAGATTCTCCCAGACCCAGGGTGAGGGAGCAGAGTCTCTACTGTAGGGGGCAGTTGAATGGAGAACCTTGATTTGGAGGGAAGAAAATTCCCGGTTTTTCTTTTGCTGAGGCTGAAGAACAGAAGCTCATCAAGTAGAGGAGGGTTGGCTACCACTGTAGCCATAAAAAGGGAGTGGTAGTCAAGATTTTCAGCTTTGCAGGCTCTCCAGGCTCTGTGTCAGCCATTCACCTCTGCCTTCATAGACCGAACACAGTCATAGACATAGGGGCTGGGGCTGTGGCTGTGGCTGTGCGTGTGTGCGTGTGTGTGTGTGTGTGTGTGTGTTTTAAGACAGAGTTTTGCTCTTGTTGCCCAGGCTGGAGTGCAGTGGCGCAATCTCAGCTCTGGGTTCAATCCTCAGCAATCTCACTGCAACCTCTGCCTCGTGGGTTCAAGAGATTCTCCTGCCTCAGTCTCCTGAGTAGCTGGGATTACAGACGCATGCCACCATGCCCAGCTAATTTTTTATATTTTTAGTAGAGATGGGGTTTCACCATGTTGGTGAGGCTGGTCTCGAACTCCTGACCTCATGATCCACCCGCCTCAGCCTCCCAAGGTGCTGGGATTACGGGCATGAGCCACCGAGCTGGCCTCACTGTGTTTTAGTAAGACTTTATTTGCACAAACAGGCAGTGCCTAGGGAGCATGGTTTGCTGACAGCTGATCTCAAGACATGGGAAAGACGCCCTGTAAAAGAGCAAGGAAATTTAAAGAGAAATGGGTTCAAGTACCATTTCTATACTTAATGGCTAGTTAATTAATCTTTTTGAACACCTGGGGTTTTTTTTGGTCCATGAAAAGGGTTAATTGCAGTGCCTCCTTCATGGATTTGTTTTCAGAATCAAATGGAACAAGGCCTGAATAATGTTTATCATAGGCGTGGGTACACAGAAGTACTAAAATAAGAGAAAGATGAAAAAGAACGCATGTTTTGTTATAATTCTTACTCTATTCTATTGGGTTTGTGTAACTGTTTCCTTCACTAGAATGAGCTCCTGGGGTTCAAAGATCCCACTTAGTTAACACACATCTCCAGTGCTTGTCATGGTGGCACATGGTGGGTGGTGTCTTGGGTGTGAAAGCAGCCTAGAGATGGGGGTTTAGGGGCAGTGGTTTAGGGAGGGAAGGCTGCCAGGGGAATGGGAACCAAGGAAGCAGGACAAGGTAGGAAAAGAAGCAAAGCAGAGGTTTTTGTCAACTGGAGTCTAGCTTCAGCCTGATGCCTTGGGGATATACATTGCCCATATCGGGAGCAGATACTGCACCCCAGCATTAGCTCCTGTTGAAGCAAAAGACCGGCCTTTCATGCCCTGGAACAGTCAGTTACTGGCCATGGGCTGGCCTCTTTAAGAGTGAGGAGATAATCTCCCAGGTGAATTGGCTTCTGGTCTGCTGAATGAAAGCAGCTGGGAGCTGTTAGCTCTGCCAGTGGGTTGGGGGATGGGAGAGGGAGGCATGACAGCTTCTCTGCAGTGCCCAATTATTGCTTGTCCCGTAAAAGCCTATGTGTTCTGAGGTTATGCTCTAAATCACCCATGAAACACAGCTGGTTTATAGGAAAATGGAGAAGGGCAGAGCTCGGGTGACTAAGTCATCACCTGTCACTCCAAAGATAAATTGTTTAGCTTAGAGGCTGAGCCCAGAGATGGTGAGGAACTTGACTCAAGGACGGTGATATTCTGTCTTTGCAGGGACAGGAAGTGGCTTCTTTTTCAGTGGCCTGTGGGTGTTTCCTTTGCCTGGAGGAGTGTGTGGCATCATCCAGACTGAGTGTTGCTGAAATCCCTCACCGTCCTTGACACAGTGGCAATAACGCCACAGTAACATCTGCCTGGGTTCTGGCATCTAGCAAGAGTGGGATCGAATCCCAGCTCTGCCACTTTAGCCATATAACCTTGAGCCAATGACTTAGCAAATATAAGCCTCAGTTTCCATGTCTGTAAAATGGGGACAGCAATATTTCCCAATTCTTAGGGCTTTTGTGAGGATTAGAGTTAATGCGTATAAAATGTTTAGTATGATGGCTGGCACCTAATTAAAGTTCAATGTCAATACATGGTTATTTTATTTACTTTCTTTGTTATGATGGTGTATTTATTTATTTATAGAAATGGTGGTGTTCAGGTAATGTTTCCCAATTGTCATTTGCATATTACTTTGGACTTTTGCCATATCTGTTGCCACCTGTACCATTATTTATTTAACATACATTAATTGACTCTTGAAAATAAAACTTACATATGATAAACTTGCCAATAAGACCAGGGCAATAAGGGGTTTGAATGGGCTAGTGCTTGGTCTATGGTAAATATGCTATGAATGAGAGCTACTATTATCATCAGCATTGACATTAAATGACTCTTAGCTTTGTGTTCTATCTCACTTCATTTCTTCCTTTTAGAATCAAGTTGCCTGCATTCTCTGCACTGGATGAGGTCACGTCTTTACTCCTGCCTGAGCTAACCGAAGCATTCTTAAAGTGGCTTGCTTGGCTAAGAATTTCATGCATAATATCAGGGGATTTTTTTTTCGCTGTTAAATAACCTGGGCTGTGACAGATTACAAGGAAGTTGTTACTCAGAGCTAAAGGCTGAAAACGGATTGTAGGGAGCAGTGGAAATTCCCCTTCCTTGCCTAAAATAATTGGAGCTGGAACACGACAATATGAGCTTTGTCCAGGCTTGAAACAATATCCTTTCCAAGTGAATTTTGTACGGAAATACTTAGCAATATATAGTGGTAGTTCTCACTGACAGGCTAGAAAAAACGTTAGTCATTCCCGGTAGTCCGTAGCTAAAAGGGCCATTGTTAGGGACAACGAGCCACCCCCCCCCCCCGACAGGAGTGAAATCTAAGCGTGTGGACATAGTAATATTGGACTTACCTGACTTCTCCCTGCCCTTTCTTCCATCTGCTTCCTTTACTATCAAAAGAATCTAATTCCGGAAATAGGCATGCTCTCCATTTGTTTGATTATTTTTATTGCAAGTATGTTCGTGACACCCTTCCCCGGAACACTCTCGACCAGGTCCTGAGGAAATGGGAGAAGGAAATGCCCAGGTCCTTATAGTAGACGCGAGTTCAGAGTAGCTGACTCAGATGAACGTCAGTGAGTTCAAATTCCAAAGCAGTTTTTAATCCCATGCCTTGAGCTGGGTCAGGAGGTTGATAATTAGCAAGGACATGTGTCCAGCCCTCGCAGACTCAGGATGTAAAGATCTGGAGATTTTGTTTGAATGAATATTCCAACGCTAAAACGTTATTCTATTACAGTTAAAAAAAAAAACTGGGCAAGATCTTATGAAATGCTTCACTCTTTTTTTTTAAATAAAAATTTATTATTAAAAATAATTTAAGGCTAAGAGAAGGGGGGCCAGGAATAAAAGTGGGAAGTTGTCAATGAGCTTTTTTTGTTATTATAAGCTCCAAGAAATTCTGTTAATGCTGGTCATATTAGCTAGTGTGAAGATTTTCTCAAGGCCTGAAATCTACGGCATGCAATTTACGAAGCTGCGGCACCAGTGCCAGGGAACATTCCTCTGTAAAGGAAGAAGGAGGCGGAATGTGATGGTTATTTTGATTTGCCTTTCCTGGCTGAGGTCTCTGAAATCACTCTCAACACAACAGGACTCCTCCTTTGGGGAGGGTCTCCCTCTCCCACCAACCTTGCAGGTTCAGGAGGGGATACTGGGGGCAGGAATTTGCTCCACCCACTAAATGAGACCAGATGATGCTGGCATTTAGTGGAGTGACAGGTGGGGCTTCAGAGCTCACTCAAGCCGTTCCTTGCTTTTCCCTCTTCTGTCCCTCTCGTTAGTGCAGAGAAATCGCGTCTTTAAGCTTCTTGAATGGATGTGATTCCAACTCTGCCATCCCAAGCGTGGCGGGGGTAACAGTAGGAGTGAGAGGGAAATACCAATATTAGTGGGGCCTGCCAGTTTCTACATGTGCAGGTCCCAGAGGAAGCTTGAGCTGGGAGGGTGTGGGGTACCTGCTCTTCCCTTAGGAAGGGAGTGTCCTCCTCCTCCCGAGTAAGTGCAATTTACAAAGGCATATGTTTTTCTTATACTGTACCATGGCACCTAAATGCAAGCCAACTTTACATCTATTAGAGTATTCAAAGAAGTGGTCATCTCTATACTCCACAGTGCCCTTATGCGGATGCCTAAAGAGACTTGAAAAGAATCCTCACGGCAGCAATGGGTGGACACAGTGATCAAGTGCATATGTATAAAATGGCCAAAAGGAGAATTGGTTCTGGCTGGGTATGTGTTCCAAGTATAGTCAGAGGGATTCTGTCTGGGACTTTTGTGAGAGCTATTGGAAAAAAGGTGTGTGTGTGTGTGTGTGTGTGTGTATGTGTCTTTTGGTTTCTTTTGGACTCACCAGCTGTGGGGATCATCTAGGCCTGAAGCTACAGACGATCGCTTTGCCATTCACATGGAGACAGCCTGCCTGAAAGTAATGGCAATATAGAGGAAGGGAGATCCAAGAAATAGAGAATGGCACACTCCGGATAACCCTTCTTGCCACCTGAATCCAGCTGTGCCTGAAGTCAGCAGTAAACTTGGATGCTTCAGTTACAAAAAGTGGTAGGTTCCCTTTCATTCTTAAACAAGATTGAGTTATGTCGTTGTCAAGTGCAACTAAAGCATTCTTGGCTATTTTATCCTCCTCCTTTTGATCTGAATTCTAAACGTACAGGTAAATACTTACTTTGGTTAGAGACTGAACTTTGCAGAAGAGAAAACTCATTATTCCAAGGACCAAGAGTTTAGGCTCATTTGTGCGCCAGGCTGGACTTTTATTTTGAGGAATTGGCCTGCTTTCATCACAGAAAATTTGTTTAAGCTATTCCAATTGTAATTGAATAGTTATTTATGGCATAAGTTGGAATCTGCCAATGCCCTCAAATGTTGATATCTGTGATGAGTGCAAACAATTTTTTTAACAATCACTTTTCATAACAGAGGTACAGACTCAGCCCCTGAGTCACCCGTTGGCTAACAGTTCTTTCTCCCATTTGTGATGGCCATTCACACATCTGAGTTTTTGATAAACATACACTCCCAAATATCTGTCCTTAATGAGACTCTATGTTATGCTCTGGCATGTGGGATGTTGCCCCATAATCCTGTGGCCCCGGTACAGCCAGGTACATACTTCCTGTGGCTTCCCACTGAGTGAGTGCTGATTTCACCATTGGAGGTTTCAGCCTTTGACTTGTTTTTCTTGTAGATATAATGCTTCATGCCAAGTCATCCACCGAACACCGTGCAACCAGGGACAGGCTGAGTCGTCTAGAGATGCGAAAGGAAAATTTTGTAAGCTGGTTGCATAATCATCGTTCCTTGTTAGTGCTAGTACCTAAGAGGACTGTCTTCCTTTTCCAGCTTTCCAGAGAGCTGTGTGCCCTCAGGAAGCAAGTCCAGTAGGGATCTATCCCCAAGAATATGGACATTAAACCGGTGCAGGGCCCAGAACCACACAGAAGCTGGGAGAGACACAGCTGCGCCCATTCAGTGAGGCATCTGGCATTTCAAGACATAAAGATGAAGAGATGCCAAAATAGGGGTTACCTAAATTTATGAAATATTTTTCTTTCTTTCTTTTTTTTTTTTTTTTCAGAGACAGGGTCTCATTCTGTCACCCCAGCTGGAGTGTAGTGGTTGCATCATGGCTCACTGCAACCTTGACCTCCCAGGCTCAAGTGATCTTCCCACCTCAGCCTCCTGAGTAGCTGGGAACTATAGGCAGGTCCCACCATGCCTGGCTAATTTTTTTTTTTAAATATTTTGTAGAGACAGGGTCTCCTTATGTTGCCCGGGCTGGTCTTGAACTCCTGGTTTCAAGTGGTACTCCAGGCTTGGCCCCCCAAAGTGCTGGGATTACAGGCATAAGTCACCACTGGTCTCCTTGGAATATTTTCAGTGTTATATTGAACAGAATAAAAGCTAGAATACACAAACAAAATTACTGTTCATTGCAAGGACATCATGCTGTATACAAGACTATGAAGTTAATAAACATATTATCTTAGAATGAGCTAGAGGCAGCATGATCTGTGGATGGGTACATAAGTGTAAAATTGTCCTATTATGAATGCATTCCTATGAGTTCATGCAATCTTTCTGGAGATGACATCAAAAGTCAATATGAGGACAAGGCCACATGTCCCTTGGCTCTTCACAGCCAACCCTACAGATGACATTAAGTTAATAAAAAAACTAAGATTTTTTTTTTTTTTGAGTTTTGCTCTTGTTGCCCAGGCTGGAGTGCCGTGGCACTATCTCTGATCACTGTGACCTCTGCCTCCTGAGTTCAAGCGATTCTCCTGCCTCAGCCTCCTGAGTAGCTGGGATTACAGGCACGTGCCACCACATCTGGCTATTTTGTTGTATTTTTAGTAGAGATGGGGTTTTACCATGTTGGTTAGGGTGGTCTCAAATTCCTGACCTCAGGTGATCTGCCTGCGTCAGCCTCCTAAAGTGCTGGGATTACTGGCATGAGCCACCGCGTCCGGCCAAAAAAAATTAAGATTTAAAAACATGATTAGGTTGTGTCTTGTGCTTCCTGCCTCAGTTGGCCTGGAAGAGAAGGGCAGTGTGGTGTAACGGAACGAATGCTAACGTGATGGGGACCCAAGGGAATTCAATGTTTGCTCTGTGGCTTTGCCTCAACCAGTTGTGAGAGCACGGGGGAAATCACTTACTATCTTCGGATTTCCCCATCTATAAAGATGTAAGTGTTGGACGATGGCCTTGTAAGTTTCTTCTAAAACTTTGTGATCACATCAGTTCCGTGTGAACGGTCTAGGTACTAGGTATAAAGTGGTGAGAAAAATCACCTTACGCAGATGATTCCTGAGCACAGGGAATGAGGTAGGTGGTGAAGACAGAGAGGTGAGAGGATAAAGGGGGTGGGGTTTATGTGTATGTTGATAATAAGCAAAAATACCCACTCTACAATGTTAGAGGGGGCAAATGCAATGAAGAGCAATGAGCAAGGAAGGAGCTAGGAAGTGGTCAGGAAGGCCTCTCTGGCCATCAGTGCTTCCCAAATGATTGGATATTTTTTTAAAAAGACACTAATAAAGGATGTGCTATAGAGCGGGTGGAGAACTCAGTGGGTAGGAGAGCCACTGAAGAATCTACTAGATAAAGGAAATGACTCCCTGATGAGTGAAGAGTCAGAAAGGGGAAACGAGGTCGGCGCACTGCCTCAGTGACTGTAATTCCAGCACTTTGATAGGCAGAGTTGGGAGGAGCACTTGAGTCCAGGAGTTTGAGACTGGCCTGGGCAACATTAGTGAGACCCTGTCGCTACAAACAATCAAAAATTAGCCAGGTGTGTGGCGTGCATGCCTGTGGTTCCAGCTATTCGAGAGGCTGGGGCAGGAGGATCACTTGAGCCCAGGAGGTCAAGGCTTCAGTGAGCCATGATCATGCCACTGCAGAGGGAGATCCTATCAAAAAAAAAAAAAAAACCCAACAACAAAACAAAACACGAAAGGGGAAAGAAGAACTGTGTTAGATTCCAGTAGCACTTGTGAGATGCCATCAGGCTGGCCTGGATTTGAATCCCACTAGAGTTAGAGTTGGGATTCAAATCCCACCTCTAGCGACCTCAAGTCCCACCACCTCCCTGATCCTGAATCTGCATTTGTAAAAGGAGAATAAAAGGAAGCTTTAGCCGGGTGCGGTGGCTTACCCCTGTAATCCCACCACTTTGGGAGGCCGTGGTGGGTGAATCATAAGGTCAGGAGTTAGAGAACAGCCTGACCAACATGATAAAAACCCGTCTCTACTAAAAATACAAAAATTAGCTGGGCCTGGTGGTGTGCGCCTATAATCCCAGCTACTCAGGAGACGGAGGCAGGAGAATCGCTTGAACCCGGGAGGTGGAGGTTGCAGGGAGCTGAGATCATGCCATTGCACTCCAGCCTGAGTGACAGAGCAAGACTCTGTCTCAAAAAAAAAAAAAAAAAAAAAAGAGGAAGCTTCAGATGTCTCTAAAGAGCTTAGAACAGAAGGACACATGAATAAACGCCCAATATTAGAATAAATGCTATTATTAGAAATTGCTCATACTGAGGATCAACTAAGCTGTACTTAATCATACTTTCTATGTAACTTCCTTTCACCCTCCCCCAAACAAGCTATGACCCCATTTTATGGATGAGGTAAGTGACTGAGTCAAATGATCCCGACGGGTTCAAGACTGAAGGAAGTGGTGGGGTCAAGGCATGAATGTTGGTCATCATTAGTACTTGTCCTCCAGCAGCGCCAGGGGAGGTTATAATGACCCAACTGCTTAACAAGAATGTCAGCCCAGACCAGCATCAGCTGCAGAGTGGCTGGGCTTTTCCGGCAGTAGACAGTGAAGAAATATCATATTTGACAGAAAAACATTCCGTTGTCATTCAACATGAACGTGTTTTATAGACATGTAATTTACATACATCACAATGTACCAATGCTGTCTTGTTTTAAATTTGCCTTTTCTCGAATTTCATATAAATGGAATCATATATTTCTTTCCGGAACATGTTTTTGAGATTCATCCCTATCCTTGAGTATATTAATAATTCCTTCCCTTACCAATTGATGGACCACAATTTGTTATTTATTTACCAGATGATGGACAGTTGGGCTCTTTCTAGTTGTTGGCTATGAAAAAAGCTGCTGTAAATATTTATGTACAAGTTTTTGTGTAGATGTACATTTTTATTTTTCCTAGGTAATACCTGGGATTGAGTTTAATTAAGACTTACCGTAAATCTACAATCACCAGGACAGTGTGTTATTGGCATAAGATTATATATAGAAATATATTAAGAATATTAGATATATTAAGAATTAATATTGGATATATTAAGAATTCTTAATAATGGTACATAAAGAGATATACCCACAAAAATATGATAAATTGGTTTTGTATAAAGGTACCAAATTTATTTCATAGGAAAATGGTTGTCTTTTCAACAAGTGATACTTGAATAATTGGAAATCAGTATGCAAAAATTATGAATGTCCACCATTACCTATGGCCTACAACAAAGATTAATTTGAAATGGATCATAGAGTTAACATACCTAACCATAAAAGATAAACACATAAACCCTTAGAAGAAACTATAGGAAAAAAAGTCTTTGTGACTTGGATTAAGTAAATATTTCTTAGGACACAAAATCCCCAGTCATAAAGGAAAACAATGGATAAATTGGTCTCCTGAAAATTAAAACCTTTTGATCTTCAAAGTTAACTATTAGGAAAATGAGAAGGCAAGCCACAGTCTGGGGAAATATTTACAAAGCCTATAAATAATAAAAGGTTTAATATGGAATATGTACATGTGAAGAACTTCTAACTCAATAAAACAATTTTATTTTTATTTTTATTTTTTTAGATGGAGTCTTGCTGTGTCACTTGGGCTGGAGTACAGTGGCACGATCTCGGCTCACTGCAACCTCTGCCTCCCGGGTAAGTGGTTCTCCTGCCTTAGCCTGATGGGTAGCCAGGACTACCTGCACGCGCCACTGCGCCCAGCTAATTTTTGTATTTTGAGTAGAGACAGGGTTTCACCATGTTGGCCAGGCTGGTCTCAAACTCCTGACCTTGTGATCTGCCTGCCTTGGTCTCCCAAAGTCCTGGTATGACAGGCGTGAGCCACTGCACCTGGCCCAAAATAATTTTTGTGATGGGCAAAATACTGGAACAGACACCTCCACCCAAAAGAGAAATTAGAATATCAAATAAGCATATACACAGATGCTCAACACCATTAGTCATTAGGGAATCAAATTAAAACCCACAGTGAGATATTTTCACACTCCCACTAGAATTGCTAAAATTTAAACGATTGATAATCCCAGATGTTTGCAAGGATGTGGAACAATTGGGACTTCTGGGAAGGCAAAATGGCGCGGCCACTTTGACAAACACTTTGGTGTCTCTTGTGAAGTAAAACATAGACTTTTAGCATATGACCAATTGTTGGAGTATCACTTGTTGAAAAGACTACCATTTTCCTATGAAATAAACTTGGTACCTTCATACAGAACAATTGATCATATTATTGTGGGTATATTTCTTTCTGTTCCATTGATTTCTATATATAATCTTATGCCAACAACACACTGTCCTAGTTATTGTAGATTTATGGTAAGTCTTAATTAAACTCAATTAGTTGAAGGCTTCCAATTTTGTTCTTTCCAACGTCCATTTACGGAATGCCAACATGAATACAGCTCTGCCCATTTGTTCAGCGATTCATTCAGAGCATCTGTTACATGCCAGGTTTGGATTTGCGTGCTGGGATTCAGGTGTTTGGATTTACATGTTGGCATACATTTATAATATGAATCCCCAGCTGGGCACAGTGGTTCACGCCAGTAATTCCGGCACTTTGGGAGGTCGAGGCAGGTGGATCACTTGAGGTCAGGAGCTCAAGACCAGCCTGACCAACATGGTGAAACCCAGTCTCTGCTAAAAATACAAAAAATAGTGGGGTATGGTGATAGGCACCTGTAGTCCCAGCTACCTGGGAGCTGAGGCAGAAGAATCTCTTGCACCTGGGAGGTGGAGGTTGCAGTGAGCTGAGATCTCACCACTGCACTCCTGCCTGGGCCACAGAGTGAGACTCCATGTCAAAAAAAAAAAAAAAATCCCTGCCCTTATAGAGTTTGCAATCTATTGGGGGCTGGGGGAAGGAGGCAGTGGAAAAAGTAATCAGAAATATATATATTGTTATTTGTCAGATATATACTCTGTGTGATTGTGTGTGTATGTGTGTATGTGTGTAGTGACTAGTAGCAAGTTCTGTGAAAAGAAATCAAGCAAAGAAAGGAGCAGGAGGGTGTTCTTGGAAGGACTGTGAGCTGGTGAGACTTGAGTATGAACCATATGTATGGGGTTAGGGGTGTGCTGTGGAACACACAATGGGAACAGCGCTCCAGGCAGGGAGAAATGGTGCCCAGAGCCTACGCACAGTGGGAAATGTTCAGGTGAGGTTTCTGCCCTCAAGGAATCTAAATTTGCGTGGAGGAAATAATCCAAGTTTTAAAAAGTTCCTTTTAGCGGTCGTGTCTATGAGCAAAATAAAGAGCTGGATGACAGTTAAGACTTATATGATTCAAAGGCAGTTATGCAAAGGCCTGGGGAAGAGCTTTCCAGGAGAGGGAACAGCAGGTGCACAAGCCCCGAGGTAAGAAAGGGAAAGTCCAAGACCAGGAGGCAGGCTGATACGGAAGAATCTTCTCCAGGAAGTCCAAAGGATGACCCGAGACTAGACTTGAAGCAGGACCTTGTGAGCCCAGGTCAAGATTTAAATTCTACTCTAAGGGGCAATGGATACCATGGGCTGTGGGTTACATAATCAATTCTACTATATGACTGCTTCATTGTAACTTACTGGCAAGGGTGAGTGCTTGGCCTGTATTTCAGAAATTTCTAGAGTCCTGAGAAACTGCTGGGGGTGTGACTGTGTCATCTGGCAACTTCCTGTGAGCCCCCTAATCTGGGGGAAATTTATGAAAATGCTCAGGGATAGATGTACTTCACATTTTGACTGTTGAACTGCCCTGTATGCAAATAGGAACTGTATTAGAATGAAGAATGAGTTTTGATAGATGGGGTGTGTGTCTGTGTGTGTGTGTGTTTACAATTCTTAATCTTGATGAGTCATGAAGTGTATTTCCACACTTCAACTAAATGAATCTTCTGTTTATTGTTTATAGTATTTCTCTGTCCACAGCTTTTAAAACACCTTTTATTTGAAAATAAGTTCAGGCTGGGCACAGTGGCTCATGCCTATAATCCCAGCACTTTAGGAGGCTGAGACGGGTGGGTCACTTGAGGTCAGGAGTTTGAGATCTGGCCAACATGGAGAAACCCTGTCTCTACTTAAAAAAATACGAAAATTAGCTGGGCATCGTAGTGCATGACTGAAATCCCGGATACCCTGGAGGCTGAAGTATGAGAATCGCTCGAACCCGGGAGGCGGAGGTTGCAGTGAGCTGAGGTCACACCACTGCACTCCAGCCTGGGTGAAAGAGTGAGATTCTGTCTCAAAAAAACAAGACAAACAAAACAAAAAAATCACACACACACACACACACACACACACACAGAGAAAGAAAATAGTGCAAACATCAAAAAAGTTACAAATATAGAACTAGTATAAAACTACCTGTATTGCTTTTATTTATCTGTTAATATCTTAATATCTATCTGCATAATTGTTTGTGCAGTCCTGTGACCCGGAACATTCTCACAGCTTTTTTTTGTCTGTTATGATATTAGCATTTTCAAAGACTACACCTTTCTCCTGTTATGAGGGAATGTTCCCCATTTTCAGTTTGTCTGATGTATCTTCATGATTAGGTGTAGGTTATGCATTCTTTGCTGAAATGTGGGGCATAGAGGATGTTGTATCCTCCTCAGGATATCACATCTGGAGGCAGGTGATGTCTATCTGTTCATCATTGGTGGCATTAAATACCTCTAATGCTTCATCCAATGTTTGTGGATGAGACAAGGAGGGGGAGGGGAGGAAGATATTTGAAAACACAAGATGCCATGACTCGACATTAGTTAAGCTCTTGAGTCATCTGTGCTGCTGAATTAACCACCAACACCAGGCACATGTGGGCATGCACACGAGCACACATGCACATGTTACACACACAGCTCAGTTCTATTTTGCATTTTTAAAGCTATCACCAAAGTCCTGTTTTAACATTGAGGACATTGGAAGAAATAACTTCGGGAGATTTTCAAATTCCACATTAAGGCTTCACATGTAATTAGTACTTCCTAATACTTCCTTAGGTCTTATAGGATTTGGTGCTATGGGTAAGAAGTCTGTGGGTACCAGCCAAGCAAATGCATTAGCTTAGAACAGTAGTTTTCAGCCCTGGCAGTTCATGAAATTCTCCTGGGTGGATTTAACACCCGATGCTGTGGAGACCCCCACCCCAGATCAGAACCTCTGAATTTGGGACACAGATGGGGGTGTTTAGAAGAAGCTCTCCAAGAACTTCTGATATCCTGCCAAGGTAAAGAACCACCAGCTGAAAGGTGTGATTCTGGAGCTTCAGGGATCCCCAAATATTCCTTGCCCTCTGGTCAGGGGCTCCCTTTAAAAGATAACATAGATTGAGGACTTACTGTGTACCAGGCCACATGTCGTGGGCATCCATAGATTTTGTATTCACACATTTATTTCCCTTCATTGTGTAAAAGCTCCCTAATTTTCCTTTGGCTAACTACCACCCTCACTTTCAGCTCATGTGCTTTTTAGGGCGCCAACTATTCGCTCTGACTTCAGGGATGAACATTGATTCCCTGCTTGGCAAACTGATCAGTTCATAAATGATCTAAGTGATCAAATGAGACTTGAGCCCCGGACTTTCATTGAAATTATTGATCAAGAGGCTGGATGCAGCAGCTCACGCCTGGGATCCCAGCACTTTGGGAGGCCAAGGCAGGCAGGTTGCTTGAGTTCGAGACCAGCCTGGGCAACATAACAAAACCCTTTCTCTACACACACACACACACACACACACACGCAGACACACACACACACACACACACTTGGCCGGACACAGTGGTTAATGCCTGTAATTTCAGCACTTTTGGAGGCTGAGGCGGGCAGATCTTATGAGGTCAGGAGTTCAAGACCAACTTGCCAACATGGTGAAACCCCGTCTCTATTAAAAATGCAAAAATTAGCCGGGCCTGGTGGTGGGTGCCTGTAATCCCAGCTACTTGGGAGGCTTGAGACAGGAGAATTGCTTGAACTCAGGAGACAGAGATTGCAGTGAGCCAAGATAACGCTATTATACTCCAGCCTGGGCAACAGACTGAGATTCTGCCTCAAAAAAATAAAAAAAATTATAGGAATGTTTTTATCTTTTCTGGGACTTAACACTGAGAAGAGGTAACTGTGAAGTAATCAGAGTCTGCTACAGAGAGGGGCCAAGCTAAGAATGAAGCCAACATAGAGGAAAGCAGAAAAAGAAAATGAGCAGAGTGGATACGATCTGAGCTCCCTAGATTTAGCAATGCCTAATGCTATCAACTCCTGGATCATTAAGTTATATGAGTCAATAAATTCCTATTTTGCTTAAGCCAGTTTGAGTTGAGGTTTCTGCCATTGCAATGGAAAGGCTCCTGGTTAAAACACATTTAAAACTTAAAAAAATTTTACAGTAAGTCTAGGAAGTAGCTATTGTTAGTATCCTTGTTTATAGATGCTTTACAGACACCGAGGCTTAGGGAATTCACCTCTTCAGATGATTCCTATGTATACTTAAATTTGAGAATCATGGATAAAGGTACTTGATTTAGCTGCTTCTTAGGGATGATAGTGCTTCTTTTTTTCTCTTTTTTCTTCTTCTTTTTTTGAAATGGAGTCTTGCTCTGTCGGCCAGGCTGGAGTGTAGTGGCGTGATCTTGGCTTATTGTAACCTCCTCCTCCTGTGTTCAAGTGATCCTCCTGCCTCAGCCACCTGAGTAGCTAGGATTACAAGTTGCTTGGGTGGCTGCCACCGCGCCCAGTTAATTTTTGTATTTTTAGTTTTGCCATGTTGACCAAGATGGTCTCAAAGCCCTGACCTCAAGTGATCCTCCTGGCTTAGCCTCCCAAAGTGCTGGGATTACAGGCATGAGCCTGCACCCTGCCCATCTTCTTTTTCTTTTCTTTCTTTCTTTTCTTTTTTATGAGACAGTCTCGCTCTTGTCACCCAGGCTGGAGTGCAGTGGCACGATCTGCGCTCCCTGTAACCTCTGTCTCCTGGATTCAAGTGATTCTCCTGCCTCAGCCTCTTGAATAGCTGGGATTACAGGTGCCTGCCACCATGCCTGGCTAATTTTTGTAGTTTGGTAGAGACAGGGTTTCACCCTGTTGGTCAGGCTGGTCTCGAACTCCTGACCTCAAGTGATCTGCCCGCCTCAGCCTCCCCAAGTGCTGGGATTACATGTGTGAGCCACTGCACCCGGCATCTTTTTGCTTTTAAAAATAAGTCTGGAATCTAACAAAGTCTAAGCAAAGAAGGTTTAAAATCCCGACCCAGACCTAACTGAGTAGTGCCACAGGGCATGGAGTGAAATGACGAGCTTGGGTTGGAGCGGTGCAGACTGCAGTGTGGCTGCAGTGGCGGCTGCCACTTCCTAGCTGTGTGGCCACGAGCACACTGTGAAGACCCTCTGCCGCAGGGCTTCCAGGAGCACCACCTGCAGAGGGTTTCAAACGGCTTCACTGAGATGAGCCGTTGAGAGCACCTGCCTTGGCACTCAAACCTCCAATTTCAAGATTGGGAAAGACAAGTGTATTTCAGCATGTTGAGTTTTCTTTCTTTTTGTTTCCTCTTTTGGTGGCTTTATGAGGAAGAGGGAAGTGGCAATTGCTAAGAGGAGAATAACAAGATGTGGAAAAGAATGAGAATAAGACAGATAATGGGTGGAAGAGAGTCAGGTGGAGTGAAGGGATCAAAGAGCAGCACAGAACGCTGAGATCCACCCATCATCCCTAACAAGTATTCACGGAGTACCGATGTGTCAGGAACTGTCCTGGGTCCTCGGACCATGCTAGACTAGTCACATGTCTGTGGAGCTAGTGAGCAAGAGAGATGCCAAATAATTACGGAAAAGGTGTATCTGCCAAGTAGAGGTGAGTGCTGGGAAGAAAAATACAACAGGGAGAGTGATGGATGCATGTGGGACAGAAGGACACAGCCTTGTGTGGGTTGGGGATTGAGCCACCGGGAGGGAGAGTGTATGAGTCTGTTTTCACACTGCTGATAAAGACATACCTGAGACTGGGAAGAAAAAGAGGTTTAATTGGACTTACAGTTCCACGTGGCCGGGGAGGCCTCAGAATCATGGTGGGAGGCAAACGGCACTTCCTACATAGCGGCAGCGAGAGAAAAATGAGGAAAAAGCAAAAGCGGAACCCCTGATAAAACTATCAGATCTCAGGAGATTTATTCACTCTCAGGAGAGTCGCATGGGAAAGACTGGGCCTCGTGATTCAGTTACCTTCCCCTGGGTCCCTCCCACAACACGTGGGAATTCTGGGAGGTAAAATTCAAGTTGAGATTTGGTGGGGACACAGTCAAGCCATATCAAGAGGGAAAAGCCACAAGGTGGGAACACGCTTGGCCAGAAGCTATTGTGGCTGGAGTGAAGAAAGCAAGGACGGTGAGGAGTGACAGAGGCCATCAGGTCAGGGCGTGAAAGAGGATCCCAGAGAGATACAGACGTGTCAGTGGGTACAGGTCTGGGAGCACTGAATGATGCAGGTCTTCACAAATTCAGAACCGGTGGTGGCCCTCGTAGGTGGCCTTTGTAGGGAGGGCCTCCAACTCTAGCACACTTCCCTGCCCTGAGCACCCTTGCTTCAGCTTTGGCCAGGGTCCATGTCATCAAGATCATTGTCACCCTGTTAAAGAGGCTAGGTTTTGTTGGAAGGATGACGGGGAGTTCCTGGAGGATTTTAAGCAGCATGAGACAATGCGCTTTACATTTTAAAAATGACCTTGAACCAACAGAATGGGAAAAAATTTTCGCAGTCTACCCATCTGACAAAGGGCTGATATCCAGAATTTACAAACAACTCAAGCAGATTTACAGGAAAAAAACAAACAAGCCCATTCAAAAGTGGGCAAAGGATATGAACAGATACTTTACGAAAGAAGACATATATGAGGCCAACAATCATATGAAAAAATGCTCATCGTCACTGGTCATCAGAGAGATGCAAATCAAAACCACATTGAGATACCATCTCACGCCAGTTAGAATGGCGATCATTAAAAAATCTGGAGACAACAGATGCTGGAGAGGATGTGGAGAAAAAGGAACACTTTTACACTGTTGGTGGGAGTGTAAATTAGTTCAACCATTGTGGAAGACAGTGTGGCGATTCCTCAAGGCCTTAGAAATAGAAATTCCATTTGACCCAGCAATCCCATTACTGGGTATATATCCAAAAGACTATAAATCGTTCTACTATAAGGACACATGTACACGAATGTTCATTGCAGCACTGTTTACAATAGCAAAGACCTGGAATCAACCCAAATGCCCATTGATAATAGACTGGATTGGAAAAATGTGGCACATATACACCATGGAATATTATGCAGCAATCAGAAATGATGAGTTCGTGTCGTTTGTAGGGACATGGATGAATCTGGAAAACATCATCCTCAGCAAACTGACACAGGAACAGAGAGTGAAACACCGCATATTCTCACTCATAGGTGGGTGATGAAAAATGAGAACACATGGACACAGAAAGGGGAGTACTAAACACTGGGGTCTATTGGGGGGAAAAGGGGAGGGCCAGTGGGAGGGGGAGGTGGGGAGGGATAGCCTGGGGAGAAATGCCAAATGTGGGTGAAGGGGAGAAGAAAAGCAAAGCACACTGCCATGTGTGTACCTACGCAACTGTCTTGCATGCTCTGCTCATGTACCCCAAAACCTATAATCCAATAAAAAATTAAAAAAAAAAAAAATGACCTTGATGCTTCTCAGAGAATAGATTGCAGGGAGGAGGGCAAGTGGGCAGCAGAGAATGTGACCAGTCATCCGGATTTACCAGAGATGGAGGGGTTTCCTGGGACATGGCACTTTCAGGGACAAAACCAGGCACTGGAATGAGTTGATGACAAGAAAGCAGAGGGATGAGAAAGGAGGCTCTAGTAGTCTTGAACCAAGAGGTGTGAGTAGCTTAGACTAGGATAATAGCAGGGGGCAGGTAATGACGAGCAGCTGGATTTGAGAGGTATTTTGAAGGAGTGGTAAGAGGAGCTATTGCTTTAAGAAGTAGGCGAGACAAATCTCAGCTCCAGGTGGCAGGAAAGCCTTTCAGAAGGGGAGCTCCCACCCTGGGTCTGCAGGCTAGGTTGGCTGTGGGACATCAAGCCATTCATCTCCCCAGCTCTTTCCTTGGTGGGGGAGGCAGTGGGGATAATGATGCCAACCTTATGGTGTTGCCAGAGGATTCAATTGCACATCCTGGGATGCCCCTTTGCAGCAGGTGCTGGCTGACGTCATTTCTTAGGAGAAGAAATGACAAACATTGAAGAAGGCATTTAGGAAGTTGGTGGAGCAGGAGATACAGATGTTTATAAAATGAGAGCCAGCTCTCCTTTGGCCAGCCCTGGATCCTTCTCTGCTGTGTGTATCCATGTGTGAGACGGAGGTTTGGGGCTCTTATATTCAAGGCTGCTTTCTGTGCTCTCTGTTTCTTATCTCCTGTCCCCAGCTGTGGCAGGAGCTGTCACTCCGTCATTCTTGCTCCCATCGAATGCTGCTCGTCTTCCAACCCAGCCCTCGCCCTCTCCTGGCCTGCTGTGTAGTTACTTCCTGACATGGGATAGAATCTAAAAATGAAAGACAGGTCGAGCCCTGACAATTTGCAAGGCCATCTGAGAGGTCTTTGTGTACCTTGATGATGGGGTCCTCTCCCCAACCCCAAGGGACATTCAAAGGAAAAAGATAATAAAGCATAAGATATATGTTTGGAAATGACACAAAACTCTATGCATTATGATGGTTTTCTTTTGAGGGTTCCTCTTTGTTTCTGGAGGAGGTGAACCCCTTCTTTGCTATGCCTTAGCTGCAGGTTGAGCAATCCTGTGCCAGGTGCTCAGGTACCTGTCATTTCATTAGGTACACGCCCTGGAAACAGGCCTGATTCGATGGTCCCTGCTTTCCCCATGAAGCAGCAGTGACTCAAAGAGATGACACTGAGGCCTGTGGTCATTCAGTTTCTCAGCTAAATGAAGCTTCATTTAGCTTCATTTCTCCCAGGCCTCCTTCTCTTAATCTCCAGGCATCTATTTATCCATCCATCCATCCATCCATCCATCCATCCATCCATCCATCCATCCTTCTATCCATCTATCCTCTATCTATTGATGTATGTATATATGTATGTATCATGTATCTAATGTGTCTATTATGTTTATGTTTCTATTATCTATCTTTACTCATGTATACGTATGTATGTATCTATCAACCATCTATCTACCCATCCTCTACCTATTTTCCATTGATCTATCATCTATGTTTGTATTATGTATCTTTGTGTCTGTCATCTATTTATGTATCTATTACTTATCTATCTTTTAAAAATTTATTTAATAGAGACTGGGTCCTGTTATGTTGCCCAAGCTGGTTTTGAACTCTGGACTCAAGTGATCCTGCTGTCTCAGTTTCCCAAAGTGCTGGGGTTACAGGCCTGAGCCACCATGCCTGCCTGTACCTATCTATCTTTATCTACTTGTCTATGTATATTGTATGTATGTATGTATGCATGTATGTATCATCTATGCATCTTATCTATCATCTGTCTTATCTCTCTGTGTATCTCTATGACGATGTATCTATCTGTTATCTAACTATGTATCTATCTGTTATCTCTCTGGTTATCTGGTCTCTGGTGCCCACCTTCTCCCCACAGTCTTCTCTCTCACCCTGACTCTGAACTTCTCCAGGCTGGTGTTCTGTTTTCTGTAGGGTGACCTTATAACTAACCATCCCATCGAAGACACTTGGGGGGAGTGAGAGGAGGGGCTATTAACACTTCGGCAAAAACTGGCGCTGCCCTGAGCACTCTGGGCTGCGTGGTGGTTAGGTATGGATTTCTCCCCATTCCTCAGTACCTCACAGGCGCGCTGTAAACGTTTGTCGAGTGTGTTCTATCAACAGTCTCAGAAGGGGTGGTAAAAATACTCGTTTGTTTCATACAGAGAGAAACTGCATCACAAAGTGATGACTTACAAAATCACAGAAAGGAAATCAATGGTGAGGTGGAGCGAAACCTCTGCTGTAGAATTTCTGGCTTCAGACACAGAGCTCTCTCCATCAAGCATTTGTGTGCAGAAGCTAAGCTATAGGCCCAGGGAGAAAGCTTGAAGCAAAGACGTAATAAAACAGTAACAGCTGCCATTCACCAAAGCTGTGCCATGCAACTGTGCTTAGCCCTTTACTGTACTGTCTCACTTACTCCTTCAGGAAGGTGAGATGATTATAGAAAAGGGAAACGAACGTGCAGCAGTCACACAAATTGCTCATGGCCACACTCCCACCAGAGCCCAGCAGATCAGCCTCAATGCTTGTTTTCTTCCTAAAAGGTGCAGTGGAGTCATATTGCACATTTTCCATTTCATGCCCTTTCCACATGTTTTCCGGGAATCTTAGAGCATATAACACCTATCTAGAAAGGAACTCTTTCCTTTTGTAAATATGTTCAATGCACCAAAACAGGCAAACAAGATAACCCAAACTCATCACTTGCCTTAGCATGTCACTCCTTAAGATATGTAGAAACAAATAAGAAATTATGCTTAGTAAGGAATCTGCAAGGCTGAGGAGGGGGAGCTGGAGTCAAATTAGCTGGGTCTTTGGCCCCCTTCAGTAGGAGGAGCAAGATTACTGCAGACAATATAGCAAGGAGAATAAGAGAGAGGGAGGGAGGGGGAAGAAAGAGAGAGAGAGAGAGGAAGAGAGAAAAAGAGAGAATAACTGTTAGTAAAGGACAGCCCAAGAAAACTGCATAAAAGTCCATCTCTGGTACCTGGTGCCATCTTCCTCCCTTCCCCCACCCCTGAGTTTGTTTTTTTTTTTTTTAAATAGTCACCACCATTTTGTTGCCTGGCAGAAGTGTGAGATTCAAGGCTGTTTACAAAGCCCCTAGCAAGAGCAATCCCAACATCAGGAGGTTTGCTTTCCATGGACCAACCCCCTTGCTCTCCGTGCCCGTCTTGGCTGCATGCGTTGCACCTAACACAGTTTAACTGGCGTTTCTAAAGAGTTCTGCAAAATGGTGTCTGCTGGTGTTTGCAAGGGAGGCTCCCGCTGGGCGTCCCAAGCTGGGTGGGGGCTGAGTGTGCGGTTCCCTAACAAGCTGGCGGCTCTGAGCTCCGATTCTGACAGCTTGTCCTTCAGGTGACCTGTATTAGCTGGCACCTCAATTGCTGCTCACAAAGAAAAAGTATCACTGAAAGAAAGGAAAAAAAAAATCCTAAGTGATTGTGTACATGTTCTTCATTGAGACTATTAAACTCAGATGCCCTCTGCTGGGCAAGGCGGGAAGGGGAGGATGGGGAGGTGAGGAGGGCGGCCAGGAGGGCTCAGGAGAAGCCTGGAGGGCCTCCTTCCTGTGATCTATGGGCATGATTCAGGGCAAAGGGCGCCCATCCGAGCTGCTTTAGGCAAAGGGAAATACAAAACAAAACTGAAACCGCTGACAAAGAAATCATTCAATTGAGGAGAAATGAACTTCTCCGCTTGGATTTTTTTTTTTTTTCTGTTCCAAAAATTGTTGCTTTTGATAGGTGAGACGGAATCAACGGGGGAAAAAAAAGCAGGGAGATTGCTGGACACTGCCAACTTATTCATCAGGACAAAGAGCTTTGGGTTTCAGGGAAGTCCTGGCAAAGACTGTCGCCCAGTGGGCAGAGAGGGTAGCTGAATTACCAGGACACTTTTGAGAGTGAAAGAGGTTGCTATTGGTAGACAGCAGGCATAGTCCAGGAAGGTCCCAGGCAAATCCGACTACCTAGTCCAGCACTGCTCAGAGAGAACTTTCTAGGATGATAATGAATGTTTTGCATCTGTCCTGTCCTATATGATTTATTTATTTATTTATTTGTTTGTTTTTGAGATGGAGTCTCACTCGGTCGCCCAGGCTGGAGTGCAGTGGTGTGATCTCGGCTCACTGCAATTTCCAACTCCTGAGTTCAAGTGATTCTCCTGCCTCAGCTTCCTGAGAAGCTGGGATTGCACCCACCACCATGCCTGGCTGGTGGTGCCCACCACCATGCCTGGCTAATTTTTTATTTTTTGGTAGGGACAAGCTTTTGTTGCCCAGGCTGGTCTTGAACTCCTGACCTCAGGTGATCCACCTGCCTCGGCCTCCCAAAGTGCTGGGATTCCAGGTGTGAGCCACTGTGCCCAGCTTCTCATGTCCTATATGGTAACTACCACCCATATGTGGCTACTGGGCTCCTGAAATGCAGCTATGCAACTGTGAGGGGATGAATCTTTAACTTCATTTAATTTTTGTTATTCTGAGTTTACATTTAAATAGTCAGCTGTGTCTAGCGGCTAATGTATCAGACAGTAAAGCTCTGGTCTTTTTATTCATAGGAACACACCATAACCCCCATTGACAGCAGTTAAGATCCCAGGAACAGGCTTGTTGGGAGAGGCCCTTCAATTTATTCAATGAAAAAAATTCAGTTACCAAAAGTCACTGGGCTCAGTCTCCACAGAGGCAGAAATTCACACCACTTCTAGGAGACTTACAGGAGCTTCGAGAAACAAAACTTCTCCCAGGGAGAGTCAAGAGAGCAGCGACATTTCCTATAAAATGTCCAAGCTGGCCAGGCATGGTGGCTCACACCTGTAATCCCAGGACTTTGGGAGGCTGAGGTGGGTGGATCACTTGAGGTCAGGAGTTCAAGACCAGCCTGGCCAACATGGCGAAACCTCATCTCTACAAAAATACAAAAATTAGCCAGTCATGGCGGGCACCTGTAATGCCAGCTACTCAGGAGGCTGAGGTGAGAGAATTGCTTGAACCCGGGAGGCAGAAGTTGCAGTGAACCAAGATCACGCCACTGCACTGCAGCCTGGGTGACAGAGTGAGACTGTGTCTCAAAAAAAAAAAAATGTTCAAGGCCAATCCCAGGTCCTGGTGTCAGCCCTTGCATGTGGCACTGGCAACAGCAGCCTGAAAGGTTACTTGTGACTTGTTTCCAGTGCTCTCCTGGGAGCGTCCTGAAAGCTGGCAGTGTTTCTGTCTGGTCCGAAGAGACCTCATTCATTTGGGGTTGTACCAGCAACTTTAAAAGTGTTTTTTCTGCCCTTTCCCAGTGTTAATAGATTTTGAAAGAGGCATTTTTGTTTCTAATTACAAATTCCTGGGTGATGTCATTAAGCCCCCAAAACCCCGGTGAGGGCTGCACTGAATAGAGAAAGACAATATGCTAACAAGTTATCTGAGGGTGTCAGAAAGAAATGATGAAAAACAGTACAGTTGGGGAAATGTTTTCCAGCCTGCTTTCTGGTTTGAGCAACTGCATGGGAAGAGATAAGACACATATGGCTTTTATAAGGAGCCATTGGGATCTCTAGGGGACATGAGGCAGGAGAAAAGAATTGGGCTGAAAGCATCCAATCATCACATACTCACTGAGAAAGAGATTACAGTATAGCAAAAGAAGCTCTTCAAGGGCTCCTACAGGGACCTTTGGGGCAAAGATTCAGTGGGCTTTGGGACAGCTTGACTTCAGCTAGATGGTATTTGAATAATCTGCTAGAGAGAAAACAGATATAGCACACATTGTCACATTTAGCGTTGAAACTCTCGGTTTGACTATGAGTGATGTTCAGCCATGCCCGGGGGTGAGGCCTATACTCGCTTAGAAACAAGTGGGGAATTGAAGCAATTACTCAGATAATCCATAGACATTGCTACTGGCCAGTGCTGCATCCCTGATTTAGCCCAGAAACAGTAACGCTATTATAAGCTGTTGGTGATTTGTGGAGCAATCTTGAATTTATTAAGGAAAGGAGATTATAGAAAAGTCCAGAATGCCAATGGGATGCATTCAGATTGAGTCATGCAGAGTAAGGTGGGAAATTGAGGGCCTCCCACCCCCACAAGGAACATCTTGCTTTAGGCCAAAATGGAAATAAAACTTTGGGTTGAAATTTTGCAGATGATTCGTACTGTTTTTACATGTGTAGTTGATAAATTTCATGTTGGATTGTATGTAGATCAAAAGGCAGAAAATGGTAAAATGGCACATTAAGAATTTTGAGATAATATGAATTATTATTATTTACAGCTGTTTCTTAATTAGTACCTGCCCGTGATTTTGAGTGGGTCAGCCAATTGGAAAAATGCGTGCATTTGTTCAGTTGTTCAAATATACTTTGAACGGAATATAGTTTGCCTGCCTATAATGGAAAACCAAGATACCAGAAGCTTAGGTAAGATTTATGTTTCTTATTTTTTGCATAGTCTAGAGGTAGAGAGCTAGAGGCAGAGGTATAAATCAGAGGTACCTACCTAGAGGTAGGTAGCTGCAGGAGTTGATGTGGTGTGGATTTTAAGGCCCGATTTTTTTTTAATCTTTCCCTGAACGTCGTTTTCCAGGTAGCAGATAGTAACAACGTCTTTCAGGGAGAAGGGCAGAGGAATCACTGAAGTCTGCACTCCTACATGCTATCACCTTTAAGGAGCTTTTGGGGAACCCCCCAACCAATGATTCTGACATCTCATTGGCCAGAGGTCTGTTAAATGGCCATGCCTTGTTGCAAAGGAGGCTGGGAAATGTAGTTTTCATCTCCCCACCAAGTTGAAATTATGTTATTAACTAAGAAAGAAGGGAGACACGGCAGGGCGCCATGGCTCACTCCTGTAATTCCAGCATTTTTGGAGGCTGAAGCGGGCGGATCACCTGAGGTCAGGAGTTCAAGACCAGCTCTGTCAATATAGTGAAACCCCTGTCTCTACTAAAAATAAAAATTAGCTGGGTTTAGTGGCATGCGCCTGTAATCCCAGCAAGCCAGGAGGCTGAGGTGGAAGAATGGCTTCAACCCGGGAGGCGGACGTGTTACAGTGAGCCGAGACTGAGCCACTGCACTCCAATCTGGGCCACAGAAAAGTTAAAAAAAAAAAAAAAAGAAAAAAGGAACACTCAATTAGGGGTAAGCATCAAGTAGACTTTACCATTTGAAAGAATTAATAAAACACGAAAAATTATCTAGTTTTAACAAAAATCATCCTAACTCAGTAGATTATAGGGCCAACTTTTATTTTTAGCTAATTACCATGGAGCAAAATAATCATTATGTATAATAATTATATATGTCGAGGAGACAGTTAAGGGTTTGTGTGTGTGTGTGTGCGTGTGTGCTCTAAGAATGTGAACCTCATTCTTACTGGGTGAGCTTCACTGCACTTCTCCTAGGGGTTTTTAAATAAATTAGGTGTGTCTTTGTCCGTCAGCAACTGAGTCTCCCTCTATTAGCATCATTTCAGAGTAGTGCACTCCTGAGAACTAAATGAAGAGCTTCAGTAGTAGTTTCATAAACCTGAAATGCAGTGTCCAGAGCAAGTTCAACTTCATTAGCGATTTGAAGAGAGATTTATTGAGCCAAAGGGAAGACCTCTCTGAATGGAGTGTGTCTGCCTTGATTTAAGTAACTAAAACAACCATGGCATTTGAGTGGTGGTTAGGTTCAGGTCTGAAACAATTTCTTTGTGAGTCAACTGTTATTAGTGGTGGAAGAAAGGATGGGGATGAAGAGAAGGGCTGGGAGTAGAGACCATGGCGGGGCATAGGAGCCATTCACACAGGGTCTTGTGGGCGCATTAATGGATTGAATTTTGGCCTGTGGTTCAGTGGTTGGAAACTCTTTCAGGGTCAGGTGGTATGAGGCTGGCCAGCGTACAGAAAAAGAGAAAGGTGAAAAACTGCAGGACTGTAAGGCACCTGACTCCTCAAAGCAGTGGTCACTACCTGGCTCCAGAGGATTCATTCCATGGAAGACTAAAGACACAGTGCTATAAGCCAGTTAGTTGTTTATTTATGTATTTATTTTGAAACGGCATCGATCTTGTTGCCAGGCTGGAGTGCAGTGGTGCAATCTCGGGTCACTGTAAACTTCATCTCCCTGGTTCGAGCGATTCTCCTGCCTCAGGCTCCCAAGTAGCTGGAATTACAGGTGCCCACCACCATGCCAGGCTAATTTTTGTATTTTTAGGTAGAGACAGGGTTTCACCATGTTGGCCAGGCTTGTCTTGAACTCCTGACCTCAGGTCATCTGCTTGCCTTGGCCTCCCAAAGTTTACAGGCATGAGCCACCATGTCCAGGGCCAGTTAGATTTATTATGAAAAGCCCAATATCTAAATACTTATATGAAATCTGACTTCATAATGTTGGATCGAATTTTGTCATGTTGAGTCAAGTGCTGAACAAAGGTGACCACAGTTGGCAGCTGTTTTATGGGCAGCATGGTGCTAGCAAGGCTCTCTGAGCAGAGGCAACATGGACGCTTTCTCTTTCTTTTCCTCTTCTCTGCCTCCACCTCTTGCTTCCCCCCTCCCTGCCTCCTCTGACGTGTGGTTCTCTCCAGCAGCCACGGCAAGGATGCTTTTGAATGGAGCAGAGGATAGCACAAGGCAGGTAAGGTAGGTATCACCTAACGGCAGGAAAGCCAGGTAGAATGTTCTGGTCACAGTCAGGATTTGATTGGTTGTGAGTTGGAATTAAGGCAACGACAGTGAGGACGGAAAGGTGGGCTGAATTCTGGAATCATTTCTCAGGTGGAATCACGGGACTGGCGCCTGATTGGATAAGGCACAGGTGGGTTGAGGAAGGGAGTGATTTTGCGTGAGGTCGAAGTCACCATCTGGGATCTTGGCAGTTGAACCTACTCCACAGGGGTGTTCTGTTGAACAGAAGGTATTAAAATTTCTTTTGAATCGATTTTCAGTTCTTAAGAAAATGTAAGTACTTATACTCAAAGCTAGATTTTCACCTCCTTTTGGAGAAAAAGAAATCTGAGAGTATTAGGCATAGATTCCAATAGAGCTGAGAGGTGGGGTCAGGCTTGGGTGTGGGGAGAGGTACAGGATTCCCCAGTATTTCCTTGCCCCGCCTGCCTTCTGTAAGTATTTGAGTCTGTGACCCATGAGAAAACTGGTTGTGCAAGTCATGGGAATATAAGAGATCATTCAGGCAGAACAAGGAGAATTCCAGGCAACAACCACATTTCAGGACAGACAGCAGAGGGGAAGATTGCAACGGGGATTGAGAAGCGTGGGCTGGGAGAGGGGGAAAGCAACAAGAAGGCAAAGGAGTAAAAGATAGAAGAGAGGAACCTGCTGTGTGAGGCTACTGAAGAGCTGAGGAGCATGCGGTCGAAATGGGTTGTTCATGTAAATGTGCCGCGTTGTGGTGATGGTGAGGTTGTCGGAGCCTATTAATGTTAAAAGGAAAAGTGCGAAATCAGCCTGCAGGTGCAATTCTCTGTATCTGCCCTAGAGAAATGAAATTCTCTATATAAGTAGAGTGCACAGGGAGAAGGGGTAAAGGGCACCCTTTGTTGATTTATCGATTGTTACAGTGAAGAACTAGAAACAACCTGAATGTCCATCAGGAGTTTGAGACCAGCCTGGCCAACATGGTGAAACCCCGTCTCTACTAAAAACACAAAAATTAGCTGGGCATGGTGGTGGGCGCCTGTAATCCCAGCTACTCGGTAGGCTGAGGCAGGAGAATTGCTTGAAACCCGGGAGGTGGAGGTTGCAGTGAACAGAGATCGTGGCACTGCACTCCAGCCTGGGCAACAGAGCAAGACTCCATCTCAAAACAAAAACAAAAACAAAAAAAACACAAATAAAACAAAACTCACACACCGGAGTAGAGTTATAGGTAAATACAGCGTTATAGGTAGCCTGTGCTGTGGCTTCTTCCCCTCTCCTCCTCCCTCCTCTTCCACCTCCACTTCTTTAGAAACAGGGTCTGAAGAAAATGCATCACACGTACAATACTAGATACCCTTGATGTTCCTGAGATTGGGAATGAGTGGTTAAAAGTGAATTTAATATTTACCTTTATCTTTAAGTTTTTAATTACTATTTTAACGAAGAAAGTACTGTTCTGTATCACTTGTGCAATTAGAAATTAATGTAAAGCATAGCACAATGGATTTAGTGTTTTGCAAGGGCTGTTTCAGCAGTGGTGGGAGTGGGAACAGATTACAACATTTTGTGAAGTAAATGCGAGGTAAAGCAACAGAAATTGAAATTGAGGGGAAGAGCAACTTAAGGCTGCAGGGTGGCTGGGATGGGGTAGGGGAAGAGAGTCGAGGGGAACTTTTTTGCTGGTTCGCTTTTAACTGGAGCGACCCAAAAGCTCACTGAAAGGGCATGTTCCCTTCTCCTCAGAGGGCGTTGCTCCTACAGTTCAGCAATGGAATTTGTTTCTGAGTTGAGATCACGCCTATAATTTACATCCCGACTCTTCTGATACAGAAAAGCCTAGAAGGAAGTTGGTGGGAAATATAAGTAGTTTGATTGGTGGGATCAGACTATAATCTCTGTATAAAGGCTAAACATTTGTATGGGAGAAATGCTGCTTGAAATAGGATGCAAAGGCATGTCCACCGATGGAGAAATTATTAAATGTTATAATAATCTATGGGTAAACTATTAGGTAGTTATTAAAAATAATGTTTTCCAAGTTTTAGAAAAATTGTAGAACATGGGAAATGCTGGTAATACAATGATGCATTTTTAAAAGTGCATGTTACCAAACTTTTTATGCAGTTGAGTGCTTACCAAACAGTATTTATGCATAAGGAAAAAAAAGAAAAAGTAGTTAAAATGGTAACAGTGGTTCTCTCTGGGTGGTGGGGAAATTGGTGATTCTATTTTTCATGCATTTCTGTTGACACAACAATTTTCCATCAAAAACATGATTACTTTTATAATTCCCCGAAGGAACTCTTCTTAAAACTGTAGTTTGAAAATCATTTAGGAGGGAAGGCAGCCAAGGAAGGGTTCCTGTTTGGCAAAGAATCAGGCAGGCAGGCCCAAAGCCGCCTGGGCTTGGAGTTTGGAGTCTTTTTTTCTCCCACCTTTTCCCCAAATATCAAATGTCAGGCTTCTATGCAGTGAAAAGGACCTAGAACTATTAGCTTCCGCAAGACTGGGTAACAAAAGTCAACTCTTTCCCGCTCCCAACTCAAGGGGCTGTTGTGCGTTCTTAACTTTGTAACAGGAACACAGAACTCTAGGGAACTGTAGACACAAGGTAGCAACAAAGATGTGGCTTCTGTCTCCTCAGGCTGACCTGAGTGAGTTGTGTGATTCACAGAGAGAAGAACTTTGCCCACCTGCCTCATACTGACTGGACCCCCACCCCTACCTTCCCCTGCATGGCAGGAGGGGTTGCAGCCTCGTGATTAAGTCTGTAAACTGGGAATTACACACTCCCATTGGGAATCCTTGTTTTTTTGCTTAACAGTTACTGTGGCTTCTGGCAAATGCTGTAAGTTCTTTATACCTCAGTTTTCTTATATGTAGAAAGGGGATGAAGAACCCCACTCACTGGGTTCCTCTGAAGATTAAATCATACAGGAGAACATGCAACAGTCGCTGAATCAATGATTTCATTCTCAGGTTCTCTAATTTTGTTTTCTTTTCATCTGGCCTTACGGCCATAATTCAAGTGATAAAATCAGAAAGGAAATGGCGGGCTGTGGTGGCTCTTGCCTGTAATCCCAGCACTTTAGGAGGTGAGGGGGGAATATTCCCTGAGGCCAGGAGTTTGAGACCAGCCTGAGCAGCATAGCTCAAAATATTCTCTACAAAAAAATTTAAAAGATTAGCTGGACATGGTCTTAGGAAGCTAAGGCGGAGGATCTCTTGAGCTCAGGAGTTTGAGGCTGCAGTGAGCCATGACTGTGCCACTGCATTCCAGCCTGGGTGACAGACCCTGTCTCAGAAAAGAGATTTGAGGGGAAAGATTCTCTTTTTAATCTGCAGATTTTTAAAGCAAGGGTCCCACATTGCAGGTTTGGCAGTCATTCATTCAGGTCAATGAACACATCTGTGGAACACTGTCGTGTGCTGAAGCTTCCCTTCAGTATACAGTCAGATTCCACAGAGATTTTATGGTTCTGTCATGTTTTCTTCAAATAGATCCTGAAAACAGCCGATCCTCATACCTCTTCTGCGACCGTGCTAATCTAAGGTAGCATTGTCTCTCACTAAGGGATAGTTTTCATTCTTCCCACTTCCAGCAACTTCAGAATCAACCAAAGTAGGAGAAGAATCACTCTGGAGAGTGTAGCATGGTGTGTGGAAGCCCAGGGACTTTGGAGGCCAGGAGACCTGGGACCCTGAACCCTGCCTCGGTCAGTTACTCACTTGCCTGCAGTCCCCCAGGTAGCAAGTGGCAAAGCCACTGTTCACACTCACAGCTTCCAGGTTCTGGAGATCGCACTCTGTTTTTTTGTTCATTTTCTTCATTTGTTTGAGACGGAGTCTTGCTTTGTCGCCCAGGCTAGAGTACAGTGGTGGGATCTTGGCTTACTGCAACCTCCATCTCCCGGTTTCAAGCGATTCTCCTGCCTCAGCCTCCCAAGTAACTGGGATTACAAGCAACCACCATTGCACCCAGCTAATTTTTGTATTTTTATTAGAGACAGGGTTTGACCATATTGGTCAGGCTGGTCTTGAACTCCTGACCTCGTGATCTGCCCACCTCAGCCTCCCAAAGTGCTGGAATTATAGGTGTGAGCCACTGGTTCCGGCCCACACTCTGGCCCATGAATCTTAGTCTTCCATGATAGAGCAAGCATCAATGTGCAGCCACGGTCTCTGCATTACTAGGGAAGTGCCTCTCCTGGAGGTCTGTACACGTTACTGTGAAAAAGATTGTTGTGACTCACCTTTCCTCTCTGCTTTACCAGCACCACGAGAGAGAAATTTATCCATCCAACACGTCCTAAGATTCGGGGAACTGCTGCTTTAGAAAATACAATATGTAGCTGCAAAATTTTCAGCTGCAGCTTTTTATTTTATTTTTTGAGATGGAGCCTCACTGTTGCCCAAGCTGGAGTGCAGTGGCATGGTCTCAGCCCAGCTCAAGCTCTGCCTCTCGGGCTCAAGTGATTCTCCTGCCTTAGCCTTCCAAGTAGCTGGGATTACCTGGCTAATTTTTGTATTTTTAGTAGAGATGGGGTTTCACCATGTTGGCCAGGCTGGTCTCAAACTTCTGGCTTTAGGTGATCCTTCCACCTTGGCTTCCCAAAGTGCTGGGATTACAGGAGTGAGCCACTGTACCCAGCCCACTGTGGCTTTCTAAAGCCAGACTGAGAGTTAACCAGATCTGCTGAGGTCTTCCCTTACTTAGACCTACTAAAGGTGAATTGATTGTTCTTTTTGTTAATGAATACATCAAAAGACTCATATCTTTTATTAACCTCAGATAAAAGATCAAGAGTGTCGGAGGAGTTGTTTCGAATACAACTTTTTCAAAAGACGGAGAAGGAGCTTTTCAAAATGAAAATGAGGTCACTATTTTCATTCATGTCACTGTTGTCTTGTGAAGTTCATTTTAGGCCAGGTGTGGTGGCTCACACCTGTAATCTCAGCTCTTAGGGAGGCAGATGTGAGACGGTAGCTTGAGCCCAGGAGTTCGGGATCTGCCTGGGCAATATAGCAAGTCCCTATTCTCCACCAAAAGGAAAAAGAAAAGACAAAAAAAAAAAAAAAAGTGTAAAGTTCATTTTATTTTGTTATTATTTTTGAGATGTAGTCTTGCTCTGTTGCCTACTGGAGTGCAGTAGTGTACTCTTGGCTCACCACAACCTCTGCCTCCTGGGTTCAAGTGATTCTTCTGCCTCAGCTTCCCGGGTAGCTGGGACTACAGGCATGTATAGCCACATCTGGCTAATTTTTGTATTTTTAGTAGAGATGGGGTTTTACCATGTTGGCCAGGCTGATCTTGAACTCCTGACTTCGTGATCTGCCCGCCTTGGCCTCCCAAAGTGCTGAGATTATAGGCATGAGCCACCGCACCCAGCCAAGTTCATTTTATTACAACCTGATTCTATAAAAAGAACTCATTTTGGTTTAACTTTCTTAGGCTCCCTTACAGATAACTTGAAAGTTTCGCTGAGAGTATTTATTTCCAAATTTCGCAGTTGTCTTGACAAATTTTAGAAAAAAAGCAAAACACTGTGTACAAAATGGTTCAATGTGGTATTATCTAAAATAGTATGGTTTGTAGTAATTCCATGTATAATAGTACAACAAAAGAAAAATGACTTTTTTGAGGCTTGTTACATTGACACCGTGAGATATCTTATAGCCATAAAATTGTAACCGTGTAGTTTATGAGAAAAAAAAAAACCAAAGCTAAATATATCTGATATAATTTTAGGTACACAAAGCATACAACAAAATAGTTTCTACTGAATTGGGCAGTTAGCCAGCGAGCATTTTACTGAGTGCCTACTAATGCCAGCTACTTTCGTAAGTATAAAATGATCAATGTTGAAACTATTTGCAGGGACTGTGTAAAATTAAGATTGTGCCAGGGAAATGAGATTATGATGGTTTCTTTTCCATTCTCTCCTTTGACATTTAAAAATATGTTGTGGTTTCATAATAACAAAAAATACATATCTGAAACAGCATCATGATAAAAATTGCAGATGCTCATTTTGTGCTAACTTGATACGAGGCACTGCTCTGAGCAGTGCGTGTCTGTTTCTGATTTATTTCTATGATGATGATATTATTACCATAGAATAACACCATTATTATCATAATAGCACCACCCCCGTTTTATAGTGAAGAAACTGAGACAGGATGGTCAAGCTCAGTGTCTAAGCTTGAACAAGCTCTCCCACGTAGCTCAGTGGGAGAGATGGGGTATTTCTTTTTTTTTTTTTTAACATGGAGTCTCGCTCTGTCTCCAGACTGAAGTGCAGTGGCATAATCTCAGCTCATTGCAACCTCTGCCTCCCGGGTTCAAGCCATTCTCCTGCCTCAGCCTCCTGAGTAGCTGGGACTACAGGCATGCAGCACCACGTCCAGCTAATTTTTTTGTATTTTTAGTAGAGATGAGGAGACCATCTCTACTAAAGATGGTCTCCTACTCTACTAGAGATGGAGTAGAGACCCTCACCATGTTAGCCAGGATGGTCTTGATCTCCCAACATCGTGATCCACCCGCCTCAGCCTCCCAAAGTGCTGGGATTATAGGCATGAGCTACCGTGCCTGGTGAGAGCTGAGTTTTAGAATCCATGTTCTTAACCATCCATGTGATTCAAGAGAATCACACAAGTGTCTGCAACACAATGATGCACGTGGCATCTCCCATCGTATTTTCCGGCCATTTGGCCTTTGGAGTGGCTCCCTCCCATTTTTCCAGGGTGTTCTGTGCTTTTCTTATTCATCACTCCCTTAGACCTTTACTTACAGGCAATACTCAGTCAGGAGTTGACTAAATCAAACAATTTCCCTCTCATAAAAGAGCCCAAGGATAATGTTCACTTTTTTTTTCTTTTGGAAGTCTCCGTCAGCTCCCTGAGATTTTCACAAGATTTTTCCTGCATGCCCAGCACTCCAAGTTTCAACAGACAAGGCTAACTCCGTTCAGCAGACAAGCAAACACTTACACTGAGAAGACAGTGATAAACACAGGAAGTTATTTCACCCTGGGAATATTCCGGAAACCAACTTTGAATAATTGCTTCATGTTCAGTTGGACACAAGTTCACTCCCAGGTTGAGTCACGTATGTAAATGCTCCTGACTAGCGTCTGACCACATTGCACACACACACCCCTACCTTTCCCAAATGCTAATTACCCAGCGTGAATCAGCCACTCCCGATTCAGAGCCCTGAGTCCTTCATCAACCCGGGCTCCTGTCTTTGTCTCCTAGCCTCAACCAGTCCAACAGCAAACCCCACCCTCCCTGTCTTCTAAATAGATCCAGAATCTGATCTCTCTTCTCCATCCTGCAGCAGCACCTTCATCAAATTCCAGTCATCACCAAGCTGCATGACAGCAACAGCCTCCAAACGCCTCTCCCAGTTTTCTGCCATTGGAAGGCTTGGAGCTGATCTGACTTCAATTTTGTTTTTATTTATTTATTTTTTTAAGATGAATTCTCTCTGTGTCCCCCAGGTTGGCATGCAGCGGTGCGATCTTGGCTCACTGCAACCTCTGCCTCCCAGATTCAAGCAATTCTCTGCCTCAGCCTCCTGAGTAGCTGGGATTATAGTTTTGTTAATGTTGATAAGTGCCACACATCCCAAAATACTAAGTCAGGGAAAGGGGACGGGATGTAAGAGCAAATGTGTATTGTTTTAAGCTGCTAACGCTGCAGCGATGCCCTCTGCAGTGGTGCCTGTCACCACGCCCCGCTAAGTTTTTTGTATTTTTAGTAGAGACAGGGTTTCACTGTCTTAGCCAGGCTGGTCTTGAACTCCTGACCTCAGGTGATTCACCTGCTTCAGCCTCCCAAAGTGCTGGGATTACAGGAGTGAGTCACCGCACCTGGCCCTGACTTGAATTTTAAAAGACTCATTCTGGCCGCTGTGTGGAGGGCATCGCTGCAGAGTTAGCAGCTTAAAACAATACACATTTGCTCTTACATCCCGTCCCCTTTCCCTGACTTAGTATTTTGGGATGTGTGGCACTTATCAACATTAACAAAACTATATTTCTTTTTTCCTAGTTGTTTATTTATTTATTACTATTATTTTTGCTTATGTAACCTCTTGAATTGATTATCTTTGCTCATTGTGGAGGGCACCTCTTTCTCTGGATCAATTTCTATCTGCTTTTTTCCTTCACATCTAACATAGGTGCTCCCCAGGGATTTGGTTCCTGATGCAATATATGTCTATTTTTGAGAGGGAGTCTCAGTCTGTAGCCTAGGCTGAAGTGCAGTGGCGTGATCTCGGCTAACTCTAACTTCCACCTCTTGGGTTCAAGTGATTCTCTTGCCTCAGCCTCCTGAGTAGCTGGGACTACAGGCATGCACCACCACGCTCCACTAATTTTTGCATTTTTAGTAGAGACGAGGTTTCATCATGTTGGCCAGGATGGTCTTGAACCCCTGACCTCAGGTGATCCACCTGCCTTGGCCTCCCAAAGTGCTGGGATTACAGGTGTGAGCCACTCACTGCACCCAGCCACTGATCCAATACTTTACAAAGTCTGGGCTCAACAACTTGCAACTTTTTACTTGCTGCAGGCATTCTCAGAGCCTTGAATATCCTAACGGGTCCTGGGGAACCTCAAGAGAAAGACAACAGTGAGTGTTTTCAAACCATGCTGTTGTCTTAGATGCCTCCAGGGCTTGCTCGCTTTGTCCTTCAGGTTCATGAAATCTGCCCACCTTGGTATCCTAAAGTGCTGGGATTACAGGCATGAGCCACTGCACCTGGCCTCTGTTTTTCCTATTTATTATCCGACTTGCCCTACTAGACCGTAAGCTCCAGGAGGGCAAGAACTTTGTCTCCTTCGCTCTCTGTGCATCTTCAGTTTCTAGAATAGCACTTAACATGCAGTAGGGACACTCATTAAATATTTGTTGAATGGACACATGTGCATTAATGGATATTAATATTTGTTGAATGGATGCATTTTGTTGAATGGAGAAAATATTTGTTGAATGGACACATGTGCATTAATTTTCTATCGTTATGTGGCAAATCACTGCAGTGTCAGCAGCTTAACACCATACCCATTTGCTATCTAACAGTTTGAGACTCTGGGTACAAGTTAGCTGGGTCCTTCGCTTTGAGTTTCATTAGGCTGAAATCAACATGTTGGTCAGTGTTGTAACCTCATCTGAGGCCTGGGTCTTCTTCTGAGCTCACTGTTTTTTGACAGAATTCCATTCTTGGCAGTTGTAGGACTGAGGTTCTCTGCTCCTAGAGCTCCTAGGTGGCTGTGATGTTGCTTTCTCTGCAGCATGGCAGTTTGTAATGTGTCTTGTACAAAGCCACGGGACAACAGCTGCTGCTGCTTTCCTTGTTCCCTTTTTTTGGAGATGGAGTCTCGCTCTGTCACCCAGGCTGGAGTACAGTGGTGTGATCTCGGCTCACTGCAGCCTCTCTATACTGAGTTCAAACAATTCTGCCTCAGCCTCCCTAGTAGCTGGGAGTATAGGCATGTCCCATCACACCCAGCTAATTTTTTTGTATTTTTAGTAGAGACGGGGTTTCACTATATTGGCCAGGGTGGTCTCTAACTCCTGACCTTGTGATCTGCCCGCCTCAGTCTCCCAAAGTGCTGGGATTACAGGCGACAGCCACTGCACCTGGCCTGTTTCCCTTGTTCTTTTTAAAGGATCACCTGATTAAACCAGGCCTAACTGGGATAATCTTCTGGATTAAATCAAAGTCAACTGACTGGGGACTCTAGATACAAAATTCTTTTACCTTTGTCATATGACTTAATCATAGTAGTGCTATCTCATCCATTCAAAGGTCCAGTCACTGTTCCAGGTAAGGGGATTATAGAGACCATGTATACCAGGGTAAGGAGGGGACAATCTTGCGAATCACTTTAGAATTCTGCCTACCACAATATGAAACTTTATATCCCTTAGAATACCTTATAGGATCGGTGGTACTTGGAAATGCTTTGAGAAATGTGTTTTCTGTTCTTCAATTCATCAACCTCATTTCTTTTTCTTTTATTTTTATTTTTTGAGATGGAGTCTAGCTCTGTTGCCAGGCTGGAGTGCAGTGGCTCGATCTCTGCTCGCTGCAACCTTTGACTCCCTATTTCAAGCAATTCTCCTGCCTCAGCCTCCCCAGTAGCTGAGATTACAGGCACGTGCCACTATGGCCAGCTAATTTTTTGTATTTTTACTAGACATAAGGTTTTACCATGTTGGCCAGGATGGTCTTGATCTCCTGACCTTGTGATCTGCCAACCTCAGCCTCCGCAAGTGTCGGGATTACATGCGTGAGCCACTGCACCGAGCCCTCATCAACCTCATTTCTTAAACTAGAGACCATATCTGTAGACAGCTCCAGGGGCTGAGCAGGCAAGAAAAGTTCTGTGGGGATTGTGTAAAAGTGAGACTAAGCCCCAGCAAAGGGAGAGGGTCATTTGTTTCCGATATTTTGTCCATGATCCCCCAACTCCCAATATTTCAAGAGAACATGGAAATCTGAATTTGCGTATGCATTTTTCTAGTATTTAAATCTTGGAAACAAATTCATGTTTTAACAGAATGTTTTGCCTCTTCCCAAAGAAACATGCTCTTACGCTGTACAGGGGGAGGTTGCATTTGAACATTGTTGCTGGAATGATCACTGTCTTTTGAAGGCTACCCCATCCATATCTGTGACCTGAATCTCTTCTCTGAGGTGTCATTTACATTTCTACTTGCTTGCATGGTAGAAATGTTTCTTGAGCTCAGAACAGAAAGTCCGCTTTCAGTTTCATCGTATTTTTACTCCCTCCTCATATTCCCACGTCCTTCCTGTGGGGTTAAGGGTTTTCACGTACACCTGGTCAACCAACCTCAGACTTCTCTGATGATTTTGACCTGCTTTATCTCTGTTACTTTCCTAGCATCCAGCTATCACTGGGTAAAAAAATATCGATCTTAGAAAAGTTGCCTGAAGCATTGTCTTCTGGCAGGAGGGCAGGGGGATTTATTTATGGAGAAAGTTTGCTCTTTCCTTGGAAAATCATGCTAATAGAAATTTAATTACAGAATTAGAAGACTGTCAGGGAGCAAAGTGACTAATTAACCGACTTGGCGGCTAAATGGAAAAACATGTCTTGTGAATGATCAGATTCTGTTACTTCTCTGCTGAAAATGCTCTAGCATCTTCCTGTCAAGTTCAAGCTAAAATCCAGGTCTTACCATCATGGCTACAAGCCGTTTCTGGTTTCCGACAGCCTGTTCAACATTATCCAAGAGCATACAAGCTTTTTTCAATGCGCCAAAATGCATTCACCTTAGGGCTTATACAGTACCTCTTCCTTTTGTCTGGAATGCTTTTCTTCCTCATACTTGTATGACTCACTTCCCATTCTATGAAACTCTCTGGTCAAATGTCACCTTGAAAGAGCCTTTCCTGGATCAACCCAACGAAATTCACTTGCCCTTTATTCTGTATTACTGCTTTTTCAGTTATTAATAGCACATTCCTCTTTTTGACATCTCATCACTAGTTGTTTGTTTATTGCCTGTTTCCCGTGTACTAAAATATAAGCTCCTTGAAGGCAAGAATTTTCTTTTGTTCATTTTCTTATTCTAAAAAATTAGAACAGTGCCTGATCCACAGCATGGATTCTCAGTCAATATTTATTGAATGAATGAATGAATGCAAGGATGGATGAACAAATGAATGGTAGATCTGTTCAGCTAACAATAAGAGGCGATGCATCTCTGCAAAGAGATGTTTTGTTGTACATTTATTTTCTTTTCTTAACGGTCTTCTCATCTTTGTTACCTCCTTGTTTCTGATTTTTCTAGGTTTGATTTGTTTTTATTTTTCTAATTTTCTGAAGTGTGGGCTTAGATCATTCATTTTCTTCCTCTCTTATTATCTGATATGTGTATTTAAAGATAAAAATTTCCCTATAAGCACAGCTTTAACTGAATCCTACATTTTGATATGTCACATAAATATTTTCTAATTTCTACTGTGATTTCTCTTAAATCATGAGCTATTTGGATTGCTTTGCTTACTTTCCAATTACTTAGACATTTTCTTATCCTTAGTTGATTTCTAGCTAATTCCACTGTGGTCAGAGAACATAGTGTGTGCTTTTAGCGTTTGAAATTTGTTGAGACCTACTCCATAGTCCAGCATGTGACGATTTTCGTTAAATGCCCCATGTGCACTTAGAAAAAGAAGACGCGTTTTGCAGTTATTGGTTGCTTTGTTCCACAAATGTCAATTAGGCCAAGTGTGTAAATTTCTCCATTCTTACTGACTTATCTTTTTGTTTATCAGTTGCTGATAGAAATATGTTAAAGCCTACCTCTCTAATTCTGGATTTATTTCTCCTTTTAGATCTGGCAGTTTCTGCTTAGGTATATTGAAGCTATTCCAGTTGGTGCTGTGGACTTAGAATTGCTTTTCCCAGTAGGGCTGACCCGTTTTGTTATGATAAGATATTCCTCTTTATCTGTTATACTGTTTCTTTTCTAAAAGTGTATTTCATCTGATACTAGAATGGTTACACTAGCTTTCTTTTGATCCCTATATTCATGCAATATCTGTTTCTATCTTTTTATTTTCATCTTGTCTGTGTGCTTATATTTAGGGCTTATCTCGTGTAAAAAGATTATATTTGGGTTTTTGTTTTTTTATTTAGTATAAAATCTGTCTTTTAATGGGAATATTTACTCTATTTGCACTTAAAGTAATGATTAGTATAGTGCTATCACAATATTAATATATGACTGTTTTTAGTTTCAACTTTTATAAGTTCCCCCTTTTCTCCTTTCTGACCTTTTCAATTAACGAGCTCTTTCTTTTCAATTACTGTGCTTCTCCTATTAGCTTGTTATTTCTATATTTTCAATTGCATTATGGGCTACACTTATAATCCCTGACTTACCAGAATCTAACAAAATTTGTTAGTTCTCTGGCAATAAAAGAATTTGGAACATGTTTAGTGCCTGTTTTTCTTGACTACCTTTTGTGCTATTGCTACTGTGTATTTTAATGCTTCATATGCTTTATTTTATTTCTTTTTGAGATGGAGTCTTGCTTTGTCATGAAGGCTGGAGTGCAGTAGTGTGATCTTGGCTTACTGCAACCTCTGCCTCCTGGGTTCAAGTGGTTCTCCTGCCTGAGCCTCCAGAGTAACTGAGACTACTACTGTGCCACTACACCTGGCTAATTTTTGTATTTCTAGTAAAGATGAGGTTTCACTATGTTGGCCAGGCTGGTCTCAAACTCCTGACCTCAAGTGATCCACCCACTTTGGCTTCCCAAAATGCTGGGATTACAGGTGTGAGCCACCACACCCAGCCTTCTACATATATTTTAAATTTCAGAAAACATTATTATGATCTTTTAATATAGTTGGTATTCCTTTAGATTTACCAACACATTTATCCTTCTGTTGTTTTTAATTCTTTCCTACATTTTTATTCTTCCATCTGAGATCATTTTATTTCTTCTTAAAGGAATCTTTTAGTATTTCCTTTAGTGAGGATCTGTTAGTAACACAGCAATTTAGTTTTTGTTTATCTGAAAACATAATTACCTCCAATTTTGATAACTATTTCTTACTGGATGTAGAATTATAGGTTGGCAGTTTTTTTCCAACCCCTTATTTTTTTTCTTTCTTCTTTTTTTTTTATTTTTCTTTTCTTTTCCATCTTAGCGTATGTTTTCTTTTCCTTCTTTCTTTTCTTTTTCCTTTAGGATTTTGTCCTTGGGCTTTCATTAGTTCTGCTGAAAAGTCGACTGTCACTCTTACTGTTGCTTTCAATTGAAGTGGAGCATTGTATCTCTATTTTAGGATGCCTTCAGGGTTTTTGTCTAGCTTTTATCTTTGTACTCAGTAGGTAAGATGGTCTGCAACCATACAGCCATTTTCCCCAAGAGAAATTCTACGTATTAAATGGCTTTGGTTTTCCACAGATGATGTTAGAGATAGCAACTGGAGGTGGAAGGAATGAAGCGAGATTTGTTAAGATAGAGGAAGTAGCTTTACTTGAGGTGAGTAGACCCCAGACAGTTAGCAGAATGATGGGCCAAATAAAAGATATAGAGGGCAGGATGGAGTTTTCTGAAGATAAATGACCCCAGCAATTCAGACACTGTGATATCCAATATTCATTTTATATCTCTCTTTATTGTGATGTATTCATTTCTCTCATTTTATATGTCTCTTTATTTCCCTTAACTAAGTGAGGTCCAGAGAGGATAATCAGCCTATCCAACATCCCACAGCCAGTAAGTGGCAGGCTGACATTCAAACTCATGCCAGTAGACTCTAGATCCCACACTTTTAGCTGCTGAACTGTATTAAAGATCAGAGGCTTTTAAACTTTTCTCGCTACAAATCGTAATAAGAAATACATTCTGAGTCTATACACATACATTAGTAATCAAAGCCAACCTTCCACTACTGAGTGTTACTCATATTACCTGTGATGCATCATGACATTTCTATTGTATTCTGTTCTATTCCATTCAATTTCATTTGCTGGGTCAACATAAGTAGGTTGGGCCCTGGCTTCAAATGAAAACCACTGCTAAATACAGGAACTTATCTTAAAGGTTAAAAAAGTACATTACTCTGGTTAGCCAAGAAAAACTCAGAAAGTAAGAAGGAAGGGGGCAAAAAAAACCCCACTTCTTTTTGTCTTTCAGGAATTTTAATAATAAGGCAGCTTTGGATCACCTGTTTTAGATTCTTCTAGTAGACAGCCTCCAGTAGATTCCTTAACATTTCAAATGGTTTTGACAAGTGAGGAAGTTATTTTACCTCTTTGAGAGGCCGCCTCAGTCCTCTCTATCCTTTGGAGGGCAGGGCAGCCGCTCTATAAATGTTTGTTGCATGAGTCAAGTCAAGGGTCAGACCAGGCTGTCTTAGCGCCTTCCCTGCCCTTCTATTCTCTATGAAGCCACTGGATGAAGAAGGCTGCCACATTTTCCTCTGGGTCAATATCAACAGCAAAACAATATCCCAGAACGGTAATTTCTTGGACAATAAACAGTTTTCCAGAGCTGCTATCTTAGGCCTCTCTGCCACTGAGGGATTAAAGAAAAATGCACCCCCCTCCAGAATTTCCTGTCCTGTCTTGCGGTTGACTTAAAACATTTTCAACTCCCGCCTCCCCCTTTCTCACCATCTCCCTTCATGGTTAAAGAGGTTATAAATTTGCAAAGGAAATGATTAAGCAAATCCAGAGATCTTGGCCATGGGACCTGATTTTTCAAAGCCCTAGTTTTTGAAAGCTGAAGAAATCTGTCCACTGAAGGATTTGCACATGAGTTTTTCAGTCTTAGGGCTGGGGCTGGGGCATAATTTCCTGTTTTTGTATTCTCAAAACTGTTAAGCTACTTGTGAACAACTGGCCAGCACAGATAGGGAGGGGGCAGGGGATGTGGAGAGAGGGTTGTGAGCCCAGAGGGGAGGAGAAAGGCTGTTTCTCCTCAGTTCTCAGAACCTCTATAAAAATAGAAAGATATATATTTTTTAAAGACAGTGAAGTAGAGACAAGGGGTAGAGATTCTAGACATTGAAGTTAGAGGTGTGAGTGGTAAAGAGGAGAAGAAACACGTTTTAGCAGGAACTTGAGTAAGTTGATTGACACTCAAAGAACGGTGTGTTTCCGTAAGCATGAACGTTTATTAGAGACTCCTTCTGGACTTTGCATGGAATACATTATTAGATCCCCACAGCAACTCAATGAGGTGGATTCTGCTAGTGTCTCCATTTTATGGATGTGAAAGTGAAGCTTGAAGAAGTTAAGGAATTGCTCAAAGCCGCGTGGCTAGCAAGTAGCAGAACTGGGATTCCAACCAGGGCCATTTGGACCCAGAGCCTGTGTTCATAACTACTGCTCTATTCTGAAGATAAAGGAGGAGACAAGGATGTCAGCATGACCAGAACATACATGTTCATTTACTTGGAGCCAGGGAAGGCGGTGGGAGCCTAATCAAGGTTGCCCCTTCCCTTCCCTTATCTTCCCTTCTCTTCTCTTCATTCCTTTCCCTTCTTCCCTTCCCTTCACTTCTCTTCTTCCCTTCCCTTTTCTTCTGTTCCCTTTTCTTCTTCCTTTCCCTTCCTTTCTCTTCTGTCCTCTGTTCCCTTCCCCTCACTTCCTTTCTTCCCTTCCCTTTCCTTACCTTCTTCTCTTCCCTTCTCTTTTCTTCCCTTCCCTTCTCTTCTTCCCTTCCCTTTTTTTCCTTCTCTTCCCTTTTCTTCTCTTCCCTTCCCTTCCTCTTTTCTTTTCCCTCCATAAACCTTCTCCTATTTATGCATGCCCCCTTCTCTCCCCTCCCCTCCCCTCCCCTTCCCTTCCCTTCCCTGGATGCCCCTTCCCCTCCCCTTCCCTCTCCCCTCCTCTCCCCTCCTCTGTCCTCCCCTCCCCTCCTCTGTCCTCCCCTCCCCTGTCCTCCCCTCCCCTTCCCTCCCCTCTAAAAGTAGAACCTCCAACTCTTCTAGATATTTGTCTGTTTACTCTTTTTTCCAAGCTTCTCTTCAAACTGCATTTCCCAGGTTCCATTACCAACTGGCTTCTGGTTAGGTTGAGCCAGTGGGAGGCACTGACACCTATTTTTCCTGCCTCCTCCCTCCAGTCAACAAGAAGGTACTGCTTCAGGCAGCCCCCATCTGGTTCCAGCTACCCGCAAGCAGCCTCGCCCTCATCCACATGGGGTTCTACGTCCCACAGGTTGCCCAGTTCCCTGGCTCAAGTGACATCACCTCTTCCCTTTGGCTGGCTGTCTCTAGTGGCAGTTCTGTTTCTTCTGTTTCTAATCTCTGGGTGAGCCTCACTGCCCTATGCTTGTCTTTGAAACTCTTCCAACACCTTTAAACTAGTGCCCATATCAATGTCCTTCTATTCAGCTACTTGTTATGGGGTAGATGTTCCCGAGAAAACCCGAAGACCAGATGTTTTTAACCTAAGACACAGACCCTGAGACAAGCATTTGGGTGCCAGTAGTTTGTTTATTTGGGAAGTGATCGCAGGAAGCACAAATGTGTGTGGGGGGGTGTGCTCATGAGTATGTTATAGCTGTGGGTGATGGTGGCTCGGTCTTGCTGAGGACCCTTGAAAGAACACGAAGACAACCCCTCAGCAATGTCTTCGTGCTGCGAGAGATGGGGCAGCTGAGATGTTTACCTGCCATCTCTCATCTTTCATTGATTGAGGGTTGCCCTTGGCAACATAAAGTTTCAGGTTTTTCAAAATTCCCTGAAGGTGGGCAAAATAAGCCCCTAAAACCACTGGGAAAGTCACCAAGAGGAGAAGCAAAGCACAAGGAGTTCTGGGGTGGGAAGCTGTCAGTGATGCGGGTAAACTCAGGTGGGCTGAAGACGGTGGGGCAAGGCAGACACAGCACCTGCTTCCACCGTGACTTGGCCAACGTTATAAGTAGATGCAGCCATACAACCAAGGACAGCCAAGGGTGGACCTTACTTTAAAATGGGATGAACAGCAGGGAAAATGAACATTTTTCTTTGCTCTCTCTCCTCCTTCCTTTCCTTTTTCTAAATAAGCCAGCCAGCCAACTGCTTATGAGGATGAGGAGCAGCTGGGACAAAATTTAAGGATGTCCCAAAGGCTGGGTGGCCTTGAGTCCGTGGAAGTGAACACAACTGTTCTATCTCAGGCCGAGGTCATCTGCATCCTCATCAGTAAGCTAACCAAGCACTCATCACCTGCCAGACACCGTGTCTATGTGCCATAAATACGTGTCTCGTTTATTCTCAGCCATTTTCCGAGGTAAGTGCTGTTAGCATTCCCATTCCACAGAGAAACAAACTAAGCCTCTGAGAAAAAGTAATTTGCTCAAGACGGCCTTGAATCATCTGGGTGAAAGATGAGGCCAAATTCTAAGTTCATGTTTACGACACTTAGAAATAACCATTTAAGGCTGGGCGTGGTGGATCACACCTGTAATCCCAGCATTTTGGGAGGCCCAGGCGGGTGGATCTCGAGGTTAGGAGATCGAAACCATCCTGGTTAACACAGTGAAACCCTGTCTCTACTAAAAATACAAAAAAATTTAGCCAGGCGTGGTGGCACGCACCTGTAGTCCCAGCTACTCAGGAGGCTGAGACAGGAGAATCGCTTGAACCCATGAGGCGGAGATTACTGTGAGCTGAGATCACACCACTGCACTCCAGCCTAGGTGACACAGTGAGACTATGTCTCAAAAAAAAAAAAAAAAAAAGAGAGAGAGAGAGAAATAATCATTTAAGTGTCCTTTTAAGGATCAAAGCCATTTAGAGGTTTTCTTTCTTACAATTTTCAAAGAAGCTTAAAAAAAATGATGACACACTATAATAAATATCTAAAAGACAGCTCAGGCCACCCAGTAAATATTAGTTGAATTGCTTTGGTATTAGAGTATTAGAGTATTAGATCCTCCCTGCAGCAAAAATATAAACCTATATCACCCTCCAGCTCAAATATCTTCCATGGCTCCCCATCGCCCTCAAGAGACAATTTAAACTTCCTACTATGGACTCTCTACTCCAAGTCCCTGATGGTCCCTGGTGCGTCCCCAGCTTCCATCCTCTTATCTGTCCTCCCCACAATCTCCCTTCAGCCATGCTAAACTACCTGCCATTCTCTCTATGAACTCCAGGCTTTTGTACTTGCTGTCCTTCTGGGAGCCCGTTTGTCCAATGCTTATTCATTCTTTATGAGTTAACTGTCACCTCCCCAAAGTGGCCGACCTCTACCCCCTGTGGTCTTGTACCAGTGCCTTCTCCTGAGTCCCACAACATCCTGCGTTTGCTCCTCTTACATGATATTACTATCTTCTGCCGGCCTGTCTCTCCCACAGACATGAAAGCAAGCCTTTGTGTACTTAGGCTGGATTTCAACCTTGGCTTTGCCATCTGTGTTCTTGGGCAAAGTTGGTTTTTTTCTCTTTGAGCCTTAGTTTCCTCATCTGTCAAGGTTAAGTGAAGTGACACACAATACCTGGCATCTAGTGAGGTCCAACGTTAGCTTTTTTTTTTTTTTTGAGACGGAGTTTCGCTCTTGTTACCCAGGCTGGCGTGCAATGGCGCCATCTCGGCTCACCACAACCTCCGCCTCCTGGGTTCAGGCAATTCTCCTGCCTCAGCCTCCCGAGTAGCTGGAATTACAGGCACACGCCACCATGCCCAGCTAATTTTTTTTATTTTTATTTTTAGTAGAGACGGGGTTTCACCATGTTGACCAGGATGGTCTCAATCTCTTGACCTCGTGATCCACCCGCCTCGGCCTCCCAAAGTGCTGGGATTACAGGCGTGAGCCACCGCGCCTGGCCCAATGTTAGCTTTTATTATCCACGCATCTTCAGGGCCAGCTTTTGACCAAACACCCTGTTGATACTCTGTGAAGTGGTAGCTCTGCCTAGAGCAATGTTTTTCAAATTTTCTCCTTCATTGGAACTACCTGAGGGGTTGCTAAAACACAGGTTACTGGGTCCCACCCCAGGAGTTTTTGATTCTGCGGGCACAAGGTAGGGCTTGAGAGTTTGCATTCCTAATATGTTCTCAGGTGATGCTGAGCCTGCTGGTCCTGGGACTGTACTTTTAGAACCACTGGGCCGATTTTCGGGAAGAGTGGATGTCTGGTTAGTGTGATCAGACATTCGGAGCTAAACAAACTCATGCTAGAGGATAAGGCGATCCACCATGGGCGTGGCCATAGAGTATTTGTTTATCAGTTTAACCTTTCAACCACTATTTGTTGAGTATCTACCAGGTCCAGGCATTGTGCTAGACACCAACAATAGAACGATGATTGAGCAAGACAAGAAGGTCCAGATCTTGATAAGTTCACAGTCTAGTGGTCCTGCTTTGGAAGGTGGGGACTGTCATTACACAAATCCCATGGATCTGAACTGAAGGGGCATAATTACTTTGGGGAATGGTTAGCCTTCAAACCACTGATATCATCATTGTTTTCTCTCTACCGCATCGGCGTATTGCCTTCTCACTAATGATTTCACCGAAATGACCCATGAGGACTGATTATGGTATTCTGATAATCCCTTGGCCTGGAACTGCAGCCATCATTTGGAACAGTTTTAGGATGAAGTCGACCCATGGAACATGGCAGAACAGAGTGTCAGAGAATCAGAGCCAGGCTGTGAGACTGAACACCAGTTATAGGAAACGACACATTTCCTTATTATCGTTGTTAGCTGGAACACAGTCTCAGAGAATCAAAGCCAAAGATGTTATACAACACCTATGATATGAAATGATAAAAACCCTTATTATGATGATTATCTGCCAATTCAAGGGGGTTTTCTGTTACTTGGTGCTAAAAGTCCCCCATGATAAAATAGCCTGCATTACTATGTGCTTACAACGTGCCAGCCAGTGGACTGAATGTTTGGTGTGCACCATCTCGCTGCATGCTGGCAGCAACCCCACACGTAGGCTCTATGACTAGCCGATTGTTGAAGGAGGACATTCAGAGTTGAAGTCACTTGCTCTCTAGTTGGGAGTGTAGAGGATGAGAGTTAAGGCTGCTCTGTGGAGCAGGACCGGCCAGTAAGGATTATTTAAATGCATTGCCAATGACACCAACTTAAATGTTCTGCAATCACACAGACTTCCTTGAGCTTCTTCCAAGATGGAGCAGATAAGAAGGGACATACAATCCAACCAACCTTTTCTTTGTTTGGAGGGCTGAGAATCATAGAAGGCAACCGACTTGCTCGGTTCAGCTTTCTCCATCTAGTTCTCCTCATTAAACTTGACTGCTTTCTAGAAGTTAATCAAATACACTCTCAGGCTGCTTTGGCCCAGTTTCCTGGTTAGGCAAGAAGGGAAAAAGGGCTAGGCATTGCAGAACCCCAGGTCCCGCAGCTCCCCCACGTGGCTGCATTTTTGACAAAACCATGCTTCTGAGAGAGGAGATCAAGTAAGAAGCCAGCCCTTCCGCGGCTGTCATTAGCAGAAGTGCAGCTGGGGGCCATTTTGTCAAGAAGTGGCTCATTTGGAAAAACAAAACAAAACAAAAAAATGGCAAAAAAAAAAAAAAAAAAAAAAGAAATCTCTACAGGTGCATGTCAGTCCCTGGTAATGAAATGTAACAAAGGAAGCACTTAAGTTCGGTGAGGGAAATACAGCTTGAAATTACAGATTGTGCCCAGAGCACTTTATAAACGGTAATGTGGGATAATGGATTATCCCTACTTTGGTGAAATTGTGGACTGCAACTTCTGCTGGGGCAAGTTAAAGGGCCAGGAGATGGAGAGGGTCGCGGGGATGCCTTTCCAGAAAAGGGCAACAGAGGCTAAGGGGTTAAACTCCCCAGAAAACCAATTTACGCAAAGGGCTGGATCCTGACCGGCATTCTGCGCTAAAAATCTGAATTACAAATTTAGAGAATTTGCCGCTCGGTAAGTAATTTCTTTTCTTCCTAATGGAGACCGTAATTTCCAGCGGACCGGGGCCACTTCATTTGCACTGATAGAGTGAACAAAATCTTGACCACAGAGAAGCCTAATTCTACTCGCTGTGCAAAATTGCCTTTTAAAAAGGCTTAAAGAGGGACATTTAAAGGATGGTTAAAACCAACCCCTGTAATCTGATATTGCTGCAAAGCACATCCCCTGGTTTCCCCTGTGTTTGTAACTTGGGTTAGTTAATAATTGGAATCATTTCTTTTCCCTTCCCTTTAAGGTAGGTAGTTTAGCTGATTTTATTTTTTTAAGGTATAAGATCTACTTGGGATTATCTGACATAAGAAATAACATTGTCAGATTCATGCTGGAGAAATCTATGCCCTTCCAGGCACTTTGAGAAGGGGAAGGACACAGATTCTCAATTTCTTGAAATCTAATTTTTTTTTTAAAGACACTTGGAATCTAATTTAACGAGACCCCAGTGCTTCTGGACTGTTTGCAAACAAACAAGAACAATCTAGAGAGTGTGTGTGTGTGTGTGTGTGTGTGTGTGTGTGAATTGGGAGGAGGGAGGAGGGAGGAGGAAGGGGAGAGACTGTGTGTTTAAACCCCCAATGATTTGTCTAAAAATCAAGGGGATACATACAACAGAAACATAGGAATTACACTTTCTTTCTCTTTTTCTTCCCATTTTGGCTTCTATTTTGGTATGTGCCTCCTTCCCCAAGACTATGAATTCAAGAAGGACCTCACGAGCTTCTGGGAACAACTGCTTTGAATGAATTATTTTATGGATACCAGTCAGAAAGTCACCGTCAGCGGGAACTAGAAAGGAGAGGTGTGTGCATGCGTGTGTGTGTACGTGTGGGTGTGTGTGTGTGTTTGCAGTGGCAGCCATTTCAGCTCAATAGCTCCATTCCTGGAAAGGCCACTTCTTGACACGGGAGAAGACACACTTCCCTGTGTACCTAAAAATAAATAACAAGTAAATAAATAATAATAATAATAAAGGCATTTTGCTCCCTCCCATAGGTCTGAATTCTTTCTCTTTTAATAATATTTTTCTGTGCCACTTTTGCTTTGCTTATGTCCCCCACTGCTTGTTCTGTCTGAGTGGCATTTCTGGGAATCTGTGTCCTAAAGTCTTTCTTGGGTTCACTGGTGAGTTTCTGCTCTTTTTCACTCTAGTTCAGCATAAGGGGTGCACATTAGTATTTGTTGCAAGTGAATCAGGAATGGGATCTCAACTCAACACAACAGTAATAACAGAAACGCACACACAGAAAGAAAAGAGTGTGAATTTATTTCTTAAGCTTTAACTGAATTCTGAGTTCTCCCAGTAAGTCATTTGCTTTACTTCTCTCTGGCCTTCTTGCTTTAAAAATAAAAGCAATTTCATTAAAAGATGATTCTCTTTTTTTGGCCCAGAAGAAGAAATCAGTTATAGAAACTGTTGGCACACTTTGCAGAGAGATTCTCAGCAAAGAAGCTTTTCTGTTATTTTGTTTTGTTTTGTTTGAGTCGGGGGCTTGGGAGGGCTCCAGCTGCCTTAGTCACTGGCTAAGTAACTGACCTTGGCTACTCAGTCTGCTTCTCTCACTTCTGCCTGGGGGCATTTCTTATCTGGGCGAAAAGCCTCTGTACCCAGCCAAGTGTAACTTGCAAATGATACCGGCACCTTCCTCAATGGACTGCAGCTCAGGAGCTCGGCGGTGTTTGGAGACAAAGGAATGGCAGCTGCCTGGTTTTCTTGAATCATCCTGTGCCCTGATGGTGGCAAGGATGGGCTTCCCCGAGTGCTGTGTTCCTGCTTTGTGCCAAGTTAAGCATTCTGATACTAAGTGGCATGAGATAGTTCTTGACTGGGTGAGGCACAGGTGTGAGTACTCTGGAGGTATGGTCAGGAGGTTTGAAGACACTAACCCAGCTGCAAGAAAAAGACCTCTGGTCTTTATTTGAAATAGGAATTCAGCCAGTCCGAACTGGGAGGTCACAGGCTCCGGCAGCACGGGATCCCGTCCTTACTTACATCGGGGTTTCGAGTGATATCGTATTTTTCTGAACACATTTTCCAAATGCCTATTTGCCAAAGCCATGGTGTAATTTGCCTAAGCAGCAAACTTGTCCTTATAGTCTAAGTCCACATCAGGAGAGTGTATTCAATGTTTACCTCCGATCAATGTGTGATGAATTGCATAAGAGATAGATTTGTGTCAGCCAATGTGAATGTGTGGATCTGTATTACGTGTTTATTTGCATGTATGTAAATATGGCTGAGTGCACGGATCTATTCCTGCATGATATATATTTATACACATGAGTATGTGCACATGTATGCGAATGTGGGTATGAATATGTATCTGGACATATATGCCTGTATCTGTAGTGGACACTGCCAATAAAATCATCCTCCAGTTAGGCAACCAGCTTCGCAGCTCAAGGGAGGCAGCTTGCTCATCCTCCCACCTCCCAGGGCAGCCCAGAACTCAGCTACCGGGGTTCAAAGGCCGGCCCCCTGGCCTCAAGGTCAAACTATCTGGGTGGTGCAATTCATGTTCCAGCTGAAACCAACCTTACCCAACCCCTTTCTTGCCCTCTTCTTTTTCTATGACTCCCTTTCCCTGGGAGCTCACTCCCAGTACATCCTATGTGTCCAAATCCCCATCTCAAGCTCTGCTCCAGGCAACCTGGCCTAAGACGGCGCTTTTCTCTTTTTTTGAGATGGAGTCTCACTCTGTTGCCCAGGATGGAGTGCAGCAGCCCGATCTTAGCTCACTTCAACCTCCACCTTCTGGGTTCAAGTGATTCTCCTGCCTCAGCCTCCTGAGTAGCTGGAAGTACAGGCATGCACCACCATGGTCAGCTAATTTTTGTATTTTTAGTAGAGATGAGGTTTCACTACATTGGTCAGGCTGGTCTCCAACTCCTGACCTTGTGATCTGCCTGCCTTGGCCTCCCAAAATGCTGGGATTACAGGTGTGAGCCACCATGCCCGGCAAGACAGCCCTTTTCTATACATGCATGTGTGTGTACCTGCAAACACCTACACACATTTGTGTGTGTGTGCCCATATACAAGGAAATTAGGGAGGATCTGGGAGAGAATTATCTTCCAAAGAAGAAAATGGGGGAATAGTATGGATTTTATACTGTAGAAGGCAGAGCATTTCAGATACACAGTGGGACTGCTTTGAAAGTTGAAAATTAAAAGATACTTTAGAAGTAAATTTACTTTTTATTAAATCAGAGAAAGATACAGTTTACATGACTGTCAGTCAATCATATGTTACTTTGAATTACATTTTAATAGACTCAGGGTCCTATTTACTTCTTTGTACAGGTATTAAAAACAACTCAGGTATTTGAATAAATCTTCTGTAAATTTTTATTAATTGAGGTTATAGGGAGGGTTTTATCAGAGCACATCCTGAGAACATTAGGAATGACAGACACACTTGAGATAAGTGTCAGACAGAACAGATGAAGCGAGCCCCTCAGCCATCTGAGAAACATTAATAATGTAAGATAGCAGAGACCAAATCTTTGTTAGGGATACAGAAAACAGGATAAAAATGGGGACCTTGCCGCCCCCTTGTGTTGCAAAATAACCGTGCAATTTTCTTTCTTTTTTTTTTTTTTTAAGTTGTAATCTTTGCCCTTGACGTTGGGCCTCAAAAGCAATTGTTCTCCCAAATCATTTTAAGCCCTTCCCAGTAAATCTTTACCCTCTCATCAATAACTTACAAGGACCCTATTAAAAACAACACTTCTCCATTCGTTTTTCATACCCCACACATTCCATTCTAGGAAACTGGCAACCGCCCAGCACGTCCGGGTTCTCCCTCCTTAAGATGTGAATTTAAACAAATGGATTTTCATCTCCCCTCTTCAAGCTTAGAGGATGAGCATGTGTTTGCTACAACACTTAATTCCTTCTTGCAGCATTTCTCTTCTACAACTTATTTGCCACTGCCATTTTTTTTTTTTTTTTTGAGACAGTCTTGCTCTGTTGCCCAGGCTGGAGTGCAGTGGCACAATCTTGGCTTACTGCAACCTCCAACTCCTGGGTACAAGCGATTCTCATGCCTCAGCCTCCTGAGTAGCTGGGATTACAGGTGCGTGCCACCGTATCTGGCTAATTTTTGTCTGTTTAGTAGAGATGGGGTTTCATGATGTTGGCCAGGCTGGTCTTGAACTCCTGACCTCAAGTGATCCACCTGTCTCGGCCTCCCAAAATGCTGGGATTACAGCGTGAGCAACCACTTCCGGCCACCACCACCATTTTCATCACTTAACCCTAATGCATTCCTCTATCCCCTCCCTTTCCTGCTTGGTGATCATCGACTCTTCTGACCTAACTAGGTGACCTGCTAAACCATCTTTACAGTTATTTGCCAGAAAAGACTGGACCAGAGACGTAAATAATACACCTCAATATACAACAGCTCGGGCTTAATTTCTAGGCAGAATTTCGCTTGCTGGCCATCAGAAGAATATATACATAGAACGTGTTTGGGGAGGAGATGGAGTAAGGAGAACACATCTTGTTGGCAGGAGAACCTGGTGGGAACCGTGGTGATTTGTTTACTTGGATTTGCCAACTGGTCCGATGGATACTGGGTCTGTTTGCACTTGAGCATCCAACATCCGCTTTGGTCCCTGGAGAAAAACAGAAAGATGTTGCTGCCTATCGAAGATCTGTAATTTCAACAGCAACAATGGCCACTTATGTAGCACTTACTCTGTGCTAGGTGCTGTGCTAAATTAATATAGCTCATTCTTCAGTGGTGGATAAGAGAATGGTCTCCAATCAGATGCCCTGGTTCAATGCCCAGTTACGTGACTTTCTAGCTTGGTGAAATCTTGGACAAATTACTTATCATCTCTTTGTGCTTTGGTTTCTTTTTCTTTAAAATGGAAACAACAAACTTATCTCAGAGGGTTGTTCCCAAGATAAAGCGAGTTCATTCTTACAATGCACTTAGTACCTGGGGTGTAGAAACCCCAACCAATTATCTCACTTTGGCCCCCTCCCCAGTTACCACCTAGGGTGGTAATCATTATCCTGTTTTATTTTCTCTCAGAACATACCACTCTCTGAAATGATCTTATTATCTAATTTATTTGTTTAACATCTGTCTTCTGTTTTTTTTTTTTTTGAGACAGAGTCTCGTTCTGTCACCCAGGCTGGAGTACAGTGGCATGATTTCAGTTCATTGCAACTTACGCCTCCCAGGTTCAAGCGATTCTCTTGCCTGAGTCTCCTGTAATTTTAACTTTATAGTTTTAATAATTTTGCTTTTTCAACTTATCTGTGAATACTTTTTAGCCCCATGCTTCCCCTTAGAATATGAACCCCTAAGGTCAGGTACCCTGTACCCTTTCTTTTCTGAATATACTACCCCTAGTGCCTAGTTCAAGGCTTGGCACGTGTTTTCTACAAAGGGCCATATGGTAAATATTTTAAGCCTCATGAGCCATGCATTCTAGTCAGCTAGTCAATCCAACAAGTCAACCCTCATCGTGCAACTAGTCAACCCTCATGTTTTTGTGTGAAAGCAGCCACAGATAACATGTAAATGAATGAACATGGCAGTGTTCAAATAAAACTAGTTACAAAAATAGGAGTTGTGTTTTTAATACCGCTGGTCTAGCTCAGTGCCAGGATTCTAAATATTCTACAAATATTTGTTAAATGAATGACCAGATTATTAGAAATCATCTGAGCTTCTCCACACCATCTTCCTTTTTTGGTCTTCCTACCTACTGTGGAGGTTGGCTTCCATGAGAAGAATTAGAAGCCGCAATGTAAGTCATTCCCTGGGTGGTGTTCATTTTAAACAAATGAATAAATCATGGGTTGAAAAATGTACACTAAAAGAAACCCAAATATTTCCCCAACATTTTCTTTTCTGGCCCGTTAGCAACTTGCTACTCAAAGGATGGTCCCCAGATTAGCAGCTTTTGTAGCATCAATCAGGAGCTTTGTGGAATCCCAGGTGGGACCTCAGAACCACTCAATCAGAATATGTGTTAATCGATCCCTGGGTGATTCATGTGCACAGTACATTTTGAGACTTGTGTTAGCAAATCCAATAGAGCCTCACCTAGGTGGGTGAAGTATTTCTCTCAGGGCTACAAACCGGCATTCTTGCCTTACATCAGCATCGACACTGCTCACATCAATGAAACCATGGCAAGGGCTGCATGATTAGTTTGAAGACTGCACTACATCCAGACAGAAGAAGCTAACAAAGAACCATCACATCTTGTGGAATAAGGAGAGAGAAACTATGAGTGTGAATGTGCTTTAGATGGAAAGCTTAATAAGTATTTTCAGAAGAAAAATGAAACAAGGAAGAAGGGAGAAAAGGAAGGGAAGAAATTTCAGTAGTTTCCATATGTAAATCAAATTATTAGTAGATACCTAGTTTCAGTGTCTCCCTCCATAAAGTAGGCGTTTCTTAAACATGCAAGTAGAAATTGTAAGTATGGTTAAAGTTGAGTACAATGTTTTATCAAAGGGTAACAATTTCAAGTAAAGTATTTCAACTTTATATTTCATATTTTAGTATCTATTATTTTAATCTCATCCATTCATTCCTTTGTTTATCAAACGTCTGCTGTTTATGTGGTTCTATTTCAAGTGCTTGAGACACAGCCTTGAACCTGAAAGGTGGTACCCTACCCTCATGGAGCTAGGAGTCCAGTGGTGAAGATGAGCTTTGATTTTGTAGAGGAGAGTGAAATCTAAAACACTTCCTCACCAGTCTGCCTAAAATTGCAAGCAGTAAAAAAATTCCTCTGCATCCAGCATCCCTTGATTCTACAGTCCATGAAGTAACACAATTATACATTTATAGACCTATTAAATTAAATTAAATAAGCAGGAGGCTTTTAGCCTGAGGCAGTTTCCTTACTCTGAGTGTCTATGTAACAAACTGCAACCACACTTAGTAAGTAAACAAACCAAAGCTACCTTGTGAGTATACTTTTTTTTTAATAACAAATAGCCAGCTTGTAGCCAATCACAAATAGCTTAGCTTTAGCCAATCACTGGCAACCAATTAATTAGACCATTCCCAAATAAGGCAGACACCTCATCACATCATGACCAAATAAGGCAAACGCCTCATTGTACCCAATTGGATAAATTTTCTACTTTGCTTCCATGCTTGGCTTATAAAAGCTTACTACTCAAGTCACTGGGCAGTGTGCTCTGAACCTCTTTTGGTTTTGAGTGCTGTCTGTCCAATGTATGAAATGTTCCTTGCTCATAACATAAAGTGTGTTTAATTTGATTTGTCTAATTTTTTTGACACTTCAAATTGGTATAATATAATGTAAATAAAATAATCTAATAATGCATTAATTCTCCATCCATTCATTTATTCAACAAATAATTACCAGAACATCTACTATGCACAAGGCACTGAACAGAATGATGATGATGATGATGGTGGTGATGATGCTGATTGCTGCCTAGGTCTCAGGCACTGTGCTAGGTGACTATATGTAGTATCTCACATAACCATTTCATAAATTCTATGAGTTAGATACCATCATTCACGCACAGATAAAAACTCCCGTTCAGAGAGACAATAACTTGCTCAAGGTCTTAGCTTGTAATTGGAGAAGGAATTTACCTTCTTGGGGAAAGAGAGAGCCCAGAAAGAAGAGGCAAGAAAAAAAAAAAAAAAAAAAAGAATCCACCTACCAGGCCCTTAAAGAAGCCCCCAAGGGACTGCTGCCGCTTCTCAGCTCTCTTTTGGAGCTTGTCCCCATTCTGCAGTGAGTTCATGTCCACCGTGGCCTGCTCTGTGCACTGGGCTGGTTCTTTGGCTTCCTGCTTGTTGCTCTTCTGCTTGTTCATCTCGGCTGCTGACTTCTTGTCCTTCGAGGAGCTGTCTTTGCCTTTCTGGGCTGTTCCTGTTGGTTCTGGCTCTGGCTGTGTGGCAGTCTTTTCTGTGGAGTCTGATGTCTACAGCAGTTTCAAACAAAGCACATTTTTACTGGCTGCAAGACAACTCTTAGTTGCAAGGGAATAAATACGTTAAAACAGAGATGTTCAAATATTGGGTGGTATCTACATTTTCATAATCCCTAGGTGAAATGAAAGTAAAAAAAGAAAAATGTGTACTTATGAAGTCATGGTGGGGATATTTATTTAGTTATTTAATAATCCATTAACAATTTTTCTTTTTTTTTTTGAGACGCAGGTTCTCTGTTGTTACCCAGACTGGAGTGCGATGGCACAATTTCAGCTCACTGCAACCTCCACCTCCTGGGTTCGAACCATTCTCCTGCCTCAGCCTCCTGAGTAGCTGGGACTATAGGCGCGCACCACCACGCCCAGCTAATTTTTGTATTTTTAGTAGAGACGGGGTTTCACCTTGTTGACCAGGATGGTCTCGATCTCTTGACCTTGTGATCCACCCGCCTCAGCCTCCCAAAGTGCTGGGATTATAGGCATGAGCCACCGCGCCCAGCCTCCATTAACAAATTTTATGCTATCCCAGAAAAGCACTCTTTGCCCCTTATTCTGGTACCAGAACTTGGCTTTTCCTTGAGGAACCATCTTTCTTCCTCATCTACTCCATGTGGTCCAGGCAAACTACTTCCACCTCTAGACAAGAGCATGTGACTTAGGCCTGGATGATCAGAGCGTTGCATGTGATTGGCCTGCTGTGACTGGCTCAGCAGAGCCAAATGCAGGTAACACTGAAGCTAATCTCAGAGCTTTGCTGAAACAATCGAGAGAGAGGCTGGCTCCCTTTCTGTCAGATTTGAAGCTGTGAAGATGTAAGACTGCAGCTTCCAGAATCACCAGTATTTCTAGGGAAAATCTTTCTGAAAAGGAAGCCAACACAGAGAAAGCACAGCTGAGAGGTCAAGAGAGAGAGAGAGAAAGACCAGGCACTGATGGTATCCTGTGTTCCTTCAATTTCTAGCTGTTCCTGAAACCCTTTTATGTTTCTACCAGCTTTGAGGGGGCTACTCCCACTTGCGGCCACATGAGTTATTTTCCTGGGGATGTGGGGATGCCCCTTCTTTTCTTCATGGTTGCATCTACCCTAATTTTTGGTGTGAAATTGTCCTTTTGCTTCATGAAATGGTGGCAAAAGAGATGACTGTTTTTGGTTTTGAACGTATATCTTTTTTTTGTGTGTGTGTCAAAATGAAAGGTTTACAAGCCCACATGCTTCCAATAATTTGATGAGATGAGGCTGTAAAATCCAACATTCTAGTAAATGCAGGCTGGGGTAAGAAGAATAATCATTTGGATATCTGATTTCTCCAGCTGCAAAAGCAACAACAGTCCAAAGAAATATGTCTCCAGTATAAGAAAAGCACCAGTTCAAGCAAGGCTGGCTTTGCTGTTGGGGAGAAAATTTAGAGTAAGGGAGACTTGAGTGTTACATGCCCTTTCCAAAGGGCAACAGTTGCTGCAATCCAGTCAAGAGATACCACATAGGCTTGCAGCCCCAGTGTGGTCAGAGAGCTTGTGTTTACCAAGAGAACCCTGAAATTGAATTTTTAAAAATGCCAAATATGTCAAGTTATTTTTATTTTTTGAGATGGAGTTTTGCTCTTGTTGCCCAGGCTGGAGTGCAATGGCGTGATCTCAGCTCACTGCAACCTTCACCTCCCAGGTTTAAGCGATTCTCCTGCCTCAGCCTCCTGAGTAGCTGGGATGACAGGCATGCACCACCACACCTGGCTAATTTTGTATTTTTAGTAGAGACGGAATTTCTCCATGTTGGTCAGGCTGGTCTCGAACTCCTAACTTCAGGTGATCCACCTGCCTTAGCCTCCCAAAGTGCTGGGATTACAGGCATGAGCCACCACGCACATCATGTTAAGTTTTAAATATTGACTTCAAAGGTTTTAAAGCCCTGATTGTGGCAAACAACTGGCAAACACACTTGACCCACCAGATACATGCGTATAAGCCTGATTCAGAAAGTTATGTACTGTCTCCAGGTAAAAACTTCTAACAAGAACTTTTCCTTTATTCTTTAAAATGAAGAAAACAAGGTGGCAGCTTTGATGGAGAAGGCATCAGAGGAGGCCTTTGATGGAGAGCTTTCCTTTCACACCAGTGAATCACGTACACCCCTTAGAAATAAGTGCGAAGACAAACAGCAGAGACTCCCCAGTCCAGAAGGCCTCGGCAGGTGCTCTTCAGAGGACAGAATCCTTGGAGAAAGAAGCAGCAGACATCCAGTGTGCCTTGAGAAGCTCTTCTGCAATACATGTCCTGAACACTTCTAGCAGAGCCCAGCTGTCAGAGTTGCAGTAAATGCTAAGATATGCATGTCCAAGAACAATAGATGGCCCAGAGCAGATACTCTCCTTAGAATGAAACAGAAACTCTCACCGCAACGCTCTTCAGAAAGGCCAGAAACCAGAGACCCCAGTTCAAAGGCCTTCTTAATTGTTTTTGTTGCGTAGAAAAATTTAAGATGCAGTGAGTGGCTAAGAGCTCAGTGGCTGGAGTCAGAGGGACCTGGTTTGATTCGAATTCCATCATAACCTTGCTGTGTGACCGAAGGTACTGACCTCTCAGTTTCCTCATCTGTACAGGAGCAATGAAAGACATGACACCTTATGGTGCTGTGAGGATTAAAGGAGCTAAAAATGGAAAGGACACGCCAATGTTCTCAAGTCTGAATCCAAGGCTCTGGAAAGTAAAATTCCCAACTGGATTCTCAAGACACTCCTAGGCGGGTATAAATAGAATGACGTTTCCAGCTTATTTGGATTTGTATGGATGTCATTCCAATTTTAGAATCACCAAGATTATTGGCACAATTGCTTCACTGTAAAATTCCAGACAAAATGTATAATCATATTTAAGCTTTTCTTTTTGAATAAAATAATTGTATCCTATTTTTAAATAATAATCTTTGGGAATTTTGGTTCTAAAGTTGTCTAGGGAATTAGTTTGGGGATCAGGTATAGTCGTAACTTAAGAAACAAAAGGAGTATTGTACATAGCAATATATTTCCTGTTTAAAATGTAGAATAAGCCCATTATTATGGAAATAAAAATATCATAACATATTTACAGTCATTGCTGTCCATTTGTGTGTGTGATATGGGTGGGCAACATTATAAGCTGGAAATTCCCTATCAGCAGCATAATAGTAATAGTAACAAATAGACATTGTTAACAATAGAATTGTGCCCCGACCCCAAGGCATATGTTGAATCCCTAACTCCCGATGTGATTATATTTGGAATAGGAAGTAATTCAAGTTAAACAGAGGCACAGGGTGGGGCCCTGATCCAGTAGGATTAGTGTCCTTATTGGAAGAGATATTGGAGAGCTTATTCTCTTTCTCTCTCTGCCTTGTAAGGACACATAAGCAAGAAGGTGGCCGTTTACAAGCCAGGAAGAGAGTGCTCACCAGGAACCAAACCCTGCTGATTTGGTTACTCCTTAATCCTATCTTTTCCAGCTACAAGAACTTAGAGAAAATTTCTGCTGTTTAAGCAACCACCTATGGCGTTTTGTATGGCAGCCCATGCTGACTAATATAGTAGCTGACATGTATTGAGCCCTCTGTACCAGGAATGATCTAAGTGTTTTACATGTATTGATTCATCTAAGTATGACAACCCTCTGAGGCAGTACTTTTCAGAGCTCCTCTATATAGATGAGGAAGTCGAGTCACTGGCAGATTTGGCAATTTGCCTAAGTCACACAGCTAAAAAATAAAAAATAAAAAAAAAATGGCTGATCCAGGATTTAAACCAGACAGTTTGAGTCTACCACTCATTCTTGTAGCCAAAACTACCAGAAGAACATTTGACGTCATTTTTTTTGTGTGTGGAGGTTATTATTATTATTTTTGAGACAGAGTTTCGCTCTTGTTACCCAGGCTGGAGTGCAATGGCACGATCTCGGCTCACCGCATCTTCCACCTCCTGGGTTCAAGCAATTCTCCTGCCTCAGCCTCCTGAGTAGCTGGGATTACAGGCATGCACCACCATGCCCAGCTAATTTTTGTATTTTTAGTAGAGACGGGGTTTCACCATGTTGACCAGGATGGTCTCGATCTCTTGACCTTTTGATCCACCCACCTTGGCCTCCCAAAGTGCTGGGATTACAGGGAGGTTATTTTTAAGTTAAAAAAAAAGAGTACAGTTACATGATCCCATTTAAAAAAGGAACACATGTAGTTATAAACATGTCATAGCTAAGTTTCTTTAGAATAAAGAAAATAATGAAAGTAAACTGTGTGACCTCCCCCCAGTATCTTTAACTATTCTGTTCAAGACATAGATTCTAGTACTTGCCAGCCATCGTGCAAGGTGATAGAGAAATAGAAGGAGATTTCTTGCTCCACAGACATTCCAAGTAGACATGAGAAAGGGCAGGGGAGATAAATAATTACAATTTGCAATGATGCATTGAAATAAAAGAACAAGATGTAGTTATGAGAGGTGGACATGGAAGGTTTTTTTGAGGAGGTGACATTTATGGCAAAAGTGAAGGCTGAGAAGAAATTTTTAACGCAGAAAAGAGGGAAGCACACCTGTGAAAACTTTTTGATCGAATATAGCTGAGGAACTCTAGCTTGCTCAGGCTTGTGTCTGCAGATCTCAGTGTATAGTTCTTGGTATATAATAAGTGCTTAATCCTGAGATGTTAAATGAGTTGGCTGTAGCTGAGAATTTTATTGAAAATGAGACTGTGAAGCAGCGAGAAAACACCAGCGAATCCCACCACCAAACTTGAGTTCAAGGTCACTTACTTGGCAGCTGGAGTCTTTCCCATTTATTTCTTCTGAGTGGGTGATCCCTCCATCCCCTTTCACTGACTAAAATAACAAACAGACAATGGCCTTCAGCCACCACAAGTACAGTAACATGGAGAATGCAAGAAAGTTCTGAAATGGATGATCCCAGTCGTTTATCATTGAGGTTTGCGATCAAGACAAATTGAAGACCAACTGGAAACATAGTACTCCGGGGACATAGAGATTTCCACGCAATTTGTAACCAGATCTAATTAAATTCAAGTGTTGGCCTCCAAAAATAACCACAAAAGTACTAAATCCTGGAATGAGGCAATTCTGAGACAAATGATGATGGTTCCAATTAATGTTGGAAGCAGGAGTTGGTTGAACATATTAAATGAATGCCTGAATGAACAACTGACCCATGAATAGCCTTCCACTGGGAATATTTAGGTTTTGGGTGTTTTATTGCTTTTTTTTTCTCTCCTTGATAGAGATATCAGTTTTGTTGAGTATTTCATTTTCCACCCTTTAGCACCCCCTATAGCCAGCAACACCAGTGACAGGGATGAATGGGGTTGGCCTTGACTCCTTAAACTCCACACGCTAAGCTAATGATTCTAGAAATCTGATTCCAGGAGCAGCAGCTTCAGCACCACCTGGGAACTTGTTAGAAAGGCAAACGCTGGAGACCCACTCTGGATCTAATGAATCAGAAACTTTGAGCGGCAGGGGCTCAACAGTCTGTATTTTATTTTGTTTTATTTTTGAGATGGAGTTTCGCTCTTGTTACCCAGGCTGGAATGTAATGGCGCGATCTCGGCTCACCGCAACCTCTGCCTTCTGGGTTCAGGCAATTCTCCTGCCTCAGCCTCCCGAGTAGCTGGGACCACAGGCGAGCACCACCATACCCAGCTAATTTTTGTATTTTTCTCAATCTCTTGACCTCGTGATCCATCCGCCTCGGCCTCCCAAAGTGCTGGGATTATAGGCGTGAGCCACCACGCCCGGCCCAGTCTGCATTTTAATAAGCTCTCAGGTGCTACCGAGGGTTGTTGAGTTTGAGCACCACTGCTCTCAGCAAGTTGGCCATATACAGGCTCAGACTCATGCTGGGGTCTGTGGTTTTAACGGTGCACTTAGTAATGTCCTATGCTTAGTGCTTGACACCTAAGAAATCTGGTAATAAAATGCTCAGTTCTTAGCAACAATATCGACTCAGGTCAAATTCCCGCGTATTTCGTTACTGCTTAATGTCCTCTCTTCCCAGCTACGGGAGGAGTACAGCGAAGAGGGTTTCAGCAAGGTGGGGCAAAGAGGAAGGCTCCAGATTCCTCTGTGATTTACGGCCTTGGCTGTTCTCTTAGCAGGCAGTAAGAATCCACAACGCACGCGCTAAGAACAGCCAGAAACACGGAAGGCATAAAACACCTTTTGACTGATTAATAGTATGTATTTTTGGGGCTGGGCGCGGTGGCTCAAGCCTGTAATCCCAGCACTTTGAGAGGTCGAGGCGGGTGGATCACGAGGTCAAGAGATCGAGACCATCCTGGTCAATATGGGGAAACCCCGTCTCTACTGAAAATACAAAAATTAGCTGGGCATGGTGGCGGGTGCCTGTAGTCCCAGCTACTCAGGAGGCTGAGGCAGGAGAATTGCCTGAACCCAGTAGGCAGAGGTTGCGGTGAGCTGAGATCGTGCCATTGCACTCCATCCTGGGTAAGAAGAGTGAAACTCCGTCTCAAGAAAAAAAAAAAAAAAAAAAAAAAAAAATATATATATATATATATATAGTGTATTTTTATCTGAGCTATGATGTTCACTTTAGAGATAATACAAATTATTATTTATGAAGGATAATTTGTAGTGGAGTGCTTACTAAGTGCCGGCCATGGTTCTAAATGAGATAATAACTTGCATTATTTCATTTATTCATTATGTCAGAACCTTATGAGACAGGAATTACATTATTTCTCAGGCAAGGAAAGGGAAGCTCAAAGATACTAGAATCACTGTAGAACTAGCAGTTTAAGTGCCAGTATTGGACAGCAGGCAATGACTCTGTATTCCAGGCTCTAAACCACCTCCCCATGCTGCCCCTAGAAGGTAGGTGGCACCACCCAATCAATAAACGTGTATTGAGCATTCACTGTATGAAGTTGCTTAATGTTAAACAAAATGAAAGTTTGGATGAGATGGAGGATGACCAAACTCAAATACGGATGTTTATGGGATGTCCCCTCATCAGGAGTCAACTGTGCTCTTCTTTATTTTTGCTCTTACTATTCTTAAGAGTCAGGGTCTCACTCTATCAGTCTGGAGTACAGTGGCACAATCATCATTAACTGCAGCCTCTAACTCCATGGCTCAAGCAATCCTCCTGCCTCTGCCTCCCAAATAGATAGGACTACAGGTGCACACCACCATGTCCAGCTTTTTTTTTTTCTTTTGAGACAGCATCTTACTCTGTTGCCCAAGCTGGAGTGCAGTGGCGTGATCTCAGCTCAGTGCAGCCTCCGCCTCCCAGATTCAAGCAATTCTCCTGCCTCAGCCTCCCAAGTAGCTGGGACTGGGGCGGCTGCTACCACACCCTGCTAATTTTTGTATGTTTGGTAGACACGGGGTTTCACCATGTTGGCCAGGCTGGTCTTGGACTCCTGACCTCAAGTGATCTGCCTGCTTCAGCCTCCCAAAATGCTAGGATTACAGGTATGAGCCATTGTGCCTGGCCCAGCTATTAAAACATTTTTTTTTTTTTTTTTGCAGAGATGGAGTCTCACTATGTTGCCCAGGCTGGTCTTGAGCTCCTAGGCTCAAGTGATCCTCCAGCCTTGGCCTCCCAAAGCCCTGGGATTACAGACACACTGCTCTTTCTAATATACTGCTTGGTGTGAAAGAGGTGGTGTCTGGAAGTTCCATGTACTGAAGAACGTCATTATGTGGGTTTTGCCAAGGTTTTCAACCCAATGGCAAACAAAGATCAGACCGTTTTCTTTACAAAATTTAGATCTATCTACATGGAAAGTGGGTTTTTCCTTCCTCTGTGTCTTGTGCATTGTTCTACAAAGGCCAGTCTTGCCTGAGAAGGTTTAGAAGAAAACATAAACTCTTGGTTACTTCTTCCTTTCTCATTAACAGCTCTGTTAGCCTTCCCATCACACCCGAAGCTTTGGATACGCAGGGATTTCATTCAACCTCCAAATTCTGGCTGTGTCGTAAGAGCGCTTCCTACTCAAGCACATTCTCAAGTGGGCTTTAGACTATGGCTTTGGATCACGTCTGTCAACCTCTAGGGAATGTTGAGCGACAAACAAACAAATGCACAAAATGTCTTTTTAGACAAAAACGGAATGGACATGAAGAGTCATGCATGACCGGTCCACCACCTTCTAAAGTCCCCTCACTTGCCCCCAGGAGAGAGGAATTTTAAACTTCCCCTTAGCTGTTTCAATTTGGCATTCATTAGGGACTCTGCCAATTTAAGGTTTCTTTCCCCCCATTTCTTTGAGAGTCCTTGGAGAAGAATTGGAATTGAATCAGAGGCTATGTTGACAGCAGCAGATCTCAGCTGACATCATGAAACAGACCTCCAGGCTGTCAGGGAAGTTATTGCAGAGAAGTTCAACTTCTTAAAAAAAAATGTATGTATGCAAAGGTGACTGAAGGTCAGATTCAGACTTAGAATCTTACTAAGTCCATCTGAAGTCACTTCTGTAATAGCAGTTATTATTAACAATTGTTCCCTCCCTCCCTCCCTCCTTCCCTTCCTCCCTTTCTCCCTCCCTTTCTTCCTTCCTTCCCTCCTTCCTTTCCTTACTTCCTTCCCTCCTTCCTTTCCTTCCCTCTTTCCCTCCTTCATTTTCCTTCCTTCCTTTCCTTTTCTTCTTTCCTTCCTTCTTCCCTTCCTCTCTCTCTCCCTCACTTCCCTCCTTTTCTTCTATCCCTTCTTTTTTTCTTTGCAGAGACAAATCAGGATAATTCATGTTGAACTTTGTATTCAAAGGAAACATAAACACAGAAGCTTATTTTTTCCAGCTGTCAAAAATAGCAAAGTTACTGTTTAAAGAGACTCAAATTCTTCCAGAGACTAGTTAATACTTTGAAGAATAATCTGAAGACTATTAAGTAATTTCAGAGATTTTCCAGTGTGATACTGAGCAAGCTTCTTCATGGAGTTAGTTTTTATTCATGGAAGTCAAAGGTGAAGCATCTCAGGGCATTCAGCCTGCAGCATTGAGATGGAATCTACTTGTGGCATCCAAGCCTTGTATATTAATGAAATCATTTTTTTATTTCTATCATCGTGTTCTGCATTCCTATAGCTTGATAGTCTGAGGAATGTTTGAACCACCTCCAACGTATATCACTTAGCTATTCAAAATACTAGCAAAAATGTTTGGTGGTCAGTTCACATTTCTTTGAAAGGAAGGTTAATGTATTTTGATAGCAATATAATTCAAACACAATTGAGATTTAAAAGAAAAAGAATTGGGCTAAAAATTTAATATATGGTGAGTACATCTGCAATACTGTTTACCAGAACAGTTACATGAGTACAAATCTGAGAAACGGGATCTACTGGAAATTTCTAGGATGAACAAAGGTAATGGATCTGAACTTAGTATTTCACCAAGATGCTCACTTGAAATGGAATTGGACTAGTCAATTAAACAACTAAACAAAAAACTGACTTGGAATTCTGGCTCTCCTGCTTACCAGAATTCCCCAGCCACGGTAAATTTTGTTTTAGCAACAAGTATTTTTAGAAAACCTGTGTCTAAGCTTTAAGTAAGCCATATATTAATTTTCTTTCCTTTTTTTTTTTGAGATGGAGTCTTGCTCTGTCACCCCGGCTGGAGTGCAGTGGCACGATCTCAGCTTACTGCAACCTCTGCCTCCCAGATTCAAGCATTCTCCTGCCTCAGCCTCTTGAGTAGCTGGTATTACAGGTGTGTGCCACCATGCCAAGCTAACTTTTTGTATTTTTAGTAGAGACAGGGTTTCACCATGTTGGTCAGGCTGGTCTTGAACTGCTGACCTCAAGTGATCCACCTGCCTCAGCCTCCCAAAGTGCTTGGATTACAGGTGTGAGCCACCGTGCCTGGCCTGCCATATATTACTTTTCTTCTCCTTTGCCTTATTGTCGTTTTAGGTAAGTGCAACAGCTCAATGCATCAAATGGTATTTCCATAGAACACGTTACTAAAGAAATCACAAAAATGGAGCATGTGGTTGTCCTACCTTCATGTCCTTTCTGAGAATACCAGCTGCAGAAGCACAGGAAGCAGCAATAACACGAGTCAAAGGGTGAGCTTCAGAATCGACAAAATGACAACTAAACAAAAAACTGACTCGGAATTCTGGCTCTCCCGCTTACCAGCTCTCAGACCATGGAAAAATTCCATAAATATGCATGAGTCTCTGTGTCCTCATGTCCATCAAGGGGCAGAGAGAGCGTTTGTTTCCTAGGGTGCTCTATTAATAAATGAGATACTGCATGCAAGTTGCCTAGCACACAATAAATAAACAGTAGCTATCATTGTTATGACTACCAATAACTGAAAAGTGCTGGATGACTACAGAGACCCTTGTAGGGTAGAAAGGAATGCAAGTCAGTAGAGACAGGAATTGAGCACATTAATGCTTCCTTCAGAAATCTTTTTTTTTTTGTTGTCTTTTTGTTTTTTTCCTTTTTGTGGAGAATGGGGTTTCACTATATTGCCCAGGCAGGTCTCGAACTCCTGGACTCAAGCTATCCTCCTGCCTCTGCCTTCCTAAGAGCTGGGATTATAGGCCTGAGCCACAGAACCTAACCCAGAAATCTTTCTTTAATGGCCAGGTATGGTGGCTCATGCCTGTAATACCAGCACTTTGGGAGGCTGAGGCTGGTGGATCACCTGAAGTTGGGAGTTCGAGACCAGCCTGACCAACATGGAGAAACTCCGTCTCGACTAAAAATACAAAATTAGCAGGGCACTGTGGCACACACCTGTAATCCCAGATACTCAGGAGGCTGAGGCAGGAAAATCGCTTGAACCTGGGAGGTGGAGGCTGCAGTGAGCCGTGATCATGTCATGTTGCACTGCAGCCTGGGCATCAAGAGCAAAAACTCCATCTCAAAAAAAAAAAAAAAATATATATATATATATTTCTTTAAAGAGCAAATCAGTATTAACCTTTTAATACTCAGGGAAGAATTTCAGATCAAGGACTTTTGGTTTTCTGCTTTGTAACTATCATTACAGATCAACCTCTTTCCATCTCCAATAGTACATTTCAACAGGTTTTGTTAGACTTTCTAGATTGAATGTATTTAATTAAAAAACCCTCTGATTTCATGACTGTCTCCTCATTTAGACCTTTACCCATTATTAAAGCTCATAGTATTTCTCTAAGCCTGACATTATTCCAAAAAATATTTTTGTACAAATCTAATGGTCCAAAGAAAGATATGAGGAGGAGTAAATCAAACAATGTAGGTGATTAGTTTGGAGGAGGAAAGTGTTTTCAAGTGCAAGGTGTTAATGTTGACAAAGCAGAAATCTGTGTCTACATATTTCTATCCACCACCTTTACGGTTTCATCTGCCTACCTGCTTTGTGGACACATGAATGCAGTAGTCTACCCACTCACTTTATAAAAATACACCAGCACTTCAAATGTTCAATTTCTTGACATACAGCTGAATTAATATGTATAAGAATCTCTTCCTATTTAGGGCATGGCAGATGTCTTAGATATTCCTTGCAATTATTCAAATCCTGCAGGAGCCCATGGGATTTCTGTGACGTGCTACATCTCTATGTGTTGAATGCACTGTTAAGACTTACATGATTCTGTTTTCTTTTCCCTAAAAAATAGTTATATTAAAAATGATTTTTTTTTCTATTTTTATTTTTATGAGTGGTAAATTTCTAGAAAGAAAGATCTCCAGCTGGGTGCAGTGGCTCATGCCTGTAATACCAGCACTCTGGGAGGCCGAGGTGGGCAGATCACTTGAGGTCAGGAGTTCGAGACCCTCCTGGCCGACATGGTGAAACCTTGTCTCTACTAAAAATGCAAAATTAGCCAGGTGTGTTGGCATATGTTTGTAATCCCAGCTACTCGGGAGTCTGAGACATGAGACTCTCTTGAACCTGGGAGACAGAGGTTGCAGTGAGTCGATATCATGCCATTGCACTCCAGCCTAAGTGACAAAGCAAGACTGTCTTGAGAGACAGAGAGAGAGAGAGAGAGAGAGAGAGAGAGAGAGAGAGAGAGAGAGAGAGAGAAGGAGAGAGAAGGAGAGAGAAGGAGAGAGGAGGAGAGAGAAGGACAGATGCAAAGGATAGAAAACTAGAAAAGTAATAGTTTGGTGAATGGAGAAACCGAATACAAAGCATAGGTTTTGCAATTGAGTTTTCTCTTCCATTAACTCAATTATTTAAATAAACTGATATTTTGCTAACAATATACAAAATTTGTTTGAAACATTTAATTTGGCTCAGTGGCTCAACCCCCACCCCCCAAAACCCTTAGCCATGGGCCAGACGTTTTCTAGCTGTTAGAGTAAGCTTTTTCTTTCCTGTACAAATCCAAAGACTTTGAATCAGTTTGGAAGCCATAAACATGTTACCAAAAAGTATTTCCTAAAAATAATTGCTAGAGCCAACTTCCAGAAATCTACCCAATGGGGATATTAACACATGTGCATAAAAGTAGGTGTATAAGGATCTTCATAGAGGTTTGAGAAGCAACTGAGATAACCTGGGTAAGATACATGGTGTGTGATCACTGGATATGAGGATAGAGTTAAAAATAAAAGTCTGTTTTATTCTCCATGGGGAAAGAGACTGTACCTGTTTATGTTCACTGTTGTATCCCTTGTATCTAGAATATAATGAGTGCTCAATAATTATGTGTCGAATAAGTGAATGAATGAAATGCAAAAAGTTGAAAACATACCAAATGTCCATCCATTGAGCAATGGTTAATCTGAGTATGATAAACCCAGACCATATAATTCAAATAAGTTGTTCTGAAGAATAAGATGGTTCTCTATCAGGGGGTGCAAACTCAAATACCCACAGGAAAAGGCCAGTAACATAAATGACTGAACTAGACTGTGTGTGACAATAGGGAGTGGTAGGGATTTTAGAAAATCATCATTTGTTTATTTGAATTAATCACAATATAAATATAGTGTTGTAATGAAAGCAAAACAGAAAAAAGACAATAATTAGAGTATCTGGAATTTTAAAGAAAATTTCTACAATCAGTATTTAAATTTTGCAAATATAATGTTCATGTTCGCAGGCCTTTTCATGGGCAATTGGTAATAAGAACAATGGACACCATGAGACCCAATTCTAAGAATCCACTGGAGATTGCTGAGGAAAAGTGTGTCCTCACCGACCTTCATCCCTGTCCTGTAGAGAATTGGTTCCAAAGGACACTTTTCTTTTCAATTTGTTTCCCTCAGAATTTAGACTTATCCATTTTCTACCGCCAATTTTTTTTTTTTTTCCCAAACAGCATCTAACAGATAACGCTGGGGGATAAATTTAAATAATACGAGACCTCATTAGAATTTAAGAATTTGTTTTAGATGAATGCTGTGAGTGCTTTAGAGGTCTTTTTTTTTTCATGCTTTCTTCGGAGTTTTTTGTAATTTTGCCTGTTTTAAATGAAGGAGCTTTGTGTTGGTTATTTGGAAAAGACTGTCATTCTATTTACTGTTTTTTTTTTTTTTTTCTGTATCTTTCAATTCCATCCAGAAATGGAAAAGCTGATCACTTTCAATATTATGATGAGCTATTTGGGGATCCCATTTGTAAGTTAGATTGAGCTGCCAGAAACAGACCAAATGTTCTTTTCTTTCCTGGCATTATGTAAAAATTGGTTAAAAAAATCTCAAGTCTTAATCTCCATTTTTACCACCAAATTGCAGATCAAATGGCCAATGAGATAGATACAGTTTTGGCCATATGGGCCGCCCACAATTGATTCTACACTTTTTACTCCACGAGAATATAACAAGAAAAGAAAATGACTGCTGTCAACAATTTCTAACATAATTATTTCTAATATGCCTCAGTTCCCATTGGCAAGGGTTTTGTTTTGTAGGCTAGAAAGAATTCCTTAACAGGTTGAGCCTGAGAAATTAGAGAATTGCTTTCTCAAAGGATTAAACTCCAAATACTCCTGAAAATAAAGGCACACTATAATGAAATTCTTGTTTTTCATTAAAAGAGAATTAAACTGATGACCTTTCACATGCATTTTTGTTTTTTGTTCTCCAACTGATTTAGGTTTTGCTGCATTATATTATTTAAGCTCCTGGCTGTTTAGACATATAATGGGCATGCCTTTTTTATAAACACCAAAAGATATCTATCCACCTTCTTTCTGTTCTATGCAGATTAAAACCATAGCTGATTTATATATTTCACTATTGGAATAATATGTTGTCATTTCCTTATTTAATTTATCTATAAGCCTATTTTTGTCCAAATTTGTGTCACCTACATGTCACCTTCAGAATTTTTGCCACATCTATATATAACTTGCACTATTTAATATGTAATCCTTAAAATACTTTATATTCTTTATGTAAACAAATGTATTTCAAAGAAAACCTTGTATCATTGCCATAGTGAGAAAAGCAGTGTCACTCACCATGAACAGAAGAAAACTTGAAAAAGAAATAAAAATGTACACAGAATGACTAAATAAAAAATATATTCACAGTAAAAAATATGCAATAATAGTAACTTTTAGTTAGATGTTGTTGTGTATCAAAATTTGGACCCAACCGCAATCAAAAAGCCAAAAAAAAAAATTAGATGTTGCTGTAGATAGGATGAAAAGGAAACACTTTTACACTGCTGGTGGGAATGCGAACTAGTACGACGACTATGGGAAACAGTGTGGAGATTCCTTAAAAAACTACAAGTAGATTCACCATTTGATCCAGGAATCCCACTACTGGATATCTGCCCAAAGGAAAAGAAGTCATCGTATGAAAAAAACACCTACACATGTTTATAGCAGCACAATTCACAGTTGCAAAGATATGGAACCAACCTAAGTGTCCATCAGCCAATGAGTGAAGAAAATGTGGCATATGTACACAATGGAATATCTACAGAAGGAAAAAAGGGAATGCTCTCATTGCACAATTCATACTCCACTCGTACTGCATACATACCATCTAGAACTATGTCTCCCGCTACCTGTGGCATGAGCCCACTGTTCCCAGAAGCCGCTCTAGGTACTTTAGGTTTCCTATACTGGAAGTAAGTGGCTTACCATTTGCCTGAGCAACGCCATCAGAGAGGTTCTTGGTTTGCTTTCTTCTCTTTTGAGTTTGACTTCTGTGGGCTCAGGTGTCGCATCTCCTTTGCTGAGGTCCACTGTTTGTAAGGCCGATTCTACTTCCTCGGACTTTACAATCTCTACTGGTGATTCACACACCACCTGGATTATTTTGCCAGGTAATAAGAAAATGAAAAATAAAACATTCCCCCAAAACATGTTCTACAAAATGGGTTCCTTGTTGCCCCCCTGACCACACAGTAGCTACAGTTTTCAATCTATGACCATTTCTACACAGGCACATCTTGGAGAAGTAATGCTTATGTTGTACAACACATCAATTTCCAAGCAACTGTCACATTGACATGGAAGTGGCAGAATCCTTTCCCCAAGGGGAAGAACAGGTAGGATGTTCTTTTTGGGGACTGTTCTTCGGAGCATGCCCAGTACCCATTCCATTCTAGTAAGCCCACCTCCTTAATCTGCCACCAAGGTGAATTACACTTGGCCTGTGTAGAAATCAGGAATAATTTTCTTAAGAGTCCAACCTTAGAGACGGTGATCATGACAGCTTCCAGTTCTCTTTCCAGTTCCCCTGCAACTGTGAAGAAACTGTCCTCTTTGTAGAAAGGGGAGTGTAAAAACCACTCAATTTAATGCACTCTCCTTCCTCATTAAGTGATATCTAATTTCTCCCCCGACCAGTCATTTGCCATTTCACTTAAGTGAAGTTTATGCTTTCAGAAGAAAAATGAACTTGGCAAGAAAATGATGGCTAAGCTGTTCACTACCCTGGGCGTGTTTCCAAGTGAGCTTGGTGTCCTCTGCCTCTGAGTGTCTGTGGGGGCTTGGATGGAAGGGCCATCTACCACACTCTGCTCTCAACTTGTGTTCTTTTGCAGTGCCTCACTCTGTTTGTGCTGGGCCCCAGTCACCTCTGGGACAGTTTCTGCATTTGTGTTGCTCCCAGCAACAGGACAGAGTGAAGTGGCCAAGAGAGGGTTTTATAATTTCCTTTGTTTCCTCAGGCAGGGGCTGGCAAAACACTACCAAATCCAGCTGGGTGCCTGTTTCTGTATGGCTCCTGGGCTAAGGGTGGTCTTTACCTTTTAGTTTTGTTTATTTATTTAAGAAGCGAGGTGTCAATATGTTGCCCTGGCTGGCTTTCAACTCCTGGGCTCAAGTAATCCCCCCACCTTGGCCTCCCAAGTAGCTGAGACTATCAGCACATGCCACCGTGCCTGATGGATTTTATGTATTAAAAGGGTTGGAAGAAATATTTTAAAAGATAAAATATTTGGGGCGGAGACCACAAATGGCCTATGAAGCCTGACATATTTATAATCTGGCCCTTTAAATGGCATGGTTTTCGTCTCCTGCCTCCCTGGAAAGTACCGTAGAGTCAAAGGTGTCCTCCTCATTTGTCTTTGCTGGGCCAGACCCCCAGTTTCCTTGGAGTCTTGCTCTTGGTGTCAGGGCATACGGGAAGGGGACTTGGTTAACTATTTCCAAAAATATGGTCTGCTAAGAAACTGTTTTCTTTCCCTTCATACAGAATATATCATTTGTTTGCAAATGACCTACATTTTCCAAATTGGGAAGAACCCTTGGTCTCCGTATTGCCACCTGATTCAGGAAATTGCCCATCAATAAATCAGCATGGAGAACACCCCAACATTTGGCAACTAATCTTATTTCTTAAGCTAAATTAAATTTCTTAAGGTATTGACATAATTTCTAGAATTTTCTTTTTTGTAAACAAAAATGGAAATTGGGGAGTTATAAACTCAAAAGTCCCCAGGAGGCAAGGCAGAGAATATCAGCATGGATTGACCAGACTTGACGAAAGGGAGTGATAGGGATGGTGACAAACTGGAGTTAAGTTCTTCCCTCTAAAGACGTTAAAGATTAAAAACGCTGGATTGGCCAAACAAAACCTATCTGTGAGGAGGGGTCTGCTGCTGGGCTGCAGGTTGTGGACCCCAATCTATCTTTTTTTTTTGTCCAGTTGTTTCTTCTTCTTCTTCTTTTTAATTTTATTATTTTACTGAGTTTTAGGTTTTGGGGTACATGTGAAGAACATGCAGGATTGTTACATAGGTACATACATGGTGATGTGGTTTGCTGCCTTCCTCCCCATCACCTATATCTGGCATTTCTCCCCATGTTATCCCTCCCCAATCTATCTTTAAGAAACCAGGTGGAGACTGGAGCCATTTCAGAGACTGAGAATGACAACAGAGCATGGACATGGATTTCTACATCTAGGACTGATTTAATTCAATTGCATTTCTGAAAAATAAGCGTGAGCCACAAGAGCCCTTCAGGTGAGCCTGAAATGTAGGCAGTCTAACTCCTGGTCATAGAGGACATGCTCCAGAACACCTTGCTGGGCTCTAAGTCACATCTATACCCCTTATGGGTGTGCTAACCTAAGCTCAGTGCTCAGCATCTCCATGCTTTCATCTTCTCTGTTCTTGGTGTGGATCGTATACATATCAGAAAGTTGTCTGCATATTAAATCAGGCAATACACATCAAGTTCTTAGTACCATATGCCCTCAATTAATGCTAGTGGTTGTTATTTGTGTTAACGTTAGAGCTATTTACTCCATGAGCATGAATTATCCGGATTATGTACCATATACATATCCATTATTTAGAGATGATTATATTAATAGCTACTTCTTACTAAGCCTGGTGTTGTACAGGGTGTTTAATATTTTTTATAAATAGCATCAAGAAATAGTTTGACAGCTTAGGAAACGTAACATTATCCCTATTCTGTAGATTAAGAGTGAATAATTGAATGACTTGGCCAAAGGCTCACCACAGGTGAATAGGCATTACAATGAGGATGGCATTTTCTGCAGTAACTGAGTGTGTCAAATAGTGGCTTAACCAATGAAAACACAGAAAAAGAAGTTCTGGGGTTGGTTCAGTGGCTTCACAATATCTCTAAGAACTTTGGCTCTTTCTGTTCTTGGCTCCACTATTCTTGGCATGCTAAATTTTCATCCTTTTATTTGTTACCTCATGGTAATAAAATAGCTGCCACAATTCCAGATATCACATCCTCAATCCAATGTTCTGAGAAGGAAGGAAGGTCACAGCCAAAGACTTGTTCAGAATAAACATCTGTATTTTGATCCCCTACCTCAGGGCACATAAATTTCACTGGTAGGAGCTAGAGCACATCGTTACCCCCAGGCTACTTATTAGTGAAGAAGATGAGATTACTAATTTAGACCAATCATGATCAAATACTTTGGGGGTACAAAGTTGGCAACTTTGCCTCAGACTAAGGGTAGAAGAGTGGAGAAATAGAAAATGGCTCTTAAGCAGATAAGGGACAGAGTTTGGGGTCAGAAGTATTCTGTCTTTGAGGCAGTGAGTGGTTTTTTGTGTGTGCAAAGACCTGGAGGAAAAATTACTCAGAAATAAAATGATCAGATTATGTGGCAATAACTCTATAAATCAATTCTATTTAGATGTCAATGATTCCCTTGCTGAGTCTTTCCAAATGCGGAGAGATAATAACCCATAAATCCTGGGCCACAAGTCCATTCTCCAGAACACAACTATCGCAGTAGGTAAGAAAATATAGTACTTCTGGAGACTTCCACTAACTTTGAAGTCAGGCCAAGAAGTTGGCTTTTAGTAGCCAAGAAAAATCCACTGACATCCAGTGTGGAAATCCAGAACAATCTGGGCTAAGCAAGGATCTGATTTGCATATACAAACATAAGAATTCAATTTTTATTTGGATAGTTTTCCAAATTTATCCCAGGCCAGGGCTTTGGAAAAAGTTGTTTCCTATTTAGAATATATGACTGCATCTGCACATTTTAATTTTGGGTATCATGAATGAACATAATTAAAATCAGATGTGTGCTATATTTTAGAATTAAATCCCCTCTGCTTGATTTCTGTAGGGGATAAGGCAGGCATTGCATGAAGAGGACTGGTACATTTAATACTGACAACATACATTTCAGTGAAGGATTTCCCTTTTTGCCTCAAATTTTATACTATACTTACTCTTGGAATTTGGTTATACGGTTTTTACTAGAGCTGTGGCTTTTGGAAATTGATTTATAGCAAAATAGATTTCCTCCATTTAAACTTCATGCACAACATAGTATTGATATTAAAGCTTTTTATTTTAGAGTATTTAAACGATTATTTTGATTGGATTTTTAATGTGATTGATTACAAAGACCTTCTAGAGTTTTTGTTTTCCTACTCAATAACTATTCTCTCTCATCTGTGTACACACTCTAATTTTGCTCTGGGGGAACAATCTTTCCTAACCTCAAGGCTACGTAATTTGGATGAAGCCAATTGAAAATGTCTAAACCAATCAACATGGTCGAGCTTCTTCTACCGGGTTGGCTTAGAAATGACACCATGCAGCTGGGCGTGGTAGCTCATGCCTGTAATTCCAGCACTTTGGGAGTCCGAGGCGGGCAGATCACAAGGTCAGGAGTTCGAGACCAATCTGGTCAATATGGTGAAACCCCATCTCTACTAAAAATACAAAAATTAGCCAGGCATGGTGGTGTGCACCTGTAGTCCCAGCTACTTGGGAGGCTGAGGCAGAAGAATCGCTTGAACCCAGGAGGTGCATGTTGCAGGGAACCAAGATTGTGCTCCAGCCTAGGTGACAGAGAGAGACTCCGTCTCAAAAAAAAAAAAAAAAAAAAGACAGCATGGCATATGGCAGATTATGTTATTTCTCCAATTATTTACTCTGTCTTCCTATAAACGAATTACACACCTGTGACCATTGATGCGTGACTTGCTTTAGTGAATGGAACATGGGTATATATGACATATGCCATGCCTAAGCAGAGGTTTTAGGAGCCATTGCATGATTTACCCCTGCCGTTATTTTTTTCTCTGCAACAAGAACTGCATGTCCTTAATGAAGGGACTGCTGCTTCCCTACTGATCTTAGCAGGAAGAGGTCACATGGGATAGCCAAAGCCAGCTGATAGCTGGCTTGTAGCATTAGTGAGGAAAAACAAAACAAAGGAAAAAAAAAGCTTCTTTGCTATTGAGAAGCACTGAAATTTGGACTTGGTTGTTACTGCAACATAATCTGGTAAAAGCTGACTAATACAACATGGGAATGCATTTCAGTCAATGAAACAAACAAATTCCAGGACATGTAGGGTTGCTACTTGACAAATAGTTTCTTTTACTTTGGACTGAGTGATGTGATGTTGGAAAGCTGAAAATGTAGCCAGGCCAAGAAGGCTGAACCCAGGGAGAGCCCTGAATTAAACTTCACTTGAAACCAATTTAACTTTTTAGTGATGAGAGCCAATAAATGCCACTTTCTTTATAATCTAGGTTGAATTGGGTTGTCTTTCACTTGCAACTGAGAGGCTACTTATTAAGAGAGATAAGCAACAGAAGTACCGGTTTCCCTGGTCTTACAGATTATTGGAAGGAAATATATTTTTTTCATTAGTTAGAACATTAACTCAATTAACCAATGACCAAAACATTTGCTAATTACAACGGAAAGGTTCTATCATTTCAAGAGTTAAAATAGATTTATTTTGGATAGGACCAGAAGCACATTCTAGGAAAAGCACTAAACTTCCACAGGCTTCAAAGTCTTATTTTTACTTTCTGTGAAAAACTTTGAGAAATGTTGACATCACTCTGTCCTTTTTCTTCTTATTTAAATACAAGTGGGCCTTGCATTGGTTGATTGATTGGTTCTGGCAAGTTGCAGGTAGAGACATTTTAAAGAATAATCTCAACCACATTTTAGCCAGAAGTCTCTATTTAAAGTACTGTTTTAATATGGTTAATCACATCTAATTGTCCTGTTGTGAAGGTGTAGAGTATGATACATTGTTTTGATTAACGCCTTCTCTCTTATTTGGCAGGAGGAAATTAAAACTAACTCTGTTTTATATATTCCTTCAGTCGGCATGGACACTGAGTCAGCTGTAAGCTGTATCATTTCACTAGGAAATATAATCACTGATTACTGGGACATGCTGACTGACTATGTTGTCTCCTATTTGCTAATTTGCTAACGATTACTGCAGAAGGTGGCAAACTTCCTGCAAAGGCCTTGCCAATCAGTGTCTCTGTTGAAACGTTTCAACTCCACTGCCTAGCAACAAAGCAGCCATAGATCATATGTAAAGGAATGAGCATGGCTGTGTTCTATTTCTCGACACTGAATTTGAATTTTGAATTCACATCATAAAACATTCTTCTTTTAATTTTTTTCAACCATTCAAGAATGTAAACATCATTTTTAGCTGGTAGATTGTATTTGGATCATGAGCTACAGTTTGCTGATCCCTAAAATACTGACTTCCTCCTATATTTCAGGCTCTGAAGTAAGTGCATCATAAGTATTATCTCATTTAATCCTCACAAGAACCATAAAGTGTAGATGATATCATTATCACCACCTAACAGATGAGTAAAGTGAGGCTCAAGAGGTGGCATAGCCTAGAGATGGAAAGGAAGGAAGGAAGGAAAGAAGGAAAGAAGGAAGGAAGGAAGGAAGGAAGGAAGGAAGGAAGGAAGGAAGGAAGGAAGGAAGGAAGAAGGAAGGAAGGAAGGAAGGAAGGAAGGAAGGAAGGAAGGAAGGAAGGAAGGAAGGAAGACCAAACCAAACGGATTTCAAGGTTTTTCTCCTAACGAGAACCATAACATAGTCATTCTAATTTTTATTCCACATCACAGACAACACTTCAGGAATGTGTTTAGATGTTCAACATCTGTTCAGTTCCCATAACTAAATGAAAATAAAAACACATGCCCTTTTAATGCAAGTAAGTAAGGGACATCCAGAACAAGCCAAACATATTTTGCTTTGGCAAAAGGATAATGTTCAGTTTCTATCCTAAGGAGCTGTGAATTCATTTATCTCTACTTATAAAAATTTTCCAAAGATTGTACTTCTTTCGGGGCAGAGAGCTATTGTTTTGGGTCTGCAACTCACTAGGCCAATTTATTAATCTTTCTGGAAGATATGTTTTGTGGTGTTTTATATAGCATCATCCCTTTTGGAGATGAATGTACTGTCTTGAAAATTTTGACGATTTTTCTAAGAGATTAAAAGCCAGGAAAACAGTGAGGCTCAACATCTTTATCTCAGAGGTAGATCCATGGAGTCAGCTGTCTAACCTGAGACTGACATTCTCAGAATATATTGCTGCAAGATGTTCTCATGCCTCGTGCAACTCCCTCTCCTGGGTACCACCCAAAGTTAGTAAGAAACTGGATCACCATGGAAATAAGAGTGAATGAGCAGTCAAGGAGGAATGAAGCAGAAGGCGGACCATCATTATCCCTCAAGGAAGCACAAAATTGTTCTTACGTGTAGTAGACTCTTTCAGCCCTGACTGATAACAGCGATAAAAATATGTGCTCTAATTTTGCATTTATTTTGCACTGATTCAATGAGAGTTACCAAAGCTCATCCAATGTTATCCTCCATGAGTCCCTAATCACATGATGGGGTAAAAGAGTCTACAACAAACGAATCACTCCTGCAGCATGCAAGAATACAGGATCCCAGAGGTGAAAATGCCCCATTGTTCAACATGGTAAGATGAGAATGGAATGATTCTGCTGTGGAATGTGTAACTTACATTCTCCTCTGCACCTGTGGGGACTGTGTCCTCTTTAACTGACTGAAGGAAGATAAAAACAAAAGTGAGAGTTAAAAGGTTACCAAAAAAAATTGTTACATAAAAGCAAAGGGTTAGTTGGGCTCACAGTCCTGTGGTGCATTCCGTGACACTGAATTGCCTATGCACACCTTGTTCTAAAAAGACCTTGAAGGAGACTTACAAAAATGAAAACGGTATATATAAATTGTTATATATTTTTAAATGCAACAATGAGAAAATTAAAACACAGATGCAGCCAGGATACAAATGGAGCAAGCAGAAAACAGGAACTGCTGCAGGTAAGCAATGTACTTGGCTTTGTATTTTCTAGCAGCTGAAGAAAAGAGAGAAATGCAATTAATCATTCAATGCAGAGTCACGGTTAGGTAAAAACAAAGATGCTGCTCAGGAAAATTCTGCTAATAACTCCAGAGATGGTTCTTTTGAACAAGTAGGCTCTGTAATACAATAAGCAGGTCCAAGCTCTAAACTGACCATAGCACAGGGGTCAGCAGCAGGGGCTGCTGCTTTCATCAGCCCTCAGTCTAGGCCAAGTTCCTCAGGCCAAAGTTCACCTTGACTAAAACACTTCTGTGGAAGGCTAGAGAGCTGCAGTCCTACACATCCACATTCAAACACATTTTACTCCCTGAAGTAATTCTGGCATATACAGTTCTGCCCTAAGTGGGACAGGAGTTATCCTGATCCTTCAAAGACCAAAGCCACAATCATTCTATCAGTTAGCCAACTTTGGAGTTCATTTTTGCATCTTTCTTTGGTGGTTTTAAACTTCTGGAGGGATGGGGGTGGATGTTACAGACCACTTTGAGACTCATTTGATAGATCTGGAGTCTCCTCCCAGAAAAATGAACATAAACAATATACTTTGCAAATAGTTTCAGGATTCAGACCTTCTGTGTTTCTCCTCTTGGATTACAAGTTAAGAACTCTATCTATACCTATTTTGTTACTAAGTCCTATTTTTTTTTTCTTTAAGACATCCGGGTTGAAGGGAAGATAGGAAGTGATATTTACAAATATATCTTCTGCATTAGGCATCTTGCATTATATATCATCTTACTGAAAGCATCTCCACATGGTAACAATGATAACAATGATAAAAATATGTGCTCTGATTTGAGTAAGAAGAGGTACAGACAAGTGAAGCCACTTGTTCCAGTTAAACAGCTAGAAAGTGGTGGAAATGGTTCTAATGCATTTATTTTACATCTGAAAGCAAACTTACCCCTGCTATGATGACTTCAAGGATCAGAAACATGTTTTCAATAAGTATGTGAACTTCTTTCTTCACATATAGACTTACTATTTCTCTAGATGGGATCTTCATACTGCATAATTTATTTCTATTTATCTTCTTCCCATAGTGAAGTTTCTCTGGGCACAAAAAATGTCCCTAAAAGGGATTGTCAAATTTCTGGAAGCTTCTGATGATCAGGAAATTGTGTGTTCAGAGGAAATTAGCAATAGTGTTGCTGTATTAGTCTGTTTTTATACTGCCATAAAGATACTACCTGAGACTGGGTAATTTATAAAGGAAAGAGGTTTAATTGACTCTCAGTTCCACATGGCTGGGGAGGAAATTTCATTGCTCACTGTATTTCAGAAGCAACTGGGAACTTGGTGTACATTCCATCACCAATGCAGGTGATGGTGAGGAACAGAGGGGCTGCTTCTGAACAGATTTTTTTAAATCTTCATTATGGATTCAGACCTCCACATCTTTCTGATGCTTTAAATCTGGCATTAAAAATATTGTCTGTTTCAAAAGGAATTGCTATTTTTTATTGTTAAAGTCAGACTACTTAGCAAAGCACTCATCTTGGGAACTAATCCAGTAGAGCATCTCTCAAACTTCAGTGATTTTCATACCATGTTCTATTTATTTGATGTTTTTCTTTAAACTGACTCTTTTTACTTAAATACATTTTTACTTAGTATTTTTTACTTAAATGTATTTTACTTTTTTAAGTAAATATATTTTAAAAGAAACGCCTTATCATTACAGTAAAGGTCATATCAACATCAGATTGTGTCCAAGAGTTATCCTAAATCATTTTGAACTATTTATCCTAAATCATCTGGAACTATTTTTGTACATCTGCACACTGGCCTGCAAGTGTAGCCTCCTGTCAGCATTTGTTGAAAAATCCAGTTAATATAAGAATTTAAAGATGGATAAGAAGAGGTCAGGTTCTGATCCCCCTTCAGTGTTTGACATATGTAAAAGAAAATCTGCTCAGAACCCAAGTCTAGAGCACCATACGTGGTGGAATCAGGTACAAATTTAGTGTTTCCGCTATGCAGTCTTGGGCAAGTTAATCACACTTCTCTGCATCTCAGTTCACCTACCCAAAGTTTGACACTGTTAGCCTATCTACCAATCATAGGGTTGTTTTAAGGAAAAAATAAAGCCCGTTTAGGGAAAATCATGGCTGAAGCACAGCTGTGACTCACTGAAGCCTGGTTGCTGGAGTCAAACCCATACAGTTCCTCTTGGTACTTACATGAAGATCCTCATTTACATGGGAGTTGGAGATCCTGGAAGGTATGTATGTGGGGATGGGCAAGAACAACTTGAACCATGTCTGTAATTAGGCTACAGTTGTCTACAGGCTTTTCTACAAGCCAGAATGTATTGAAGTAGAGCAAAAATAAAGGTTTCAAGAATTGGACCTAAAGAGAATTTACCAGGAGAAATAAGAACTCCAGAATCAGCAACCTCCAGGGTTTGTGAGAAACAGTGGTTCTGGGTAGGCTGCTGGTGGCCGGTAGAACAACTTAGTTCAGCTCAGCTAATCCTGAATTGGGTGTGTAATGGGGAGAAAAAGGGCTATATGGATGCTGATGGTGAGTCTTACCAAATGGGGTCACTCTGGACCCCAGGCAGCTCTAGGGGGATTCTCCTTCCAGAGCTGAGCACAGCATGGAAGGAGAAAGTTTTCTGCCTGCTGCCGTGCAAGAGACAGGTGAACTCTGGTGGGCTTGGGAATCCCAAGAGTAGTGATGAGTGGAATAAATTGGCCTGGATCATCTGCTTGGTGGCTGTGGTGGTAGCAGTGGTGTGGCTTGGGGGTGACCACCTAGTAGGGACATATGGCAGCCCAGGCTGATTCATGGTCACCTATCTTGGATTCCTGGAACTATTTGGACAGGATGTGTGTGGGCATAAATTCATTATGTTCAGCATTCTATGAAAATTGCTGATATTTATTTTGCTCATGTAAAGCACTTAGCACAGTACCTGCACATGGTATATTTTCAATTAACTGTAGCGATTTTTAAAAAATGCTGGGAAAAGTGACATTGGCTAGGTCTGCTAGACCTATTTAGGACTTTTCTGGACGAATTCTCTGTTGTGTTTGAAATGTCCTTAAGTCTGCTTGGGCCAGATGTATGTTTGCTGTGGAACCCCTCATAAACAGACACGTTTAACACTACTAACTAATAGGTTATATTAGGTTCCAAAGTTGGAGTGGAGTAGGGGACAATGTGGGTCTCAGTTAAAATCTTGATGACCGAAGTACCATAACAGAGTGGCATGCTGACCTCTGAAAATCGAAAATTCTAGGTCAGACTAACTTTAGTCCATTGTGCCATTATTTTGAGATTCATATTGTTTAATTTTGGACTGCATTAGTGAACCCACAAGCCTGTAAACTTGATAAATGTTCTTTTAACTTGGTCATTTGTTGTCCAAGTTAACTGATAAAAATTTTGAATAAACAAGGCCAAGGCCAGATTCCAGAGGCCTCCCCAAAGACAGCTCCTTACAGGATGTTTTGTTCCTTAATAAATATTCTTTGTTGGCTTGCATTCCTCCAGCTTATTAGCATGCAGTAGATGCAACTGCACACAGCTGAAAAAATAGTAATGCTAATAAAGATGATGACAGCCCACATTATAGGGCCACTCTTAGGCTGTTATAGTCAGGCAGTGAGTTAAGTGCTTTATGTTGTATTCCAAGCTGGTATTCAAAATGGAAACCAATATTCTTTAATTTCTAGGTCTCTACTGGAACGTCTATTAAACTTTTGCTCTCACTTGAACACCACACCTGCCTTTGCAGCTTGAGGTATGTCTCTACTCTCCTTGAAAGCTGACTAACGTCAGCTTGAATTGCTTGAATCTGGGAGGCAGAGGTTGCAGTGAGCCAAGATTGCATACTGCACTCCAGCCTGGCAGACAGAGTGAGACACCATCTCAAAAAAAAAAAAAAAAAAAAAAAAAAAAAGAAAGTGTGGTTCAGCCTCTGCAGACCGAGAGGGGTTTATCAGGTCCTTAAGCTTCCCAGGACCATTATAGCATCCTCTTTGAATCAGTTCTTTGAGCAAAGCCTGGATCTCACATTTAACTTCTATTTGTATTGAGCATGCATGCTCATTCATAAAGACAAATGAAGGCAACGTCTCCCTTCTTTCTGTACGTTCTCTATTTAACAGGAAGTCTATGAACCAGGGAACCAGGAGTATCATTATTCAACTCATTTTCTTCTGCCAGTGAGTACATTGTGGTGGGCGATCTCGGAAGAGGAGAAAAAATGACTTGATTCTTCCACACTGGGAACAAGCTCAGGAAGGGAATTGCAGAGACACGAACTGGACAGCATTGGTGACAAAGTGGCTCACTTCAGTGTAAATGAGAAGAGGACAGAATGATGTAAAAGTGCAGTTCAGACTGGGCGTGGTGGCTCACGTCTGGAATCCTAGCATTTTGGGAGGCTGAGGTGGCGGATCACAAGGTCAGGAAATTGAGACCACCCTGGCTAACACAGTGAAACTCTGTTTGTACTAAAAATACAAAAAATTAGCCGGACATGGTGGTACATGCCTGTAATCCCAGCTACTCAGGAGACTGAGGCAGGAGACTTGCTTGAATCCAGGAGGCAGAGGTTGCAGTGAGCCAAGTTGCACACTGCACTCCAGCCTGGGGGACACAGTGAGACTCCATTTCCAAAGAAAGAAAAAGAAAAAGAAAAAGAAAGAAAGAAAGGAAGGAAGGAAAGAAAGAAAGGAAGAAAGGAAGGAAGAAAGAAAGAAAGAAGGAAGGAAGGAAGGAAAGAAAGAAAAAGAAAGAAAGGAAGAAGGAAAGAAAGAAAGAGAGAAAGAAAAAGAAAGAAGGAAAGAAAGAAAGGAAGAAAGGAAGGAAGAAAAAAAGAAAGAAAGAAAGAAAGACACAGAGAGAGAGAGAGAGAGAAAGTGTGGTTCAATCTCTGCAGACTGAGAGGGGTTTATCAGGTCCTTAAGCTTCCCAGGACCACTAGAAAACATACAGAGTGTGATTCTCCTTCAAATCCTAAAAGCAGAATCATGCTTGGTCTTTTGGAATGAACCAGACATCTGGCTACTATCTGGTGAAACTAAAAATAGTCCAGCCTCATTAACAATGATAATAAAAATCTAGTTTAAAATCTACAGGATCCTGTTTGGACATTTAAATTGCTAAGAATAGGGAGCTAAACAGCAGATAATATATCCATAGAAACTAGAATAACAGAGTTTCCTTTAAAGAGCAAATTCAATTCTTAAAGTTTCTTTAAAAGAATTTCATATGGTAACACTTAAGCCTGCATTTGCCCTGTTCCCAGTGGGTCTTCCATAACCATCATTTGGATCATGTGACAGCTCTTCTGAGCTCATTAATTTCACAGTAGCCCTCAGACATTTTCTATTAAGCCCAGATTGGTCAGCCCATCTTTCAAGTGCTTCCATAATTGTCCAGACATATGCCCAGACTTTCTTAACCAGAATCCCCATGGGAAGGTGTTAAAAATCTGTATTTGAAACAAATCACCCAAATGATTTAGATAATTTTTTTTAAGTTCTTAAGTCTATTTTGACATACACTGATTGCTCCCTCTTCTAAACACCCATAGCATTTGTTACCTGTACTCCAGAGTAACACTAAATTTCAAATTTCATTGTTTTAGAATGGGGTTACAACTCACTGGATATCACTCATTTGGCATTCTTTTCTTTCTTTTTTTTATTCAGTCCTCCCAATGAACATGAAAGATAGATGTCATTGGCCAATTTTATAACCGAAGAAACTGAGGCTCGAGCGTTTAAGTGCTCCACTAAGATTCAAGCAGCCAGTAACTGTCAGAACTGAGATTTGATAATGTCTCTGTGGCTTCAGAGCTCACATTCTTTTCCCACCCCAGTCTTTGTCTCCCCCAAAGGAAAGCAGAAAAGGGGCTGCTTTGAAGATATTCCAGATATATCAATTATTAATTACAAATACATATGGATGTGTGTGTGTGTATGTATATATATCATGTTCCTCCAAATGGATTTCAACGCTTTTGATGATAGCAAGAGTTTTTTTTTTAGACAGAGTTTCTCTCTTTTTGCTGAGGCTGGAGTGCAATGGTGTGATCTTGGCTGACTGCAGCCTCCGCCTCCTGGGTTCAATAAATTCTCCTGCCTCAGCCTCCCAAGTAACTGGGATTATAGGCATGCGCCACCACACCCAGCTAATTTTGTATTTTTAGTAGAGATGGGTTTCACCATGTTGGTTGGGCTGATCCTGAACTCCTCACCTTAGGTAATCCACCCACATCAGCCCCCCAAAGTGCTGGGATTACAGACATGAGCCAATGCACCCACTCAGCAAATGAGTTTTATACTTGTTTTGTATTTAGGGTGGTGTTGACACCAGAAGCCACATGTGGGTGGGTGTTCAGTCATGACCACTGGTTGTTCATACTTGAAGAAATGATGATGTCATTCACTGAACACATATTATATATTAGGTGCTTTATATGTACAATTATTGGTTTCTTATAACAACACTGTGAGAAAAACACAGTCCTTATTTTACAGATAAGAAAGGAGGGTGGTCTTTGAGTGGTCAAGCAATTTGCCCAGGGATAGAGCTCAACCTTTCTGATTCTGCTATGTAAGCCTCGCCACACACAAGAATTATCAAGATTGTGTATCCCAACCCTCTCATTCAACAAATGAGGAAAAAGAAGCTCAAATAATGTAAATAATTTATGTAAGGTCACAGAGCAAGTGGTAACCCAATTTACCTAGAACAATAAAGAGCATATTTACTCTAGTTAACTGCATTTTAAGCACATTTTTGGAAGTACAACAAAATTTGAAATTAGTTTCCTTACAGGTGTTTTTTTATTTTATAATACGAACTACTCTAGTAATAAAGACTATAATCAAAACCACTTATATTTCATATCCATAGCCTGTTCTGGGAAAAATTCATTTCTGCTGCCCATAACCACAGGCTTCTAAACTTTAAAATTGATTGTTTGAAAGCTTTTCAACTAAAAGAGAGAGAAGGAAGAGAGGTTAGGGTTAGTCGTCAGTGAAAATACAAGAAAATATGAGAATTTCCTATAATTTCCCTTTGTATTTTTCAAAACTCTTCAAAATTTTACAAGGGTGATTTTATAATCACAGTCTTTGTAATTTAAAGAAAAGAAAACGAAGGTCCTCATTTTGTTTTCTACTAGAATATAAACTTCCTTACAAGAATATAAGCTAGGAAAGGGCAGACATTTGTTTACTGCTACTTTTTCAATGCCTAATATTTAGCACAAAACAGCTTAGCACAAAGAAAGTAACTAAAATATTGTTGAATAAGTAAAACTTCCCTGTAGAGCCGTCTCTTCTGATTGGGTTCGAGAAGGAGAGACACAGGGCATCTGGTTTTTGAATTCTTTTAACTTCATATTTTTAATGATCTACTAAATAAATAAAGCTAAATAGTGGCCCAAAAGACAGTGACACTGAAATAACTGAAATTCTATCATTAGGGAGATGAATGTCAAGTTGTCCTGACTTTGTTTTTCAACGGAATAGCTTGAACTTCAAAGAAGAACCACTGTATCTCTTGGAGATTCCAAACATTAAATAAACCCTTGAGGCAATAGTTTAGCAGCCTTCACAAACTGGACAGTGCAGAAAGATAACGTAGTCGGCACAGTTAGTTCTTCAACCCTTCTGAGCACAGAGGAAATAGATGAGAGGTGACAGAGATTGTTCAGTCAGCCCTTTTGTACAAGGTCTGGTGTTGGAGGTTTTACTGGCATCACTTCACTGAATCCTTACTTCATTTGTACGGAATAGGTACTATGATCATTTGCATCTTACAAGTGAGGAAACAAAAGCTCATAGAGACGAACTGAGACGCAAAGTCAGATCTGTCTGATTCGAAACATTCAGCTCTTCCAACAGTGTTCCACAAACTTCAGCCACTTCCATCAGTGTTCCTCAAACTTCAGCCACTTCCATCAGTGTTCCTCAAACTTCAGCCACTTCCATCAGTGTTCCTCAAACTTCAGCCACTTCCATCAGTGTTCCTCAAACTTCAGCCACTTCCATCAGTGTTCCTCAAACTTCAACCATATAGGCACACCACCTATATGGTTTTTGCCATATTGCATCGTCTGTAGCAGCCATGGAAGTGTGCTGCTCAGATTCCTGCAAGAAAGACAGCCCCACCTGTTATGACGTTAGCTTCCACTCCTCTCCCTGGAGGCTTCTACCAACTGGGAATGACAGGAGTCCTGGGCCATTCATTCCTGTCTAGCACGGGCCTCCCAGAATGGGCAATCGGTGTTCTACGATTCTCCATTGGCTTGGTCAGGACTTTTTTAGCACCACCCTCAGTTTGAGGTTTTCCCCACACACTCCTCCTTCCTTCTTGTTCTTTCTTCCCAGATGGTCAGACTTCTCTGTAGTCTGAAGGCTCTCTCTACCCAGCCATGCCACTCCTCCTCCTCCTTCACAGACATCTTCCTCCAATAAATCTCTTGCACGTCCATTCTGTCTCAGTGTCTGCTTCTTGAAGGACCCAAATTTACCATTTATCTGCTATCAGAACCATTATTGATGTAAACACCATCTTTTTCATTAGATTCCTTTTTAGACAAAATACGCTTACTTTCACCTTCAGCAAAATATACATTAATCTCAAATTTAATGTGCCAGCTCTATTTTTCCTAAGACAACTTGAATATGCATATGAATATATGATAATCATTTAACTAAAATTATTCAGATATGGGCCACTTAAGTCTTCTCGCTTGTCTCCAATACATACATGTAACTCACTTGGAAATTGTTTCTTCTATTATATTGCTGGTAAAAGATATTTTAAGATAAGTAATGGTGGGTGATGAAGAAAAAGGATTACGACAGAATGTGTCAACTGACATCATCCAGAGTTTCTATGAAATATTGAAGACTGTGTTCTGGGAAGAACCTAGAAAAAAGATTTCCATATAACAGGAAGCAAACAGGAAGAGGCCCTGCATCCAGCTGGATTCTGGACGAGAGAGTAAAGCCGACACCACAGTGACATCTGCATTCATCATCTGCTTTGTGTGGTGTGCCAAGTGCAATAGATGTTTTGATGAAATTATGAAGTTAGATTTTTCCAGCTCTATGAATTACACCCACCCCCTCATCTCCAACTTCTTGCTCATCTTTTGGCCTAATTTAAAACAGATAAAACCTCTGCACATGTGTAGCAGCTGGGGCTTGCTCAGCAACGATAATGAAGGAATAGATTTCAAATAACACAGCCCCACACCCCGTCCTTGCACCACTCATACCTCAGATGGGAACAAGATCAGACAGTGATTTGACTTTTCCCATCAAAGAGCACAGTGTGTGCTTACCCCACTGGTGAACTGATGGACACCCTAGGTTTCTAAAAGGAGAGTGGAGACCTGGTGGCTCATAATGAATGATTCTGTCTGGCTGCAGAGGAGTGAAGACAGAGAGCCCATAGGTGGTTTGTCTTGCCAGGGTAACAGTGCTCAAAGCAGTCAGGAAGAAGCCAGGGTCATAAACCATTTCAGAAGGAAAATGAAATCATGAAATACCACAAGCCTCTGTCACGAAATGAAGTCATTCAAAGAATGAAGAATTCTACTTGTTCATTTCCTTTTCTTCCCCACGAAACACATGCTTATAACATGGCAGGCATTTCATTCTTCCCAGGAACACACAAGAAGGCTTCAACTCAATGGCAAGTCGAGTCATTTTGAAGAAGTAAAAACACCTTCCATACTACATTGTTGAGTACAAGAGTTGGACCAATAGAAATAATTTCTCAAGTCATCCCTGCCCTGGCAACTCTCTAAAGCTTGAAAATCAGACTTACCTTTTTCCAAAACAGTTTGCTCAGAGGCAGAGAAGTGGGACCTGATTTCTCCTTGGTGCTCTCCTTCACAGTTTCAGGGGTTGTCACGGACTGCGTGTGCCCTGATGGGTTGCAGCCTTTGGAATTCTTGGCAGCCCCTTGGGTCTCCTGGGATGTAAAGCTGGCTTTGTCTGACTTCAGGTCAGCTGAAGTGGTGGGTGACTTTTCAGCACCCTAAAGAGTTAAAAAAATAAAGGGGAAAGCATTTAAAATGGTCTCAAAATTTTAAAAATGGAAGATCTCTTTTGAATAAACATGGAATGAGGCCATATATAATGTTACTTTTCTTCTTTACATTTTTCTGTATTTTTAAAATTGTCAATGTGAACGTGGATTTGTATTAAAATCTCAGAAAAAGTCAAGATATTTTTCTTTCAAAGAATTAACATAGACAGATTATTAATTACGTTTATGTAAGTAACTTATTAGGAATCAAGGTGAAGGTAAGAGGCCCTTTGCTGTTAGACTACAAAGTTCTTACATAGGCCACTGGTCTCCAAATGGTTTCAATCAAGTTCCCATCAGTGAAAACATTTTGAATTTCTACCTTCAATACATGCATACTTATTTATGTATATATTATAAGCATTTATTGTTTTACTAATCAAAATTAGAAATTAGAGAAGAGTTAAAGTAAATATATAGAACTTCTGAAAATTTTCTCCACACTTCACTTTGGGGATGACTGAGTTAGGCTGCAAAGTTAGCAAAAGGTAGCTAGGCTGGAACTCGGTGACAGGGTTTGGAATTGGAAGAGCGTCCACAAACCCTATTTCTTCACTTTTAGCTGCAGCCCCTACAATTAAAATGTCTTCAAATGTTGTCTGGTCTTTATTTCCTCCCCTCCTCTCTCTTCCTTTCCTCCCCATCCTTCCCTCTGTCTTTCTCTCCCTCTGTCCATGTCTCCTCCCTCCCTTTCTGTCTCTGTCTCTCTGAACAGCTGCACTGAAGACCAATTCCAGGACATCTGATTTCTTTAGCAAGGGGGTGTTAATTTCTATACTCAGCTACCCACTGAGTCATGAGATGAAGGAAGAGTTGGAAGAATTATAGTCAGAATTTATCTTGACATGAGTGAATATTGGTACTCATAATTTTAACAAATTCATCTGATCTAACCTCTTTTTTTTTTTTTTCCGAGACAGAGTCTTGCTCTGTCACCCAGAGCTGCAGTGCAGTGGCATGATCTTGGCTCACTGCAACCTCTGCCTCCTGGGTTCAAACAATTCTCCTGCCTTAGCCTCCCACGTAGTTGGGATTACAGGTGCGTGCCACCATGCCCGGCTAATTTTTGTATTTTTAGTAGAGATGGGATTTCACCATGTTGGCCAGGCTAGTCTCAAACTCCTGGCCTCATGATCTGCCCGCCTGGCCTTCCAAAGTGCTGGGATTACAGATGTGAGCCACTGTGCCCAGCCTGACCTAACCTCTTAATCCTAAATGTCTTCATTTATGATTTTTTGCTCTGGATACTTGTAGCTCAATCCCTTTAAGTTCCCAAAGATGTAATATCTTTGGGAACTTAAAATTAAAATTTTCAACTAAAATTAAAAAATATATTGCAATAAAAATGTGGTATGGGCCAGGTACGGCATATCACACTTGTCATCCCAGCACTTTGGGAGGGCCAACGTGGGAGGATTCCTTGAGTCCAGGAGTTCAAGACCAGCCCGGGCAACATGGTGAAACCCTATCTCTATAAATAATAAGAAATTAGCTGGGCATGGTGGCTTGCACCTGTGGTCCCAGCTACTTGGAGGCTGAGGCAGGAATATTGCTTGAGCCCAGGAGGCTGCAGTGAGACGTGATTGTGCCACTATACTTCAGCCTGGGCAACAGAGGAAGACAGCATCTCAAAAAAAAAAAAAAAAAAAAAGAATATGGACAAATTCAGAAAGTTTGACAGTATTTTTTGATCCTGGAAAGAGTCTTAAGCCCACCTAATCCAATGCATGAGTTTTCATTAATGGGGAAACTGAGGCCAATGACCTGCCCAATGCTGAACAAGGGCACAACCTGGCCTCAAATCTGAACTTATGGCTCCTGTCTGGAGCTCTTCCCAGGCAGCATATCACTTCTCCAAAGGATGTTTGCAAATAACATGAATTTTACTATTTGATGCAAGACACAAGAACTTCTTCACTGAATTTTTAAATACTAGACACAAGATCTTCTTCACTGAATTTTTTAATACTAAGAAGGAGTCATTCATTGAGCAGATTCTAAGTTCAAATCAAGATAAAGAACTAATGTCAGGAAATGAATTTTGCGATAGTTGATACTGGAATAACTCCAGGTCCATTTAAAAGTATACAAAATGGCAAAGTGCTGGAATTTAAAATCACCTTTGCATTTTATAGACAGTGAAGTCAAAATGGCTGAGCTCATAAAATTCTGCATTACAAATGTCCCAAATAGTCTTCAGCACCTGGTGCTATTTTAGCTCTAAACAGTAATTAAATTAAAGGGGGCTGGTTAAAGGATAAGTACTCCTCCCACTAACGCACACATGCTAAGTGGCTTGCTTTCTTTTTCAAAAAATAAGAGAAAGTATTATTCATTAATTCATTTAAAAGCCACCTTGAGTGTCTTCTATGAGCTGTGGTACATACTGAATGCTGGGATTACACGTCCTCAGGGAGAGGATGACAGTAAACAATGCCACAAACAAATGTAAAATTTCAACTGTAGTAAGTGCTAGTGAGTGGGGAGGGGATTTGAGGCTATTCCTCTCAACCCCACAAAAAGCTAAATCAAGGAGTTTGATCCCCTCATGACAATCAGGGGAGGCTTTACTGAGAAAAAGATGGCTGTGCTTTGATCTGAAGAGTGACTGAAACTTAACCAGGGAAGGGAAGAAGAGAGTTTTCCACGCACAGGGAACAGCTGCCCTAAGGTCCTTTGGCAAGTGAAAAAAGTGGTCAAGCGTGGCTACTTCTCCAACAACATCGTTTCCTTCTGCTTTCCTGGGAGAATCCCCATTTGCCCAGTGGTTCATTTTAGACCAAGCATCTGGGGGGTTGGGGCTGATCTCATCCCCATCTCTAAGAAAGGACTCTGGTTTGCTTTAGCCAATCATCAATCCTGCCAGTCATTAGAAGGGAGGCTTCATGGCCCCATGCTATTTTGGTGTAACTTCTGTGGCTTGCTTTGTATGCTTTCTAAATGCTGAGTTATTTTTTTGGCTCAAGGGTTCCCTTTGATGTGCATTTAGCTCACTTACCCAGAGTCATGTAGAGGTTATGAAAAACAAGTCCCCCAAGTCCCGGAGTACTAGAATTTCCCTGGGACAACTCCAGTTTACCTAATGCATTACATATTTGGCCATTTTCATCACTCAGCCACCACCTTCTCTCTCTCTGCTTAGTCTCCCTGGACCATTGTTGCATCTTGAAGAGATAATTTCCAACTTTAAATTTTGATTTGATGACAAGAATAAAAGCTATCACTGACAGACACTGTTTTAAGCACCTGAATGTCCTGACAAAAGTCCTACGAGGAAGAAACTATTTTTCTTTTCCATTGTAAAATTGATAGCTCATAGTTGTACATATTTTTTTGGGGGTACATGTGACATTTTGATATCTGCATACCACATGTAATGATTAAACCAATTAAACCAGGGTAACTGGAATTTCCATCACCTCAAACTTTTATCTTTTCTTTGTGGTGGGAATTTACAATTCTTCTCTTCTAGCTATCTTGAAATATCCAATAAACTAATTTTAACTATAATATCCCAATGGTACTATAAGAAGACACTAATTTTTATGTTAATTTCGCAGACAGAGAAATCTAGTTGCTTGGTTGTTAAGTAACTTGCCTACGGTTGCATGAATGGGGGGGCAGAGCTGACAGTTGAATCTGGGGAGTCTGATCCCCAAACCCAAGCATTAATAGTGACTGTACTATACTGTTTCCAGTGAGTCAAGGTTTTTTGCTGCCTGGGTTATTCCACCCATCAGTGATGGAAATGTCTATACCACCATTCTCAACAAGGGCAATATATAGCAAGACATAATATTGTCTTTGATCTTGGAAGAAGGGTTATGCCAAATTAGATACTAACATGGTCTGTGGCTCCCCTAAAGAATCACAGTGCATTAACAGGTATACAGAATACTTTTTATGTTAAAATTTCGTGGAGGGAAGAGTAATTAGGGCAAAAAATAGTGAAAAAAAGCATCATAGTGGGAGCTAATACTGAGATAAAAATTGGGAAACACATCTATAATGATCAGTTTCATGGGGAAATGGCCAATTTTTTTTTTTCCTCTTTGCATTGGGAAGATATCCAGAAACCTTTGAAAAGCAATATTACGAGGGCAAGACCCTACTACCGTTACAGTAACAATATAATTGTAACATAGCTGTGTAGTTGTCCTGAATCTGCATCTCTCTTGCTAGAGTCTTGGTCATCATATCACAAGGCTAAGAGAGTCTTGGTCATGATTACCTCCTTAATTTCCCTCAGGCCTGGCTTCTGGCACAAAATAGACATCAATCATTCAATTAATAATTACAGTCTCTGAAAGGGACCAGAGAGAGACAACCATGCAAGACCCTGCCATGCCATGTTTCCAGCCACCCACTCCTTCCTCACTGGGCTACAAAGGACTGGCCAGAACATCATTAGTCTTTTCATTACTGAGCACCACTCCCCTCCCTTCCCAAAGAAGTCTCCCAGATAGAGTTCTCCCAGCATTCACCAACTGGATATTCTTTGTTTGTATTACAGAGGAGACTATGAAAATTCTAATTGTGCTTTTGGAGGCAATCTCATGAATAGGGTTGCCAGATTTAGCAAATGAGACTAAGAATATAGGATGCTTTATTAAATATTAATTTCAGATCAACAAATAATAATTTTCTAGCATAAGTATGTTCCAAATATTGCATGGGACATACTTATATTTAAATTCAAGAGTTATTTCTTGTTTATAAAAAATTTGAATTTAACTGAGTCCTCTTTATTTTACCGGGTGGCCCTACCCATGATATTCTAGTGGATTCAATTTGGAGATTGTATGTCAAATGACCTTACCTTCTTAATAAATTTTCATCCTGTTTTCACATAGAGAGATGTTAGTAAGATGTAAACACTATACCAAGAACCAAAAATAATGAATGTATGATAGAGCTTATGAATCATGTATGCTGGTTGCTAATACTTCAGCTGCCTTACAGAAAGGGTGGGCCTAGGGAAAACCTGAGAAAGGAGGGGAGCATTATGGGGCATGGCACACGCATTCTAAAGTCATGTTCTGCCTTGTATCTAAAGTTGTCACCAAACAGTGGTGGCCACATGAAAAAGTTTGATTCTGAGACTTCACATGCCATTAGGCCAAGAAAAATGGTTCCAGTTCAGCAAAAGCCGACACTAAATGTATTTCATTTACTAATTCCAGACTTCCCCACTTTTTTGAACCAAGAAAATTCTTTTTATAAAAAGGATCATACAGATGTAGAGAATTAAACCCCCAGGATTAACCAGAATTGGTAACTTTTTTTTTTTCAATAGCAAAATGGTTTTTTCCTTAACTTTGCTTGAATTTCCTGTTTTCTGATCCAGGTGACAAATCTATGGGGAATTGGAGAGTATCACAGCTCCTAAAATCATGATAAAGTCACTGATAGGATCTGGCTGGTTATTTAAAGGCCTTATTTTCCTATCTTTATAGACAATGGAAATAATCAAAAGAGAAAAAGAAATAAACGATCTTAGGTGTAGAGGTAAAAGCCAATGAGCTCTAACAAACTTCTACATAAATAAGAATTCAGAATATTTGGGAGGTGTCCCTTACTTTGATTTACACTTACAAAACAAAAAATACACTGAATGCAACTCAGGGCAAAACCCTGAATCCTATGTCTGTGTCACAGAATCCCAGAAGGCTCTTCCCTGTACATCTTCCCACTATTCCAGAATCCTATCTTTTCCCATCTACCTCGGTGACAAGATGGGAGGCCAATGGTTTTGGGAAGTCCTAGGAATGATAACATTGAATTTGGGTGGTCCCCTTTACGGGTGGGAAGAGATACTGAAGACGTAAAATTTTGTAGTGCATGAAGTAAATTGTCATAATGAAATGCAGATCTGGGGAAAAGTCATACACTTCTTAAACTTTCAAGACCCCTTACTTACAAAAGCTCCAAGTGAGAGTTAAACTAGATTCTTTCATATGAGATCTATGACACATTTCACCAGCAGTTACTAAGTCATTTTCCATATGATGTTAGAGCACATTTTAATTTCCCTTCCCCCACTGCAATATTTATCACTCCCATTCTTTTCTCTTTGCAGAACAAGATAATACTGTATGGAAATTGAAGGGTGGCTTCATAACATAGTCTGTTTATGCAAATACAGATCCAGCTATGAGAACTTTCTATGGAGTGATTATTTGCATATACAATCCCGGGACTGTAACATCCAGCTAGGAAGTGTTTTAATACAGGCATTCGACTTGGTGGAAATGGCTGATATTTAAAACAAATTTTCAAGCCTGCTCACCCAATTCAGGGATCCCTTCAATTGATGGTTTCAGACAAACACTGGCATCTTGTTAGACATTGAAAGAGTAACACTTCCCCAACTGACTTCAGTGTTATCCTAGCTTCCCAAGGACATGGAGATAAAATGTGCTCTGCCTTCATTCATTGTTTTTTTCTGCCTGGACTTCTATTTGGGTTCAGTGTAAGCTTAGTTAATATCGGCAATAGATGAAACAGACCACAGAAAGATAAAATTGTTACTTGAGGTTAGAAGAGTATTTCCCAAAATGTAGGAAGCATACCACTGGTGGATCAGCGAAGATTATAGATTGTGCAGAAATATGATATTAGATAGTATTCAAATAGTGAAAATATTTTTCCTTTCCCAACTCTCATTTAATCCTTCTACTAACATTCTGGAGAAAGTCTAAGTCTGGTGATGGTATGTCTTTAACATTTTTCTACCACTGGCCAATTAATCACCTTTTAATAAAGCTAGAAAGAGCTTCCCAAATTAAAAAGACATGTAATGGTTATCTTCCTCTTATGAAAAATTATTCTGATTTTCTATATATGATATAAAGTTTCTTTTAAATAGAAAATAGGTCAATTTCAATGTAAAAATGTCAAGTAAATAATAGTACATCTAACAAAAATGGGGTGAAGGTGGTGTACAGGTGGTTAACATTTGGGAAATACTGGGTTAGAAGAATAGTTTCAGAACCCTGGTCCACACTAGGAAGACACCCACTTGAAATTTTTATGATTATGGAGACTTAAAAACGATCACTGAAGTTTGATTCATATCATCTTTAATTCTCTTATAATGATCCCTACCACCCAAGGCTCTGTTTTCACCGGAGAAGAGCCGGGTGGGCTCCGGATGGCACATGTCTTGTGAAGACCAGAGTTCTTGCTTTTCCTCCTCCTTTAACAAGATACAGACCTTATGCTTAAAGAATTTTCTGAAGGCAAGTCCTAGCCTCGGGCTATGCAGGTGCTTTTTCTTGGAGCCTCTAGCCTGGATCTCAGATGTCTTCTGACCAGCTTGTCCATCACAGACACTTTCTGCTTTCGATGCCTTCGGGGCAACAGCAGTCACAACCTCAGATCTTAGTTTTTGAACAAAAATCTCTTTCTTTTCTGTTGTTTTAAAGTTTGTTAATACAGTGTGACAATTAACTGTTGGTATATTGTCCCCTTTCCTAACCACAAAACACCATGTAAATGTTTATCTTTTTTAAACTCCCATATTCACAGTAATTTTAGATACACCAGGATTTTCAATAGTGACCTATTTAAATGACCCAGATGAACACACGTCAAAGCCAGACAGAACAAAACAAAACAAAAAACTCCTTATCTCCATTTGCTGAAGACAAATAACAGGACATTGAAGCTCTTCCTGTGTGACTTAAAATATCCAAGTGAAAAATAAAAAACACAAATAAAAGGTAATGCAGTCTCTACTTGATAGTTTTAGATATCTAAATGCTATTGATACATGGTAAAGGAAGAAATGCCTGCAGACAAAATGTTTATTTTTCATCCTGGACTCAAAGCAAATACTGATGCTGAATGGCTTTTAGTCTCAAATCGGATTCACTATTAGAAACTTTATGGAAGCAGTACCACCTGCAAAATCACTTCTGAATGGGTAGATCCCCCATGCAAAGGAAATGTGTAGTGTCAATCAATCCACTGAGCCAAAGCAGAGGGAGATTGAAACCAAAATAGCCTGGCTACAACCGTTCAAGATTGTCAACTCAAGTTACAAATGTCAGGGCATTTTGCATAGGGAAGGTAGTGGGCTGAAAACAATACAGACTTCAAAAGATTAATCCAAGAACTTCTGTAGAAAAGATGTCAAAATTGCAACATATGAGAACCAGGTTTTAGAAAACACATCTGTTGGTGGTGTCATGGACAACCTACATTCACAAAACTCTCTTTTGAGGCCCACTTCCACTAATGGTGACCTCATGGGTTCCTAGGCAGGATGGTGAGATTTTATCAGCTAGGTCCGTTCAGCTTTGACCACATTTTGGGTCAGGGAGTAGTCTTGGTGCATGACTAGCTAAAGAGAATGAGTGCATCAGGTCACTTGGGAAGCCACACAACACATTCCCACACCCCACTGTTTATAGCCTTTTACACCATGTGGCTTCAAACAATGCAAGACATAGAACTAAAAGAAATACATTTTGTCCCAACCATTCACTGAACTTGACGCTAGTGACCTCGTAATAAATGAATAATTTTATAGGAAAATGCATGTAGATTCTTCAGATACATATTGTTTTTTCCAATAGAAGAAAATTCTGGAGGAACCAATAAATACAATACAAACGTAGTCATATCATTCAACCAGCCTTGACTGTGATCATGGAAATAGGGATCACTACATTTCATCAGAGCTCTACAGTTTGCAAGGCATTGCCATACCTTCATTCAACCCTGGGGTCCAGGAGAAAGAATTTTTTGTCTCAATTTTATAGACATAGAGACTTGGGTTCAGACAGGTTAAGACTGTACCACTATCAAGTAGCAGAACTGGAGTTGAAATGCAGGTCTTTTGAGACAAAATCACAGATCCTCTTTTCACAGCCAACTCCTTCACATATGGGTAGCAGATGTATGAGGCAAACCAAGCCTTGTATCTGCTCCCGGTGTTTTTCAAAGCACTTTCCAATATCAGAAGAAGAACCCAAGACACTCATTTGTCACCATGTTAAACTTCCCTCATGGTTCCCGTGAAATTTAAACCACATATTCCACTAGAGGTAACTGGCCTTGTCAAGTATAAAGGGAGAACATCTCTAGGAAGATGTTATTTCAAACCAAATTTATTTTGAGGGGAATTGGCTGAATTTCTTGGATGACAGTGAAAAATCTAGGCTCTCTAGAGCATCCTAACGCCTCCACAAGGCCATCCGTTTGGAAAGTGTCCCATGGAAGCTATTTTGTTTCACCAAACCGCTGCCTTTGCAGTGAAGATTTATTTTTTCAAATAACATTGAAAAATAACATATTTTTAAAAAACAAAAATACAGAAGATTTCTTTTACTTTAATTTTTTAGAGTCCATGTCCTGCTGAAAAGCTTTCTTCTACTTTAGATGGACTGTTTTTTACTATATTCCCTGGGTCTTTCTACATACAACTAAAAGGCTAAGATGATGATATGATTATTAGTATTCTGCTCTTATACTATATAAAAAATTGGCATTGTGATATTATTGAGCCAGAGCCGGCATATCTTTCAAGCTTTCCAGTAAAATTTTAATTAAACTACCATTAACATAAATAAAATCTTTTAAAGACAATCTAGCAGCACTATTAAATTGCCAACTATATATAGATATAATATGATACACATACATACGTATATTCAAAAAACAAGCAGACACAAATCCAAATCCAATTCTATGCACAAACCCAAACATAAACACACTTAAATTACCTACCGTGTCTTCTGGATCCTTTTTTGTTTCAGCTTTGTTAGGTGAAACCTTAAAAGTTTGAGAAAGCCAGATATTAGAAATCATTGCTCTTTAGAGTGATTTTTATTTCATGGATGCATAATTCTTTAGGGTGGTCCAGTTCACCATAAAGGTCAAGAATAAAATGAGAAGTACTTTTGGTTCAATGGAAACCTCAGGATCACTGGGTAATACAAAATTAGCATCTTATAATGAGATTCATCTGATCTTATACATTTACCGAGAGTTTGACCACACTCAAAATTGTCTCCTGGAAGACCACAGACTTTCCGTAAATTCTTCCACTACTCCAAACAGACATTTATTGTTTTTTCTTTTGAAGTTAGTCTTGATATTTGGAAATAGCCCAAACACATTTGGGACAGTCTGCTTCATTATGCATTCATTCACTCAGGGTTTGTTTTTGAGTGATTTCTACAGTGTTTTATTTGCCACGTGAGCAGCAAAACTGCTTTGAGAAGTCTACAACACAGGGAGATATTTGCCAATCATTTTTAGGATCAATGACCGTAAGACATGCAATTGCCATACAATTCCCTTACAGTACAGCCCACGTTACATGATTTGGGCATCCACTGCCTACATCATGGCTCCCAACTTCAAGGGCTCTCTCGCTGAAAGCCTGATGTGACACAACCTCCTTAGGAAGCACACCTGTTCTCATCTCCCATGCTCCACCTGCACCATTATAATCCATTCAGTACGATAACATTCAAATGTGCATTATTCTTAGAATTAACAAAACGTTTGAGCAATAGAATTGAGGGAAAAAGAGGAGAAAACTGCTTACCAGAGTTTTAAAGAAACTCATGATGGGATTAGTATTCTCTGCTGTAGCTGTGGTCTGGAAGTCGTCCTTTGCAATCTCCAGTCCTTCTGGGTCCCCAGGGACAGAGCAATTCGCAGTTTCAACTTCTTGTCCTTCTTTTTCCTTGCTGTCAACTATGTCCTAGGAGCAAAACAGTTTTCACAGTTGCCACTTGTTGAATGTGAACTCTCCAAGTAATACTTTGCTTCACACCCCTTTCTCACCCCCTAATTCCAGGCATACTTCTTCTACCCACGGGTGTGCAGAACAATCATAAGATTATAAGAGTCGCTCTCCTTCCCTCCCCCTCTTTCTAACATATTCAGCATTTGCTGTTGGTTGGAGGGACGTTTTTTGGAGCCAAAGAGTAACAAACACAGCAGTGCATGTTGCATTCGAAACAAAAACCCCTTTCTCCCAATTCTGTAAGGAAGTTGTGTAAGGTATCACTATTTTCCATCTTTGTAGTCTCTTTATCTAATGATGTGTACATTATCCCCAGAGATGGTGTTATTTTGTTTCCAACAATTTTCACAGGGGTGAATCATATCAACTAAAAAAATAAAGAAAAAGAAAAAAAGTACTGGTGTTTAAAAATAACTATTTTGCTTTTAGGATCTGAGGGTTATCAGTGTAAGGGGTGTGATATGGGGACTGATTTTCTCCCCGACCTCTCTCAGGAGGGCAGGATGCCTTCTGAGTCTGCCTTCTTTTCACCACCTGAGAACAGGACGCTACCACCTCTCTACCTTATGACTGCAACAGTCATAAACACACTTAAAGCCCTGCCCTATCTGCTTGGGCTCTTGACCCTTCCAATACATCCTTTACTCAACAGATCCCATCCTCCCACTCCTGACCACCCTCCAGTAGCTTCTGACAGCTCTTGGAGTCAAGCCTAAACTCTGACGCAGGATCTCCAATGTCTAACATGGTCTGCCCCTGCCCAAGTCTCCATCCTCTCTGCAGCACATGCTCCTTCATTCCATTTTCTGGCCTGCTTTCTTTGTGTTTTTCAAACATATCACAGGGTATTTTCAAACTTCTGGCTCTCTGTCAGAAACATTCTGATCCTCTGACTGCTCATAGGTAATTTCCATCCATCCTTAAGGTCAGAAGTGTCATCTCTTTGGAGAGATCATCCCTAAATATCCATGTAATGCTCTCCTCCCACCACCATCGTCTCTACCGGAGTCCCTTGCCCTTTTAAAAATCTTTGCTGTGTCAGCAGTTCTATTTTCTTCTCAGTATTTGTGCTTTTTCTCATACTCCCTTTAGAGTATAAGCTCAACAAAGACAGGAATATCTGCTTCACTCAGTGCTTTTCTCAAGTACCAAGGACAGCGAGGTCCACAGAAAACCTTCAATAAAAATGTATCATTTATGAAAATTTTACAAAAATAAAATAGTGCTCTCTGTATCAGCTTTAATTCTCATGTGACAAAGTAGCACAGAAACCCATGACAACACAGCTAAACCTGTGTCATTCCTTACGACTCAGGTGACATTTATTCCATTGCTTGATTATAACACTGCTTATTGTCTAATATCCTTATTGATGGAAATTCACAGTGTTTATTTTATTTTTTTGAGATGGAGTCTCACTCTATCACCCAGGCTGGAGTGCAGTGGCATCATCTGAACTCTGCACCTCCCAGGTTCAAGCAATTCTGTTCAAGCGATTCTCTGCCTTAGCCTCCCAAGTAGCTGGGATTACAGGTGCCTGCCATCACGCCTGGCTAATTTTTGTATTTGTAGTAGAGATGGGGGTTTCACCATCTTGGCCAGGCTGGTCTTGAACTCCTGACCTCGTGATCCACCCACCTCGGCCTCCCAAAGTGCTGAGATTACAGGTGTGAGACATCGCATCTGGCCCATTCACAGTGTTTGTAGTTGTATACCTAGAGTATTATAAGCAGTAGTAAAGTGGACATCTCACACTTTTATTTCTCATTACTCATGTGTATCTATAATTTTCTTTTGGTAAATTATCAAAGGTGAAATTTTTGGGTCAACAGGTATGCAAATTATATACACTTGATGAATATTGTTACAAAAATTAGAAGACTTTAATAGAGGGGTCCTGCAGGTACATTGGTGGTCTGAGAAGTTGTTTGGTGCAGCAGTGGTGGTGACAGGTGAGACCTAAAAGGTGTCCAGGCAGGGCAGGTTGGTGCATGTGGCTGTGGCCTGGCATTGGGGAGCTTGGTCTGGAGGTGGATGGAGTGAGGGAAGCGGACTTGACTCTCACCTGCTGGTTTGAGCATCCTCGTCCCTCTTTGCCCTTTCATCCCCATGTAGTCCTTCATCCTAGGGCTGTGGGTTTTGCCTTCTCCACATTAACTCCCTGCCCCTCCGGCTGCCAGTTCCCTTACTTGGAGGAGAATGGAAGGAGACACTTCTGTGTCCTCACAGGGATTTCTAACAATTCCCAGTGTATGAGCTGGCAGGAGCCCACAGAAAACTTGGTATTTCTATTTTGACCACTTCTCCCAATAATGGAGAGTGGGATATGGTAGCACTCTGTTTAGACTTCTGGATTTTATACTTTCTGCTCTGGGGTTGGCAGTGTCTGGAAGAGCAGTCTAAACTGATATGGGCTGATGATCCCAACTGCTGAGATACCATTCAACTCATTTTAATGGACGAATGTATTAGGCCGTTTTTGTATTGCTATAAAGACATAACTGATTCTGGGTAACTTATAAAGAAAAGAGGTCTAATTGGGCCACAGTTTTGCAGGCTTTACAGGAAGCCTGGTGGTGGCATCTGCTTGGTTTCTGGGAAGCTCAAGAAGCTTACAATCATGGTGGAGCAGGCACAGCAAACGGTCAGAGCGGGAGCAGGAGAGAAACAGCGGAGAGGGTGAGGCCATGCACTTTCAAATGACCAGATGAACTCAGAGCAAGAGCTCACTTACCACCAAGGAGATGGTCCCAGCCATTCATGAGGGATCCACCCCCACGATCCAAACACCTTTCACCAGGCCAAACCAACACCGGGGATTACAATTTAATATGAGATTTGGGTAGGGACAAATGTGCAAATTCCATCAACTATTTATTAAGCACTACATGTACACCAGTGCTTTCTCTTTTCTAAGCTGCTATAATTCAACAAGGTCACCTAATCTTTTTTTGTTTTGTTTTGTTTTGAGATGGAGTTTCTGCTCTTGTTGTCCATGCTAGAGTGCAGTGGTGCAATCTTGGCTCACTGCAACCTCTGCCTCCCGGGTTGAAGTGATTCTCCTGACTCAGCCTCCCAAGTGGTTGGGCCTACAGGCACTACCACGCCCAGCTAATTTTTTGTATTTTCAGTAGAGATGGGGTTTCACCATATCGGCCAGGATGGTTTTGATCTCTTGACCTTGTGATCCGCCTGCCTTGGCCTTCCAAAGTGCTGAGATTACAGGTATGAGCCACCACACCCAACCAGTCACCTAATCTTAATATATCATTATTTATTATAGAATAATAAATAATGTCAAATATTTTACATTTATAGCATGCAAACCACTGTACAAATAAATGTATTAAATAAATGTACTTAATCTTTACAACACTATTCTGAGAAAAATATTACAATTAACAGTTTCAAACAATAAAATGAGGCTCAAAGAGTTTAGGTTACTTGTCCAAGGTCACACAGCTTGAGGGGAGCCAATCTGGGGATTATAACTCAGGCCTGTCTGAACTGAACATCTTAAAATGCTATAGATTATTTGTCTATGAGTGTCAACTTTGCTAAACTTACATAGTATGTGCAGTAAAATTTGACATCATATAAATTAAATCCAGGTGGTGGAAAACCAAGATCCTCACAGGGAGTGTATATAAATCTAGACTAAATCCATAAATTCCACCTGTAAAAATCCTTCACGACTTAACTCTCCCAAGAAGTACTACACTTATAACTTGTTTAAACCATGTCATCCTTATGTCTTAAACAACGCTTGTTCATGCTTGTATAGCTTCAGAGTTATGGGCACCTTCACAAATCTATCTTATTTAATCTTTGGCAAGATTGTGCAAGGCATTTTACAGATGAGAAAACTGAGGGCCAGAGAGGTTTAAACATCATGTCCGAGGCCACACAGTTGGCAAGTAAGCATTAACTTGTTTTTGCCTAACTAGCATTCCTTACTCCTTGTGATAACAGGACCCTCCTGCTCATTCCTGGAGAAGTGCCTCTCTTCCAATCCATTCTCGTGGCTTTTCTGACGTTTTTTTTTTTTTTTTTTTTATTTTTCCCCCAGGTCACTCTTTTGTAACCCATGACCTTCTTGCTCTTCTTTGAACATGTCAAGTAGGCTCTTGCCTCAGGACCTTTGCACCTGAACTTCTGCCTGCCAGGAGCACGCGCCCTTACTTCTTTCAAGTATTTTTCAATTGTCACTTTTTTGTTTTTGTTTTTGTTTTTGAGATGGAGTCTCACTCTATCACCCAGGTTGGAATGCAGTGGTGCAATCTCAGCTCACTGCAGCCTCTGTCTCCCATGCTCAAGCAATTCTTCTGACTCAGCCTCCCAAGTAGCTGAGATTATAGTGTGTGCCACCATGCCTGGCTAATTTTTGTATTTTTAGTAGAGATGAGGTTTCTCCATGTTGCTCAGGCTGGTCTTGAACTCCTGACCTCAGGTTATCCAACCACCTTGGCCTCCCAAAGTGCTAAGATTACAGGCATGAGCCACCATGGCCAGCCCAATTGTCACATTTCTATCAAGGTCTTTCCTTACCACTCTACTTTAAGTTGCTATAATATATCCTGGTACATCTGATGCTGCTAATTGCTTAATTTTTTTCTTAGTGTATTTCACTTCTAATATGACTGGCTCCCCTTCCTCCCAGGGACATCTGGTAATGTCTGGAGACATCCTTTGGTTGTCACGAGTAGGGGGTGGGTGAGCTACTACTGGTATCTAGAGAATAGAAGTCAGGCATGCTGCTAATATTCCTGCGACGCACAGGACAGAGACTTAACTGGCTCTCAGTGGCAAGACTGAGAATTATATTCAAACTTCCACTTGCTCATTTACTGTTTTGTTCCTCTCCCCTCACTGGAATATAAACCAATGAAGGTTTTTCCTCCCTTATGTCTCCCCAGCACCTAGACTTGTGCATGTGGTACAGTATCAGTAATGACTAATGAATGAATGAACAATTATCAATTTTTAGCCATTATGTCTTCAAATATTTTTTCTTTCCTCTTTTTCTCTTCTTTCATGGACTCCAATTACATGCCTACTAGCCTCCTTGGGGTTTTTCTGTAGCTCATTGATGTTCCTTTCCTTTCTACCATCTTTTTTTTTTTTTGAGACAGTCTCACTCTGTTGCCCAGGCTGGAGTGTAGTGGTGCCATCTTGGCTCACTGAAATCTCCGCCTCCTAGGTTCAAGCGATTCTCCTGCTTCAGCCTCCTGAGACTGGGACTACAGGTGTGTACCACCATGCCTGGCTAATTTTTTGTATTTTTAGTAGAGATGGGGTTTCACTATGTTAGCCAGGATTATCTCGATCTCCTGACCTCATGATCTGTCCACCCTGGCCTCCCCAAGTGCTGGGATTACAGGCATGAGTCATCACACCTAGACCTTTCTTTTCCCCGACTGCCCCATGGTTCCTTTTGGATAGTATCTATTGCTATGTATTTAAACTCACAAATATTTTTTTCTGCATTGTCTAATCTGCTGCTAATGTCATCCAGTGTATTTTTTAATCTCACACTGTAGTTTTTATCTCTAGAAATTTGATTTGAATTTTAAAAAATATATCTTCTATATCTCTACTTAACTTTCCAAATATATGAGACACATTTATGCTAATTATTTTTATTTTTACTTATTTTTATTTTTTGCCAATTCTAACACCTGTGTCAGTTCTGGGCCAGTTTTCATTGACTTCTCTTCACATCATGAGTTACATTTTCCTGCTTCTTTGCTTCATTGGTAATTTTTGTTTGCATGTCCAACATTATCAATCTAACTTGTTTGGGTGCTAGATATTATTTGTTCCTATAAATATTTTTGAACGTTGTTTTTGGAGGTAGTTAAGATAGTTAAAATCAGTCTGATCCTTTTAGTTCTGGCTTTTAAGATTTGTTCCTGAAACTGACTTTGCAAAAATTATGAGAGTGAAAAAATTATGACCATGAAAGAGATATAACCTAACCAACACTGTCTTTTCTTTAACTTCCAAGCTGTGCTCGTTCATTCCTGGGGGTAGGCCACACTAACTTTGGAAGGAATTTAGTTATAGTTTAAGTTGAAACAAGGATAATAACAGTCCCTCCCCCAAACAAGCCCCTCTTTTTTTCCTGGGGACCAGTCTACCTTTGTAAAACTAGCAAATTAGACACAAGATTAGAAATTATGGCCCAGGAGTCATACAGCCAGAGGCCACAAGATTCTTAACCTCCATGTTGTTGTTATGGATACCATTACTGCTGCAAAGCCTAAGACTGGTGTTTGAGATGTTTTTCAGATCCTGCATTCTAGTCTGGCCCATCTGGTCTTGCGGCCCCCACCCAGGAACTGACTCAATACAAGAGGACATCTCTGATCTCCTATGATTCTGCCCCCAATCAACTAATCAGCATTCTCCACACCTTAGCTCTCTGCCCACCAAACTGACGTTTAAAAACTCTAGCCTCTGAATTTTGTGAGGAGGCTGACTTGAGTAGTATTAAAACTCTAATCTCACATTTAGTTGGCTCCATGTGTATTAAACTCTCTCTATTGCTGTTCCCCTGTCTTGATAAATTGGCTCTGTCTGGGCAGCAGGCAAAAATAACCTATTGGTAGCTACATTAGGCAGGACCAAAATGGTGTCTAGTCTAGGGAGCTAATCTTTTCTCGCTAATGAGGAAAGACCCTGTTTCCTCATTAATTACCCAAAGAGTTATTAATAAGGAGGTTTTCTAGTCTGGCTAGTGAGAGAAGGCACACTCTCTGGCCCTGTATAAATGCCTTTCTGGTGTTTTTTTCCCTCCAGTCTTTGCTAGTTTCCTCATACGAACACGTTGGTTAGCTCTCTGCCTCATACTCTGTGAGGACCTTTGACAGATCCCTGGAGTTTTCTCTGTGTATCTCTCTCTCTCCTCTGTTGCTTTGTCTATGAACTCTGGCCATCTTGGGCTTAGGGAACCCTCTGGGCTTTGCTTCAGTTCCTGCCGCCTAGGCTCTGGGTTGAAAACCCTTTCAAGGCAGTAGGCAGGAGCAGACATAGGGATCACCTCTTACATCCTGTCTCTCAGAGACCACTGTCCTTGTTGCCATGTATCTTAAAACCGTCTTAAACATTGTTGTTTGGTGTTTTTTGTTCAGGGTTTCATCTGTTTTAGGCAAGAAGGCAAGGCCAGTTCCTATAATTCTCCCTTAGCTGAAAGCTTTGACTCTGTTAATAGCAGACAGTGTTGACTTCCTTGTAGTTGGCTAGAGGTGAGGTCATTTTCCGTGATAGGTGAATCTTGAGAGCTACATTATCATGTGTACAGCAATGAGGATTAAATCGGGTCTGAAAAGAAGTTAGCACCCTAAATTTGAAATTAATAAGTGTATTTGAAATACGAACTTTGTTACCTAAAATTAAATAATAAATCTTATCCTGGGGTGTAGCAGATCTTTTTATAATAATTAGTGATAATAATTAGGAACATAGTTATAAATGAATAAATGAAGGGAGGAATAAATGTCAATGATCAATCTCTCTCTTTCTTTTCCATAGACTGGTATTCAATTGAGCAATTTTGCAAACAAGAATTTAAGCTCACTATCTCTTACTGCTATTTGTTTTCACAATTCCCCTCTCATCAATACCCATCATATCAAATCATAATTGATTAATTGCCGGTATTACCTGCTCAACTGGGCATTTGAGGACAGGCACTGTGTGTGTCTCATTCACAATTGGATCAAGTTGTTGATAAAAGTTCCAGTGCCTGACAAAGACCCCATGTTTACCTCCCAGCTCCACTCACAGGTTGAGGACCCCATGTTTACCTCCCAGCTCCACTCACAGGTTGAGGACCCCATGTTTACCTCCCAGCTCCACTCACAGGTTGAGGACCCCATGCTTACCTCCCAGCTCCACTCACAGGTTGAGGACCCCATGTTTACCTCCCAGCTCCACTCACAGGTTGAGGACCCCATGTTTACCTCCCAGCTCCACTCACAGGTTGAGGACCCCATGTTTACCTCCCAGCTCCACTCACAGGTTGAGGACCCCATGCTTACCTCCCAGCTCCACTCACAGGTTGAGGACCTCATGTTTACCTCCCAGCTCCACTCACAGGTTGAGGACCCCATGTTTACCTCCCAACTTCACTCACAGGTTGAGGACCCCAGCCAGGGTCTTAGCCTGTCTGAGACACTGTCTTCTCGTGGAACACAGGATTAATAATAAACCCTGCCAGGTATAATTTGTTGTCAGTTTCCATAAGAAATCATGCATGTATATTCCTTAGCATGATGCCTAGTATAGAAGTGTTCAACAAACAGACAAAAAGAAAGCAATGAAAACGCCACACAATTTGTTAATCTACACAGAGTAGATTCATGAGAAACATTTGTTAAACAATACGTAGTAAATTCTTCTCTCTCTGCCTTTGTATACTGTGCTCTCCACTCCAGTGTCTGTCTCCCTTCTTTTGATCCATCCTTCATGATTAGAATCAAGCCTGCTTTCTCCCACTGATGCTTTTCTGGGTCATGCCACCCATGGAATCTGTCCCCTTCTCTGAATTTCATTACCATGGTTCTCAGTACTCAGTTGGCACTTAGATCAGGCACTGAGGCCAGTCTAACACCAAAGGCCAGGTTGGAATAGTTGGCATTAAAAATGGAGCTTCTGTGAAATGACTACAAAAATACAAAAAGCACATTTTGGTGAGTATTTTAAAAGCAACAATAATACGCGTATTCTACAAGGGTTTCATTCAGCCCCAGGACTCTTTCTAAATGGAAGAATACCTCTTGTGAAATGCCTCATAAACAGCTGAAGCTTTATAAAACTGAAAGCAAATACAAGCCATTGCCTTAAGAATCTTGTTAGGTTTCCTTGTTAATTCCAGGAGAAAAGTGTTTTGCTTTGAAAGAGATGTACTTTAAAAAAACAGGTTCTAATATGAATTGAACTTTTAAAAACTAACTCCAAGGTACAACTGGGATCCAGGTAGTTAAGCTGGTTGATTAGAAGGATGGCTGCAAATTCTGTTTACAGCAGATGAGTGTCGATATATGTCAGGGGGAGGTGACACTATTTTAGGTGGTGTGTGCACACACACAAAATTATTCTTTTAACGTGTATTGTGGACTGAAAGTTTGTCTCTCCCCAAAATTCATATGTTGAAATCCTAACTCTCAATGTGACTACATACAAGCTGTGCAGAGGCCACACAGCATTAGCATGGACTGTGAAGCCAGCTGTCCCAGGCCCAGTCCCTGCTCTGCCATCCACACCTCTGCAGTCCTGCACGTTCCCTAACTCTAGGTCGCAATTTTCTCATTTGTTGAAGTGAGGTTATGAGGAGCAACTGCCTTTTAGGGTTGTTGAGGGAGTAAATGGGGTAATCCATGGAAAGGACTTAGGAGAATGGGCAGCACACAGGAAGCATTCAGTAATGGTGAGCTACTATTACTGTGTTTAATTACTGAGCACTGTGGTGAGCTGTGAGATTTACGGAACTGAATCAGACACTGTCCTCTCTCCTAGATGCTTGGAGCCTTATGGCAGATACAGATCAGTAGATAGGGACAAGCACTGATAAAAAGACAAGTGAGGCTACGCACAGTGGCTCACATCTGTAATCCCAGCAATTTGGGAGGTCAAGGCAGGAGGACTGCTTGCACACAGGAGTTCAAGACCAGCCTAGACAACATAGTAAGACCATGTCTCTACAAAAACAAACACAACACAACACAACACAACACAACACAACAAACAAACAAACAGCAGAAATTAGCCAGGCGCAGTGGTATGCACCTGTGGTCCTAGCTACTTGGGAGGGTAAGGCAGGAGAATTGCTTGAGCCAGGGAGGTCAAAGCTGCAGTGAGCTATGACTGTGTCGTTATACTCCAGGCTGGGTGTCAGAGCAAGACCCTGTCTCAAGGAAAAAAAAAAAGAGAGAGATAAGTTAATTTTATCAGCCCACTGGGTTTCAGCATGGGTGCCTTTTAGAATCACCTGGGCAGCTTTTTAAACAAATGCCAATACTCAGGTTCCACCCCAACTAATTACGTTAGTCTTTATGGAGGTGAGGCTAAGGTGTCAATGTTTTTAGACCCCCCCCCCCCAGGTGTTTCCAGTGTGCACCAAGGTTAAGAACTAGAAGGGAGAGGGAGACTCAAAGATGAAGCAGCATTTGCCCAAGGCCATGAAGCATAGGTTGCAAATAGACTAGCAGAAATGGGGAGGCATGTGAGGTGGTGATGGAGAAATTTCTGTCAAGTGGACATGGAGGAAGGCATGTGAGAAATGCAGAAAAAGATGAGGTGGGGACTGGTTTGGGGAGAACTTATGGGGCAGGTTGTTCAGTCCAGTGGAGGTATGGGGTTTATGAAAGGCAAGGCGGTTAGAACAATAATTTGGAGTCAGACTGAGGAAGTGTTGAGTGACATCTTAAGGAGTAGGTGCTGTGGAAGGTGTCTGGGCTCAGGCAGCCTCACTCTACCTCACCAGAAGGGTGGGTGCAGGGCAAAGGGGATCACCAGCAGCAGAAGCAGTGGAGGGTTCCATCACAGAATTCTGAGGTGGAGAAGTCCCCACCTATTCCCTGAAAAGGGACATCATGTGGATGCTCACAATAGAGAAAATATGGAGAGTTGGAGAGAACAATGGCATCTGCCAGGAAAAAAGCCTTTCTCTTCTCTTAACCCCTCCTCCCTGAACTCAGGGAGATGGGAGGGAGAGGAGAGGAAAGCAAGTCCACCTTCTTCTAGACTGCAAGGACCTCAAGCCATGGGGCAAGGCAGAGCTTGGTTCTCGCAGGAATTGGGATGAATGTTATAATGAATCTGAGATTAAAGTTTAAGTTGGATTGGGCTGGCCACGGTGGCTTGTGCCTGTAATCTTAGCACTTTGGGAGATAGACGCAGGTGGATCACCTGAGGTCAGGGGTTGAGACCAGCCTGGCCAACATGGCAAAACCCCTTCTCTATTAAAAATACAAAAATTAGCTAGGTGTGGTAGTGCATGCCTGTAATCTCAGCCCATGAGGAGGCTGAGGCAGGAGAATCGTTTGAACCCAGGAGGCAGAGTTTGCCGTGAGCCAAGATCATGCCACTGCACTCCAGCCTGGATGACAGAGTGAGACTCCATTTAAAAAAAAAACAGTTGGATTGAACAGGACTTTTGAATCACAGCAAGTTCGGGGATCTGCCTACCGTGTCATGAAGGATTAGGAGAGAAGTTACTGATCAAATATCTACCGTGTACTTCCCACTGATGGAGGCAGTAAGAGTACAGCTGTGAATGAGACTGTGCAGCCTCCGTCCTTGAGGAGCTGAAATTCTCACAAGGGAAAATACCACAGTGGAAAAAAATACAGATAAACTAATAAATCTCACAGATGACTCAGGTGGTGAGGGTTGCTAAGGAGAGAAGAAAAAGGTAAGGCCATGGAGGATGAGGTGATGGCGCTGGCTACTTAGTCAGTAGGCAAGGTTCTCTGAAGTTGGCGTGGAGATGAGGAGGCAGCTCTTCTGACCCCCAGGATGGGTCCACTGCTCTGAGCTACTCCGGTCTCATGGACCACACGCTTGCCAGGGCTCATCACAGAAAATGAAAGGGGCTATGTCTAGGTCGCCCCCAGCTCCTCCCAGATTGGGTTTCCTAAGGTCTGCAAGGCAGTGATTCTCCTCTGTGGTTCCAGAGCTGGACATAAAGGAAATAGTGATTGAACTTTCTCAAAACAAAATGGAAAACAGTAATATAAGCTGAAGGGAATAGGAACTGCTAAAATATCAAGCGGACCCCATGGATCTAGGTGGCCATGAGGATCTGCCATGATGGACACCCTCTGAATGAGGAAGAATGCTGGGAGTACTTCTGTGCAAGCCGGGGAAAGAACCCTAATGGAAGGGACATGGTCCAGAACTCCAGGAACACAGGAGCCCCCTGCCTCTCTGCATGGCCCCATGACACCTTCTCCAGCCCCTCTGCTTCCCTGATTTCCCAACTTCAGTGATGTCTCCTGCCTTGGACAGCAGCTGCGGAGGAGCAAGATCTGCCGGCTCAGGGCAAGGAGAAGGTTTGCCTGTGGCTCTTCCTGAGTGAGAGTTTTATGGCCTTTCCCAGTGAAATTCTCAGCCCGAACTTAAACCCTTACTTTGAAATTTTTTCTTCTTCTTAGATTGACGTTAAAAAAGAACTTAAGACTGCTGCTTCTGGGAAGATGGAGCACACACACTTTTTCCTGTTCCACTCACCAAGGACATGAAGAATCCTGGTCGTTATATGGAAAAGACACATAAAAGGACTCTGAAAGGTGGAGAAGAGAAGGCAGACCAGCCGAGGACCCGAGGAACAACACGATGGTAAATTCCCTGGGTTTTCTTTTGGCCTCATGTACCCCAGAGTTGGAGCTGAAGAAGTTAGCAACCTGGAAGCATTTATAGGCTCTGACACACAAACAAATCCTTCCTGGAAGGCTATTCTTTCTAATTAAAGGATTAAAAAAAGGAAATTTAGCAAGATAGAAAACTTTTAGTCAATGATCATACTACTCCAGCCAAATACCACACAACATTCTGTGGTCTCACCATCACCCATGCCAGAGAAAGCCAAGTGGGGAGCTAGACTTCCAACTTCATAAGGCCATAATAAGATTCCCAATATCACTGCGAAGATGGTATCTGTAAGACTAAGTAGGGAGCTGAGATTCTCATCCTCATCAGTTGGTAATAAGCCCTCCTCACCGTGGTGTCTGTGGGGACCACATGGGGAGCCTGGACTTCCAACCCCACCCAGCAGTAATGAGGTGCTCCTCTGTCTTCCCACTGGGGTGGTGTAAGAGGAGATCTAGAGGAGTTAGCGTCTCCAGCGGTAATGAGAAATCCCCTGTTGTAGCAGTGGAGATCATGTGAGCAGAAAGAACTCCTGCCTCCACCCAGCAGTAATAAGAAGTGCACCCCCCTGTCCCCCAACAATGGAGGCCGGCGAGGAACCTGAACGTTTGCCTCCACCTGACAGTAATGAGGCAGCAGCCCTGGTACTGCTGGAATGGTGTCAGGGAAAGCCAGCAAAAACAGAAAGTTTAAACAAGATCCAGTCTTACAATATAATAATGGTCAGATGTCAGTTAAAGATAATTTGTCATACCAAGAACTAAGAAGGCCTCAAACTTAATAAAAACAAGGCAATCAATAGATGTCAACATGGAAATAAGATGACAGAGATGCTAGAATTATCCGCAGCCTCTGCCTCCCGGGTTTAAGCGATTCTACTGCCTCAGCCATCTGAGTAACTAGTATTACAGGTATGCACCACCAGGACCAGCAAATTTTTGTATTTTTTAGTAGAGATGGGGGTTTTACCATGTTGGCCAGACTGATCTCAAACTCCTGACCTCAAGTAATTTACCCACCTTGGCCTCCCAAAGTGCTGGGATTACAGGTGTGAGCCACTGTATCTGGCCTCTGACAAAGATTTCAAAGTAGCCACAACAAAATGCTTCATCTAATAGTTGCAAACATTTTTGAAACAAATGGAAAAATAGAAAACCCCAGCAAAGAGACAGAAGATATAAAAAAGAACTAAAATGGAAATTTTAGAATTGAAAGGTATAATCATGAAAACAAAAAGCCCAGTGAGCAAAATCAACAGCATAATGAGAAAGGCAGAGAGAAGCAGCAGCAAAATCCCTGTTAGTGCTCAAGCCTGTAATCCCAGCACTTTGGGAGGCCGAGGTGGGTGGATCACGAGGTCAAGAGGTCGAGACCATCCTGGTCAACATAGTGAAACCCCGTCTCTACTAAAAATACAAAAAATTAGCTGGGCTTGGTGGTGCGTGTCTGTAATCCCAGCTATTCAGGAGGCTGAGGGAGGAGAATTGCCTGAACCCAGGAGGTGGAGGTTGTGGTGAGCCAAGATCATGCCATTGCACTCCAGCCTGGGTTACAAGAGCAAAACTCCATCTCAAAAAAAAAACAAAACAAAACAAAACAAAAAACCAACCCTGTTAATAGAGACAGCAGACAACACCAAAAAAAGAGAGACCAAGAGAGTCAGGATACAAATTACCAATATCAGGTATTAAAAAGGAGAATGTTATCACCAATGCTACCCACATAAATTTGGTAACAGGCAAAA